>NC_092344.1:46708658-47066504 GCF_963676685.1 Mytilus edulis
AAAGTCACTCAAACTTCAATTCTTTTATACCATTTTGAAGCTTTTGATTAGTACATTTGATTTTTATCACAAAGAATAGAAATTTTTTACTGAGAACAATACTGTGTTGAGAAAAGTGCTGAGTCATCATGATAGGTCAAATTGATTGGTAATGATATAAAACTTTATTCTAGGATGTCAATATTAACTATATTGTGTAAAATGCACCATATAATAGTTCTTTTGTATTTGATTTCACCTTTCGCAATGATTTTTTCAATTGGAAACACCAGAATTCAAGTCGCGACAAATATTTTTTACTCAAATGTTTGCCTTTTTTGCTGCGTAATTCCCTAAATGTATAACTTGGGTATTTCTGTAAACATAATCTATTAAAATGGGAAATTGTCTGGTTTAGTTTGTACTGTTTATGGAATTAGGCAATATTTGGTCACATTGAAAGCATTTTCAGTGTTAGAATTGTTCATCTAAGAAAAAAAGAGGCCCACTTGAGGCTAAATTTACATAGAATTTATACTCTCCTGTGTAAAGAATTGTTCACATTCTTGATAATGCATGCAGCAAATATTTCAAAAGTGCTTCATTTTGTAGTTTCTTTCTTTTATTATATCAGACATAAATAATTTTTCATTTCTACTGTTTGAAAGGACTTTTGTTGGAAATTAATACTCCCAAGGGGACATAATTCAGCTTTTTCATTGATTAATACAGGCAACAAAGGCAACTTTACAGCTGAGTAGTTTGCATATTTAATGTTAAAAGTGTCTAATATCTTTGTTTTCATCATCTCAAGACAGAATAATAGATTTTATAACAAGCTCTAAAATTTTTAACCACAATATGGCATATACTAAAGCATGGAATGGAGATTAGTATGAAAAATCTTGAATTTGTGCATTTCTTGTAAATTTTTGATAAAATGAATACAAATTGAATGGAACTGTCCATTTTATCTGTTTAAATGGAACTATTTATCATTCTTTTTAAATAAGATAAGATATGATTGGATACAGGTTGTTTATTAAGGCTTTTCTGAAAGAAGTAGAGAATGAGGTAAACCAGCATGTAGGGGTGGGGACATAAAATGATCTATGTTTCTTTAAGTACTGGGGACATACAAGTATTTATTATAGCCAAGGTTTTCACAATAACCCAGTATTGCATTAATAATGTCATAAGAATTCTTTATATCTTTATGTCACAGTATACTGAAGATAGCAAGGGAAATCAAAGTCACTCAAACTTCAATTCTTTTATACCATTTTGAAGCTTTTGATTAGTACATTTGATTTTTATCACAAAGAATAGAAATTTTTTACTGAGAACAATACTGTGTTGAGAAAAGTGCTGAGTCATCATGATAGGTCAAATTGATTGGTAATGATATAAAACTTTATTCTAGGATGTCAATATTAACTATATTGTGTAAAATGCACCATATAATAGTTCTTTTGTATTTGATTTCACCTTTCGCAATGATTTTTTCAATTGGAAACACCAGAATTCAAGTCGCGACAAATATTTTTTACTCAAATGTTTGCCTTTTTTGCTGCGTAATTCCCTAAATGTATAACTTGGGTATTTCTGTAAACATAATCTATTAAAATGGGAAATTGTCTGGTTTAGTTTGTACTGTTTATGGAATTAGGCAATATTTGGTCACATTGAAAGCATTTTCAGTGTTAGAATTGTTCATCTAAGAAAAAAAGAGGCCCACTTGAGGCTAAATTTACATAGAATTTATACTCTCCTGTGTAAAGAATTGTTCACATTCTTGATAATGCATGCAGCAAATATTTCAAAAGTGCTTCATTTTGTAGTTTCTTTCTTTTATTATATCAGACATAAATAATTTTTCATTTCCTACTGTTTGAAAGGACTTTTGTTGGAAATTAATACTCCCAAGGGACATAATTCAGCTTTTTCATTGATTAATACAGGCAACAAAGGCAACTTTACAGCTGAGTAGTTTGCATATTTAATGTTAAAAGTGTCTAATATCTTTGTTTTCATCATCTCAAGACAGAATAATAGATTTTATAACAAGCTCTAAAATTTTTAACCACAATATGGCATATACTAAAGCATGGAATGGAGATTAGTATGAAAAATCTTGAATTTGTGCATTTCTTGTAAATTTTTGATAAAATGAATACAAATTGAATGGAACTGTCCATTTTATCTGTTTAAATGGAACTATTTATCATTCTTTTTAAATAAGATAAGATATGATTGGATACAGGTTGTTTATTAAGGCTTTTCTGAAAGAAGTAGAGAATGAGGTAAACCAGCATGTAGGGGTGGGGACATAAAATGATCTATGTTTCTTTAAGTACTGGGGACATACAAGTATTTATTATAGCCAAGGTTTTCACAATAACCCAGTATTGCATTAATAATGTCATAAGAATTCTTTATATCTTTATGTCACAGTATACTGAAGATAGCAAGGGAAATCAAAGTCACTCAAACTTCAATTCTTTTATACCATTTTGAAGCTTTTGATTAGTACATTTGATTTTTATCACAAAGAATAGAAATTTTTTACTGAGAACAATACTGTGTTGAGAAAAGTGCTGAGTCATCATGATAGGTCAAATTGATTGGTAATGATATAAAACTTTATTCTAGGATGTCAATATTAACTATATTGTGTAAAATGCACCATATAATAGTTCTTTTGTATTTGATTTCACCTTTCGCAATGATTTTTTCAATTGGAAACACCAGAATTCAAGTCGCGACAAATATTTTTTACTCAAATGTTTGCCTTTTTTGCTGCGTAATTCCCTAAATGTATAACTTGGGTATTTCTGTAAACATAATCTATTAAAATGGGAAATTGTCTGGTTTAGTTTGTACTGTTTATGGAATTAGGCAATATTTGGTCACATTGAAAGCATTTTCAGTATTAGAATTGTTCATCTAAGAAAAAAAGAGGCCCACTTGAGGCTAAATTTACATAGAATTTATACTCTCCTGTGTAAAGAATTGTTCACATTCTTGATAATGCATGCAGCAAATATTTCAAAAGTGCTTCATTTTGTAGTTTCTTTCTTTTATTATATCAGACATAAATAATTTTTCATTTCCTACTGTTTGAAAGGACTTTTGTTGGAAATTAATACTCCCAAGGGACATAATTCAGCTTTTTCATTGATTAATACAGGCAACAAAGGCAACTTTACAGCTGAGTAGTTTGCATATTTAATGTTAAAAGTGTCTAATATCTTTGTTTTCATCATCTCAAGACAGAATAATAGATTTTATAACAAGCTCTAAAATTTTTAACCACAATATGGCATATACTAAAGCATGGAATGGAGATTAGTATGAAAAATCTTGAATTTGTGCATTTCTTGTAAATTTTTGATAAAATGAATACAAATTGAATGGAACTGTCCATTTTATCTGTTTAAATGGAACTATTTATCATTCTTTTTAAATAAGATAAGATATGATTGGATACAGGTTGTTTATTAAGGCTTTTCTGAAAGAAGTAGAGAATGAGGTAAACCAGCATGTAGGGGTGGGGACATAAAATGATCTATGTTTCTTTAAGTACTGGGGACATACAAGTATTTATTATAGCCAAGGTTTTCACAATAACCCAGTATTGCATTAATAATGTCATAAGAATTCTTTATATCTTTATGTCACAGTATACTGAAGATAGCAAGGGAAATCAAAGTCACTCAAACTTCAATTCTTTTATACCATTTTGAAGCTTTTGATTAGTACATTTGATTTTTATCACAAAGAATAGAAATTTTTTACTGAGAACAATACTGTGTTGAGAAAAGTGCTGAGTCATCATGATAGGTCAAATTGATTGGTAATGATATAAAACTTTATTCTAGGATGTCAATATTAACTATATTGTGTAAAATGCACCATATAATAGTTCTTTTGTATTTGATTTCACCTTTCGCAATGATTTTTTCAATTGGAAACACCAGAATTCAAGTCGCAACAAATATTTTTTACTCAAATGTTTGCCTTTTTTGCTGCGTAATTCCCTAAATGTATAACTTGGGTATTTCTGTAAACATAATCTATTAAAATGGGAAATTGTCTGGTTTAGTTTGTACTGTTTATGGAATTAGGCAATATTTGGTCACATTGAAAGCATTTTCAGTATTAGAATTGTTCATCTAAGAAAAAAAGAGGCCCACTTGAGGCTAAATTTACATAGAATTTATACTCTCCTGTGTAAAGAATTGTTCACATTCTTGATAATGCATGCAGCAAATATTTCAAAAGTGCTTCATTTTGTAGTTTCTTTCTTTTATTATATCAGACATAAATAATTTTTCATTTCCTACTGTTTGAAAGGACTTTTGTTGGAAATTAATACTCCCAAGGGACATAATTCAGCTTTTTCATTGATTAATACAGGCAACAAAGGCAACTTTACAGCTGAGTAGTTTGCATATTTAATGTTAAAAGTGTCTAATATCTTTGTTTTCATCATCTCAAGACAGAATAATAGATTTTATAACAAGCTCTAAAATTTTTAACCACAATATGGCATATACTAAAGCATGGAATGGAGATTAGTATGAAAAATCTTGAATTTGTGCATTTCTTGTAAATTTTTGATAAAATTAATACAAATTGAATGGAACTGTCCATTTTATCTGTTTAAATGGAACTATTTATCATTCTTTTTAAATAAGATAAGATATGATTGGATACAGGTTGTTTATTAAGGCTTTTCTGAAAGAAGTAGAGAATGAGGTAAACCAGCATGTAGGGGTGGGGACATAAAATGATCTATGTTTCTTTAAGTACTGGGGACATACAAGTATTTATTATAGCCAAGGTTTTCACAATAACCCAGTATTGCATTAATAATGTCATAAGAATTCTTTATATCTTTATGTCACAGTATACTGAAGATAGCAAGGGAAATCAAAGTCACTCAAACTTCAATTCTTTTATACCATTTTGAAGCTTTTGATTAGTACATTTGATTTTTATCACAAAGAATAGAAATTTTTTACTGAGAACAATACTGTGTTGAGAAAAGTGCTGAGTCATCATGATAGGTCAAATTGATTGGTAATGATATAAAACTTTATTCTAGGATGTCAATATTAACTATATTGTGTAAAATGCACCATATAATAGTTCTTTTGTATTTGATTTCACCTTTCGCAATGATTTTTTCAATTGGAAACACCAGAATTCAAGTCGCGACAAATATTTTTTACTCAAATGTTTGCCTTTTTTGCTGCGTAATTCCCTAAATGTATAACTTGGGTATTTCTGTAAACATAATCTATTAAAATGGGAAATTGTCTGGTTTAGTTTGTACTGTTTATGGAATTAGGCAATATTTGGTCACATTGAAAGCATTTTCAGTGTTAGAATTGTTCATCTAAGAAAAAAAGAGGCCCACTTGAGGCTAAATTTACATAGAATTTATACTCTCCTGTGTAAAGAATTGTTCACATTCTTGATAATGCATGCAGCAAATATTTCAAAAGTGCTTCATTTTGTAGTTTCTTTCTTTTATTATATCAGACATAAATAATTTTTCATTTCCTACTGTTTGAAAGGACTTTTGTTGGAAATTAATACTCCCAAGGGACATAATTCAGCTTTTTCATTGATTAATACAGGCAACAAAGGCAACTTTACAGCTGAGTAGTTTGCATATTTAATGTTAAAAGTGTCTAATATCTTTGTTTTCATCATCTCAAGACAGAATAATAGATTTTATAACAAGCTCTAAAATTTTTAACCACAATATGGCATATACTAAAGCATGGAATGGAGATTAGTATGAAAAATCTTGAATTTGTGCATTTCTTGTAAATTTTTGATAAAATGAATACAAATTGAATGGAACTGTCCATTTTATCTGTTTAAATGGAACTATTTATCATTCTTTTTAAATAAGATAAGATATGATTGGATACAGGTTGTTTATTAAGGCTTTTCTGAAAGAAGTAGAGAATGAGGTAAACCAGCATGTAGGGGTGGGGACATAAAATGATCTATGTTTCTTTAAGTACTGGGGACATACAAGTATTTATTATAGCCAAGGTTTTCACAATAACCCAGTATTGCATTAATAATGTCATAAGAATTCTTTATATCTTTATGTCACAGTATAGGGAAAACGGTAGTATTTAATTTTCCCAGCATTAGGTTGGCCTTTTGTGTACCCAAGGCAGGTGAAGGAAGTCAAATTAGGAGCGCTGTGATTGGATGTAAGGGTACAATATATTTTTTATTTATCTATGAATAACTGCAGTGTGTATATTTACAATATAAATTTTAAAACCTATTGAAATATTTTCTAGAGAATTATTCGAAAAGACTTGCAAAATTTCATAAATTTGGTGCAAAATGACGGTGGGCATGGATAACATAAACAAGATCCGTTGGAAGTTGGTCATGATCCTATTTGGCTTTAATTTTTAAAACAGAGTAATAAAGTACTAACACAACATATAACTGTTTTATCCAGGTTTTTATCTTAAAAAGTGGTAAATTTAGAAAATGTTAACATTGTCGCCTATGGCAGAATAAATAGTACCGTTTTCCCTATACTGAAGATAGCAAGGGAAATCAAAGTCACTCAAACTTCAATTCTTTTATACCATTTTGAAGCTTTTGATTAGTACATTTGATTTTTATCACAAAGAATAGAAATTTTTTACTGAGAACAATACTGTGTTGAGAAAAGTGCTGAGTCATCATGATAGGTCAAATTGATTGGTAATGATATAAAACTTTATTCTAGGATGTCAATATTAACTATATTGTGTAAAATGCACCATATAATAGTTCTTTTGTATTTGATTTCACCTTTCGCAATGATTTTTTCAATTGGAAACACCAGAATTCAAGTCGCGACAAATATTTTTTACTCAAATGTTTGCCTTTTTTGCTGCGTAATTCCCTAAATGTATAACTTGGGTATTTCTGTAAACATAATCTATTAAAATGGGAAATTGTCTGGTTTAGTTTGTACTGTTTATGGAATTAGGCAATATTTGGTCACATTGAAAGCATTTTCAGTGTTAGAATTGTTCATCTAAGAAAAAAAGAGGCCCACTTGAGGCTAAATTTACATAGAATTTATACTCTCCTGTGTAAAGAATTGTTCACATTCTTGATAATGCATGCAGCAAATATTTCAAAAGTGCTTCATTTTGTAGTTTCTTTCTTTTATTATATCAGACATAAATAATTTTTCATTTCCTACTGTTTGAAAGGACTTTTGTTGGAAATTAATACTCCCAAGGGACATAATTCAGCTTTTTCATTGATTAATACAGGCAACAAAGGCAACTTTACAGCTGAGTAGTTTGCATATTTAATGTTAAAAGTGTCTAATATCTTTGTTTTCATCATCTCAAGACAGAATAATAGATTTTATAACAAGCTCTAAAATTTTTAACCACAATATGGCATATACTAAAGCATGGAATGGAGATTAGTATGAAAAATCTTGAATTTGTGCATTTCTTGTAAATTTTTGATAAAATGAATACAAATTGAATGGAACTGTCCATTTTATCTGTTTAAATGGAACTATTTATCATTCTTTTTAAATAAGATAAGATATGATTGGATACAGGTTGTTTATTAAGGCTTTTCTGAAAGAAGTAGAGAATGAGGTAAACCAGCATGTAGGGGTGGGGACATAAAATGATCTATGTTTCTTTAAGTACTGGGGACATACAAGTATTTATTATAGCCAAGGTTTTCACAATAACCCAGTATTGCATTAATAATGTCATAAGAATTCTTTATATCTTTATGTCACAGTATACTGAAGATAGCAAGGGAAATCAAAGTCACTCAAACTTCAATTCTTTTATACCATTTTGAAGCTTTTGATTAGTACATTTGATTTTTATCACAAAGAATAGAAATTTTTTACTGAGAACAATACTGTGTTGAGAAAAGTGCTGAGTCATCATGATAGGTCAAATTGATTGGTAATGATATAAAACTTTATTCTAGGATGTCAATATTAACTATATTGTGTAAAATGCACCATATAATAGTTCTTTTGTATTTGATTTCACCTTTCGCAATGATTTTTTCAATTGGAAACACCAGAATTCAAGTCGCGACAAATATTTTTTACTCAAATGTTTGCCTTTTTTGCTGCGTAATTCCCTAAATGTATAACTTGGGTATTTCTGTAAACATAATCTATTAAAATGGGAAATTGTCTGGTTTAGTTTGTACTGTTTATGGAATTAGGCAATATTTGGTCACATTGAAAGCATTTTCAGTGTTAGAATTGTTCATCTAAGAAAAAAAGAGGCCCACTTGAGGCTAAATTTACATAGAATTTATACTCTCCTGTGTAAAGAATTGTTCACATTCTTGATAATGCATGCAGCAAATATTTCAAAAGTGCTTCATTTTGTAGTTTCTTTCTTTTATTATATCAGACATAAATAATTTTTCATTTCCTACTGTTTGAAAGGACTTTTGTTGGAAATTAATACTCCCAAGGGACATAATTCAGCTTTTTCATTGATTAATACAGGCAACAAAGGCAACTTTACAGCTGAGTAGTTTGCATATTTAATGTTAAAAGTGTCTAATATCTTTGTTTTCATCATCTCAAGACAGAATAATAGATTTTATAACAAGCTCTAAAATTTTTAACCACAATATGGCATATACTAAAGCATGGAATGGAGATTAGTATGAAAAATCTTGAATTTGTGCATTTCTTGTAAATTTTTGATAAAATGAATACAAATTGAATGGAACTGTCCATTTTATCTGTTTAAATGGAACTATTTATCATTCTTTTTAAATAAGATAAGATATGATTGGATACAGGTTGTTTATTAAGGCTTTTCTGAAAGAAGTAGAGAATGAGGTAAACCAGCATGTAGGGGTGGGGACATAAAATGATCTATGTTTCTTTAAGTACTGGGGACATACAAGTATTTATTATAGCCAAGGTTTTCACAATAACCCAGTATTGCATTAATAATGTCATAAGAATTCTTTATATCTTTATGTCACAGTATACTGAAGATAGCAAGGGAAATCAAAGTCACTCAAACTTCAATTCTTTTATACCATTTTGAAGCTTTTGATTAGTACATTTGATTTTTATCACAAAGAATAGAAATTTTTTACTGAGAACAATACTGTGTTGAGAAAAGTGCTGAGTCATCATGATAGGTCAAATTGATTGGTAATGATATAAAACTTTATTCTAGGATGTCAATATTAACTATATTGTGTAAAATGCACCATATAATAGTTCTTTTGTATTTGATTTCACCTTTCGCAATGATTTTTTCAATTGGAAACACCAGAATTCAAGTCGCGACAAATATTTTTTACTCAAATGTTTGCCTTTTTTGCTGCGTAATTCCCTAAATGTATAACTTGGGTATTTCTGTAAACATAATCTATTAAAATGGGAAATTGTCTGGTTTAGTTTGTACTGTTTATGGAATTAGGCAATATTTGGTCACATTGAAAGCATTTTCAGTGTTAGAATTGTTCATCTAAGAAAAAAAGAGGCCCACTTGAGGCTAAATTTACATAGAATTTATACTCTCCTGTGTAAAGAATTGTTCACATTCTTGATAATGCATGCAGCAAATATTTCAAAAGTGCTTCATTTTGTAGTTTCTTTCTTTTATTATATCAGACATAAATAATTTTTCATTTCCTACTGTTTGAAAGGACTTTTGTTGGAAATTAATACTCCCAAGGGACATAATTCAGCTTTTTCATTGATTAATACAGGCAACAAAGGCAACTTTACAGCTGAGTAGTTTGCATATTTAATGTTAAAAGTGTCTAATATCTTTGTTTTCATCATCTCAAGACAGAATAATAGATTTTATAACAAGCTCTAAAATTTTTAACCACAATATGGCATATACTAAAGCATGGAATGGAGATTAGTATGAAAAATCTTGAATTTGTGCATTTCTTGTAAATTTTTGATAAAATTAATACAAATTGAATGGAACTGTCCATTTTATCTGTTTAAATGGAACTATTTATCATTCTTTTTAAATAAGATAAGATATGATTGGATACAGGTTGTTTATTAAGGCTTTTCTGAAAGAAGTAGAGAATGAGGTAAACCAGCATGTAGGGGTGGGGACATAAAATGATCTATGTTTCTTTAAGTACTGGGGACATACAAGTATTTATTATAGCCAAGGTTTTCACAATAACCCAGTATTGCATTAATAATGTCATAAGAATTCTTTATATCTTTATGTCACAGTATAGGGAAAACGGTAGTATTTAATTTTCCCAGCATTAGGTTGGCCTTTTGTGTACCCAAGGCAGGTGAAGGAAGTCAAATTAGGAGCGCTGTGATTGGATGTAAGGGTACAATATATTTTTTATTTATCTATGAATAACTGCAGTGTGTATATTTACAATATAAATTTTAAAACCTATTGAAATATTTTCTAGAGAATTATTCGAAAAGACTTGCAAAATTTCATAAATTTGGTGCAAAATGACGGTGGGCATGGATAACATAAACAAGATCCGTTGGAAGTTGGTCATGATCCTATTTGGCTTTAATTTTTAAAACAGAGTAATAAAGTACTAACACAACATATAACTGTTTTATCCAGGTTTTTATCTTAAAAAGTGGTAAATTTAGAAAATGTTAACATTGTCGCCTATGGCAGAATAAATAGTACCGTTTTCCCTATACTGAAGATAGCAAGGGAAATCAAAGTCACTCAAACTTCAATTCTTTTATACCATTTTGAAGCTTTTGATTAGTACATTTGATTTTTATCACAAAGAATAGAAATTTTTTACTGAGAACAATACTGTGTTGAGAAAAGTGCTGAGTCATCATGATAGGTCAAATTGATTGGTAATGATATAAAACTTTATTCTAGGATGTCAATATTAACTATATTGTGTAAAATGCACCATATAATAGTTCTTTTGTATTTGATTTCACCTTTCGCAATGATTTTTTCAATTGGAAACACCAGAATTCAAGTCGCGACAAATATTTTTTACTCAAATGTTTGCCTTTTTTGCTGCGTAATTCCCTAAATGTATAACTTGGGTATTTCTGTAAACATAATCTATTAAAATGGGAAATTGTCTGGTTTAGTTTGTACTGTTTATGGAATTAGGCAATATTTGGTCACATTGAAAGCATTTTCAGTGTTAGAATTGTTCATCTAAGAAAAAAAGAGGCCCACTTGAGGCTAAATTTACATAGAATTTATACTCTCCTGTGTAAAGAATTGTTCACATTCTTGATAATGCATGCAGCAAATATTTCAAAAGTGCTTCATTTTGTAGTTTCTTTCTTTTATTATATCAGACATAAATAATTTTTCATTTCCTACTGTTTGAAAGGACTTTTGTTGGAAATTAATACTCCCAAGGGACATAATTCAGCTTTTTCATTGATTAATACAGGCAACAAAGGCAACTTTACAGCTGAGTAGTTTGCATATTTAATGTTAAAAGTGTCTAATATCTTTGTTTTCATCATCTCAAGACAGAATAATAGATTTTATAACAAGCTCTAAAATTTTTAACCACAATATGGCATATACTAAAGCATGGAATGGAGATTAGTATGAAAAATCTTGAATTTGTGCATTTCTTGTAAATTTTTGATAAAATGAATACAAATTGAATGGAACTGTCCATTTTATCTGTTTAAATGGAACTATTTATCATTCTTTTTAAATAAGATAAGATATGATTGGATACAGGTTGTTTATTAAGGCTTTTCTGAAAGAAGTAGAGAATGAGGTAAACCAGCATGTAGGGGTGGGGACATAAAATGATCTATGTTTCTTTAAGTACTGGGGACATACAAGTATTTATTATAGCCAAGGTTTTCACAATAACCCAGTATTGCATTAATAATGTCATAAGAATTCTTTATATCTTTATGTCACAGTATACTGAAGATAGCAAGGGAAATCAAAGTCACTCAAACTTCAATTCTTTTATACCATTTTGAAGCTTTTGATTAGTACATTTGATTTTTATCACAAAGAATAGAAATTTTTTACTGAGAACAATACTGTGTTGAGAAAAGTGCTGAGTCATCATGATAGGTCAAATTGATTGGTAATGATATAAAACTTTATTCTAGGATGTCAATATTAACTATATTGTGTAAAATGCACCATATAATAGTTCTTTTGTATTTGATTTCACCTTTCGCAATGATTTTTTCAATTGGAAACACCAGAATTCAAGTCGCGACAAATATTTTTTACTCAAATGTTTGCCTTTTTTGCTGCGTAATTCCCTAAATGTATAACTTGGGTATTTCTGTAAACATAATCTATTAAAATGGGAAATTGTCTGGTTTAGTTTGTACTGTTTATGGAATTAGGCAATATTTGGTCACATTGAAAGCATTTTCAGTGTTAGAATTGTTCATCTAAGAAAAAAAGAGGCCCACTTGAGGCTAAATTTACATAGAATTTATACTCTCCTGTGTAAAGAATTGTTCACATTCTTGATAATGCATGCAGCAAATATTTCAAAAGTGCTTCATTTTGTAGTTTCTTTCTTTTATTATATCAGACATAAATAATTTTTCATTTCCTACTGTTTGAAAGGACTTTTGTTGGAAATTAATACTCCCAAGGGACATAATTCAGCTTTTTCATTGATTAATACAGGCAACAAAGGCAACTTTACAGCTGAGTAGTTTGCATATTTAATGTTAAAAGTGTCTAATATCTTTGTTTTCATCATCTCAAGACAGAATAATAGATTTTATAACAAGCTCTAAAATTTTTAACCACAATATGGCATATACTAAAGCATGGAATGGAGATTAGTATGAAAAATCTTGAATTTGTGCATTTCTTGTAAATTTTTGATAAAATGAATACAAATTGAATGGAACTGTCCATTTTATCTGTTTAAATGGAACTATTTATCATTCTTTTTAAATAAGATAAGATATGATTGGATACAGGTTGTTTATTAAGGCTTTTCTGAAAGAAGTAGAGAATGAGGTAAACCAGCATGTAGGGGTGGGGACATAAAATGATCTATGTTTCTTTAAGTACTGGGGACATACAAGTATTTATTATAGCCAAGGTTTTCACAATAACCCAGTATTGCATTAATAATGTCATAAGAATTCTTTATATCTTTATGTCACAGTATACTGAAGATAGCAAGGGAAATCAAAGTCACTCAAACTTCAATTCTTTTATACCATTTTGAAGCTTTTGATTAGTACATTTGATTTTTATCACAAAGAATAGAAATTTTTTACTGAGAACAATACTGTGTTGAGAAAAGTGCTGAGTCATCATGATAGGTCAAATTGATTGGTAATGATATAAAACTTTATTCTAGGATGTCAATATTAACTATATTGTGTAAAATGCACCATATAATAGTTCTTTTGTATTTGATTTCACCTTTCGCAATGATTTTTTCAATTGGAAACACCAGAATTCAAGTCGCGACAAATATTTTTTACTCAAATGTTTGCCTTTTTTGCTGCGTAATTCCCTAAATGTATAACTTGGGTATTTCTGTAAACATAATCTATTAAAATGGGAAATTGTCTGGTTTAGTTTGTACTGTTTATGGAATTAGGCAATATTTGGTCACATTGAAAGCATTTTCAGTGTTAGAATTGTTCATCTAAGAAAAAAAGAGGCCCACTTGAGGCTAAATTTACATAGAATTTATACTCTCCTGTGTAAAGAATTGTTCACATTCTTGATAATGCATGCAGCAAATATTTCAAAAGTGCTTCATTTTGTAGTTTCTTTCTTTTATTATATCAGACATAAATAATTTTTCATTTCCTACTGTTTGAAAGGACTTTTGTTGGAAATTAATACTCCCAAGGGACATAATTCAGCTTTTTCATTGATTAATACAGGCAACAAAGGCAACTTTACAGCTGAGTAGTTTGCATATTTAATGTTAAAAGTGTCTAATATCTTTGTTTTCATCATCTCAAGACAGAATAATAGATTTTATAACAAGCTCTAAAATTTTTAACCACAATATGGCATATACTAAAGCATGGAATGGAGATTAGTATGAAAAATCTTGAATTTGTGCATTTCTTGTAAATTTTTGATAAAATGAATACAAATTGAATGGAACTGTCCATTTTATCTGTTTAAATGGAACTATTTATCATTCTTTTTAAATAAGATAAGATATGATTGGATACAGGTTGTTTATTAAGGCTTTTCTGAAAGAAGTAGAGAATGAGGTAAACCAGCATGTAGGGGTGGGGACATAAAATGATCTATGTTTCTTTAAGTACTGGGGACATACAAGTATTTATTATAGCCAAGGTTTTCACAATAACCCAGTATTGCATTAATAATGTCATAAGAATTCTTTATATCTTTATGTCACAGTATACTGAAGATAGCAAGGGAAATCAAAGTCACTCAAACTTCAATTCTTTTATACCATTTTGAAGCTTTTGATTAGTACATTTGATTTTTATCACAAAGAATAGAAATTTTTTACTGAGAACAATACTGTGTTGAGAAAAGTGCTGAGTCATCATGATAGGTCAAATTGATTGGTAATGATATAAAACTTTATTCTAGGATGTCAATATTAACTATATTGTGTAAAATGCACCATATAATAGTTCTTTTGTATTTGATTTCACCTTTCGCAATGATTTTTTCAATTGGAAACACCAGAATTCAAGTCGCGACAAATATTTTTTACTCAAATGTTTGCCTTTTTTGCTGCGTAATTCCCTAAATGTATAACTTGGGTATTTCTGTAAACATAATCTATTAAAATGGGAAATTGTCTGGTTTAGTTTGTACTGTTTATGGAATTAGGCAATATTTGGTCACATTGAAAGCATTTTCAGTGTTAGAATTGTTCATCTAAGAAAAAAAGAGGCCCACTTGAGGCTAAATTTACATAGAATTTATACTCTCCTGTGTAAAGAATTGTTCACATTCTTGATAATGCATGCAGCAAATATTTCAAAAGTGCTTCATTTTGTAGTTTCTTTCTTTTATTATATCAGACATAAATAATTTTTCATTTCCTACTGTTTGAAAGGACTTTTGTTGGAAATTAATACTCCCAAGGGACATAATTCAGCTTTTTCATTGATTAATACAGGCAACAAAGGCAACTTTACAGCTGAGTAGTTTGCATATTTAATGTTAAAAGTGTCTAATATCTTTGTTTTCATCATCTCAAGACAGAATAATAGATTTTATAACAAGCTCTAAAATTTTTAACCACAATATGGCATATACTAAAGCATGGAATGGAGATTAGTATGAAAAATCTTGAATTTGTGCATTTCTTGTAAATTTTTGATAAAATGAATACAAATTGAATGGAACTGTCCATTTTATCTGTTTAAATGGAACTATTTATCATTCTTTTTAAATAAGATAAGATATGATTGGATACAGGTTGTTTATTAAGGCTTTTCTGAAAGAAGTAGAGAATGAGGTAAACCAGCATGTAGGGGTGGGGACATAAAATGATCTATGTTTCTTTAAGTACTGGGGACATACAAGTATTTATTATAGCCAAGGTTTTCACAATAACCCAGTATTGCATTAATAATGTCATAAGAATTCTTTATATCTTTATGTCACAGTATACTGAAGATAGCAAGGGAAATCAAAGTCACTCAAACTTCAATTCTTTTATACCATTTTGAAGCTTTTGATTAGTACATTTGATTTTTATCACAAAGAATAGAAATTTTTTACTGAGAACAATACTGTGTTGAGAAAAGTGCTGAGTCATCATGATAGGTCAAATTGATTGGTAATGATATAAAACTTTATTCTAGGATGTCAATATTAACTATATTGTGTAAAATGCACCATATAATAGTTCTTTTGTATTTGATTTCACCTTTCGCAATGATTTTTTCAATTGGAAACACCAGAATTCAAGTCGCGACAAATATTTTTTACTCAAATGTTTGCCTTTTTTGCTGCGTAATTCCCTAAATGTATAACTTGGGTATTTCTGTAAACATAATCTATTAAAATGGGAAATTGTCTGGTTTAGTTTGTACTGTTTATGGAATTAGGCAATATTTGGTCACATTGAAAGCATTTTCAGTGTTAGAATTGTTCATCTAAGAAAAAAAGAGGCCCACTTGAGGCTAAATTTACATAGAATTTATACTCTCCTGTGTAAAGAATTGTTCACATTCTTGATAATGCATGCAGCAAATATTTCAAAAGTGCTTCATTTTGTAGTTTCTTTCTTTTATTATATCAGACATAAATAATTTTTCATTTCCTACTGTTTGAAAGGACTTTTGTTGGAAATTAATACTCCCAAGGGACATAATTCAGCTTTTTCATTGATTAATACAGGCAACAAAGGCAACTTTACAGCTGAGTAGTTTGCATATTTAATGTTAAAAGTGTCTAATATCTTTGTTTTCATCATCTCAAGACAGAATAATAGATTTTATAACAAGCTCTAAAATTTTTAACCACAATATGGCATATACTAAAGCATGGAATGGAGATTAGTATGAAAAATCTTGAATTTGTGCATTTCTTGTAAATTTTTGATAAAATGAATACAAATTGAATGGAACTGTCCATTTTATCTGTTTAAATGGAACTATTTATCATTCTTTTTAAATAAGATAAGATATGATTGGATACAGGTTGTTTATTAAGGCTTTTCTGAAAGAAGTAGAGAATGAGGTAAACCAGCATGTAGGGGTGGGGACATAAAATGATCTATGTTTCTTTAAGTACTGGGGACATACAAGTATTTATTATAGCCAAGGTTTTCACAATAACCCAGTATTGCATTAATAATGTCATAAGAATTCTTTATATCTTTATGTCACAGTATACTGAAGATAGCAAGGGAAATCAAAGTCACTCAAACTTCAATTCTTTTATACCATTTTGAAGCTTTTGATTAGTACATTTGATTTTTATCACAAAGAATAGAAATTTTTTACTGAGAACAATACTGTGTTGAGAAAAGTGCTGAGTCATCATGATAGGTCAAATTGATTGGTAATGATATAAAACTTTATTCTAGGATGTCAATATTAACTATATTGTGTAAAATGCACCATATAATAGTTCTTTTGTATTTGATTTCACCTTTCGCAATGATTTTTTCAATTGGAAACACCAGAATTCAAGTCGCGACAAATATTTTTTACTCAAATGTTTGCCTTTTTTGCTGCGTAATTCCCTAAATGTATAACTTGGGTATTTCTGTAAACATAATCTATTAAAATGGGAAATTGTCTGGTTTAGTTTGTACTGTTTATGGAATTAGGCAATATTTGGTCACATTGAAAGCATTTTCAGTGTTAGAATTGTTCATCTAAGAAAAAAAGAGGCCCACTTGAGGCTAAATTTACATAGAATTTATACTCTCCTGTGTAAAGAATTGTTCACATTCTTGATAATGCATGCAGCAAATATTTCAAAAGTGCTTCATTTTGTAGTTTCTTTCTTTTATTATATCAGACATAAATAATTTTTCATTTCCTACTGTTTGAAAGGACTTTTGTTGGAAATTAATACTCCCAAGGGACATAATTCAGCTTTTTCATTGATTAATACAGGCAACAAAGGCAACTTTACAGCTGAGTAGTTTGCATATTTAATGTTAAAAGTGTCTAATATCTTTGTTTTCATCATCTCAAGACAGAATAATAGATTTTATAACAAGCTCTAAAATTTTTAACCACAATATGGCATATACTAAAGCATGGAATGGAGATTAGTATGAAAAATCTTGAATTTGTGCATTTCTTGTAAATTTTTGATAAAATGAATACAAATTGAATGGAACTGTCCATTTTATCTGTTTAAATGGAACTATTTATCATTCTTTTTAAATAAGATAAGATATGATTGGATACAGGTTGTTTATTAAGGCTTTTCTGAAAGAAGTAGAGAATGAGGTAAACCAGCATGTAGGGGTGGGGACATAAAATGATCTATGTTTCTTTAAGTACTGGGGACATACAAGTATTTATTATAGCCAAGGTTTTCACAATAACCCAGTATTGCATTAATAATGTCATAAGAATTCTTTATATCTTTATGTCACAGTATAGGGAAAACGGTAGTATTTAATTTTCCCAGCATTAGGTTGGCCTTTTGTGTACCCAAGGCAGGTGAAGGAAGTCAAATTAGGAGCGCTGTGATTGGATGTAAGGGTACAATATATTTTTTATTTATCTATGAATAACTGCAGTGTGTATATTTACAATATAAATTTTAAAACCTATTGAAATATTTTCTAGAGAATTATTCGAAAAGACTTGCAAAATTTCATAAATTTGGTGCAAAATGACGGTGGGCATGGATAACATAAACAAGATCCGTTGGAAGTTGGTCATGATCCTATTTGGCTTTAATTTTTAAAACAGAGTAATAAAGTACTAACACAACATATAACTGTTTTATCCAGGTTTTTATCTTAAAAAGTGGTAAATTTAGAAAATGTTAACATTGTCGCCTATGGCAGAATAAATAGTACCGTTTTCCCTATACTGAAGATAGCAAGGGAAATCAAAGTCACTCAAACTTCAATTCTTTTATACCATTTTATGCTTTTGATTAGTACATTTGATTTTTATCACAAAGAATAGAAATTTTTTACTGAGAACAATACTGTGTTGAGAAAAGTGCTGAGTCATCATGATAGGTCAAATTGATTGGTAATGATATAAAACTTTATTCTAGGATGTCAATATTAACTATATTGTGTAAAATGCACCATATAATAGTTCTTTTGTATTTGATTTCACCTTTCGCAATGATTTTTTCAATTGGAAACACCAGAATTCAAGTCGCGACAAATATTTTTTACTCAAATGTTTGCCTTTTTTGCTGCGTAATTCCCTAAATGTATAACTTGGGTATTTCTGTAAACATAATCTATTAAAATGGGAAATTGTCTGGTTTAGTTTGTACTGTTTATGGAATTAGGCAATATTTGGTCACATTGAAAGCATTTTCAGTGTTAGAATTGTTCATCTAAGAAAAAAAGAGGCCCACTTGAGGCTAAATTTACATAGAATTTATACTCTCCTGTGTAAAGAATTGTTCACATTCTTGATAATGCATGCAGCAAATATTTCAAAAGTGCTTCATTTTGTAGTTTCTTTCTTTTATTATATCAGACATAAATAATTTTTCATTTCCTACTGTTTGAAAGGACTTTTGTTGGAAATTAATACTCCCAAGGGACATAATTCAGCTTTTTCATTGATTAATACAGGCAACAAAGGCAACTTTACAGCTGAGTAGTTTGCATATTTAATGTTAAAAGTGTCTAATATCTTTGTTTTCATCATCTCAAGACAGAATAATAGATTTTATAACAAGCTCTAAAATTTTTAACCACAATATGGCATATACTAAAGCATGGAATGGAGATTAGTATGAAAAATCTTGAATTTGTGCATTTCTTGTAAATTTTTGATAAAATGAATACAAATTGAATGGAACTGTCCATTTTATCTGTTTAAATGGAACTATTTATCATTCTTTTTAAATAAGATAAGATATGATTGGATACAGGTTGTTTATTAAGGCTTTTCTGAAAGAAGTAGAGAATGAGGTAAACCAGCATGTAGGGGTGGGGACATAAAATGATCTATGTTTCTTTAAGTACTGGGGACATACAAGTATTTATTATAGCCAAGGTTTTCACAATAACCCAGTATTGCATTAATAATGTCATAAGAATTCTTTATATCTTTATGTCACAGTATACTGAAGATAGCAAGGGAAATCAAAGTCACTCAAACTTCAATTCTTTTATACCATTTTGAAGCTTTTGATTAGTACATTTGATTTTTATCACAAAGAATAGAAATTTTTTACTGAGAACAATACTGTGTTGAGAAAAGTGCTGAGTCATCATGATAGGTCAAATTGATTGGTAATGATATAAAACTTTATTCTAGGATGTCAATATTAACTATATTGTGTAAAATGCACCATATAATAGTTCTTTTGTATTTGATTTCACCTTTCGCAATGATTTTTTCAATTGGAAACACCAGAATTCAAGTCGCGACAAATATTTTTTACTCAAATGTTTGCCTTTTTTGCTGCGTAATTCCCTAAATGTATAACTTGGGTATTTCTGTAAACATAATCTATTAAAATGGGAAATTGTCTGGTTTAGTTTGTACTGTTTATGGAATTAGGCAATATTTGGTCACATTGAAAGCATTTTCAGTGTTAGAATTGTTCATCTAAGAAAAAAAGAGGCCCACTTGAGGCTAAATTTACATAGAATTTATACTCTCCTGTGTAAAGAATTGTTCACATTCTTGATAATGCATGCAGCAAATATTTCAAAAGTGCTTCATTTTGTAGTTTCTTTCTTTTATTATATCAGACATAAATAATTTTTCATTTCCTACTGTTTGAAAGGACTTTTGTTGGAAATTAATACTCCCAAGGGACATAATTCAGCTTTTTCATTGATTAATACAGGCAACAAAGGCAACTTTACAGCTGAGTAGTTTGCATATTTAATGTTAAAAGTGTCTAATATCTTTGTTTTCATCATCTCAAGACAGAATAATAGATTTTATAACAAGCTCTAAAATTTTTAACCACAATATGGCATATACTAAAGCATGGAATGGAGATTAGTATGAAAAATCTTGAATTTGTGCATTTCTTGTAAATTTTTGATAAAATGAATACAAATTGAATGGAACTGTCCATTTTATCTGTTTAAATGGAACTATTTATCATTCTTTTTAAATAAGATAAGATATGATTGGATACAGGTTGTTTATTAAGGCTTTTCTGAAAGAAGTAGAGAATGAGGTAAACCAGCATGTAGGGGTGGGGACATAAAATGATCTATGTTTCTTTAAGTACTGGGGACATACAAGTATTTATTATAGCCAAGGTTTTCACAATAACCCAGTATTGCATTAATAATGTCATAAGAATTCTTTATATCTTTATGTCACAGTATAGGGAAAACGGTAGTATTTAATTTTCCCAGCATTAGGTTGGCCTTTTGTGTACCCAAGGCAGGTGAAGGAAGTCAAATTAGGAGCGCTGTGATTGGATGTAAGGGTACAATATATTTTTTATTTATCTATGAATAACTGCAGTGTGTATATTTACAATATAAATTTTAAAACCTATTGAAATATTTTCTAGAGAATTATTCGAAAAGACTTGCAAAATTTCATAAATTTGGTGCAAAATGACGGTGGGCATGGATAACATAAACAAGATCCGTTGGAAGTTGGTCATGATCCTATTTGGCTTTAATTTTTAAAACAGAGTAATAAAGTACTAACACAACATATAACTGTTTTATCCAGGTTTTTATCTTAAAAAGTGGTAAATTTAGAAAATGTTAACATTGTCGCCTATGGCAGAATAAATAGTACCGTTTTCCCTATACTGAAGATAGCAAGGGAAATCAAAGTCACTCAAACTTCAATTCTTTTATACCATTTTGAAGCTTTTGATTAGTACATTTGATTTTTATCACAAAGAATAGAAATTTTTTACTGAGAACAATACTGTGTTGAGAAAAGTGCTGAGTCATCATGATAGGTCAAATTGATTGGTAATGATATAAAACTTTATTCTAGGATGTCAATATTAACTATATTGTGTAAAATGCACCATATAATAGTTCTTTTGTATTTGATTTCACCTTTCGCAATGATTTTTTCAATTGGAAACACCAGAATTCAAGTCGCGACAAATATTTTTTACTCAAATGTTTGCCTTTTTTGCTGCGTAATTCCCTAAATGTATAACTTGGGTATTTCTGTAAACATAATCTATTAAAATGGGAAATTGTCTGGTTTAGTTTGTACTGTTTATGGAATTAGGCAATATTTGGTCACATTGAAAGCATTTTCAGTGTTAGAATTGTTCATCTAAGAAAAAAAGAGGCCCACTTGAGGCTAAATTTACATAGAATTTATACTCTCCTGTGTAAAGAATTGTTCACATTCTTGATAATGCATGCAGCAAATATTTCAAAAGTGCTTCATTTTGTAGTTTCTTTCTTTTATTATATCAGACATAAATAATTTTTCATTTCCTACTGTTTGAAAGGACTTTTGTTGGAAATTAATACTCCCAAGGGACATAATTCAGCTTTTTCATTGATTAATACAGGCAACAAAGGCAACTTTACAGCTGAGTAGTTTGCATATTTAATGTTAAAAGTGTCTAATATCTTTGTTTTCATCATCTCAAGACAGAATAATAGATTTTATAACAAGCTCTAAAATTTTTAACCACAATATGGCATATACTAAAGCATGGAATGGAGATTAGTATGAAAAATCTTGAATTTGTGCATTTCTTGTAAATTTTTGATAAAATGAATACAAATTGAATGGAACTGTCCATTGTATCTGTTTAAATGGAACTATTTATCATTCTTTTTAAATAAGATAAGATATGATTGGATACAGGTTGTTTATTAAGGCTTTTCTGAAAGAAGTAGAGAATGAGGTAAACCAGCATGTAGGGGTGGGGACATAAAATGATCTATGTTTCTTTAAGTACTGGGGACATACAAGTATTTATTATAGCCAAGGTTTTCACAATAACCCAGTATTGCATTAATAATGTCATAAGAATTCTTTATATCTTTATGTCACAGTATACTGAAGATAGCAAGGGAAATCAAAGTCACTCAAACTTCAATTCTTTTATACCATTTTGAAGCTTTTGATTAGTACATTTGATTTTTATCACAAAGAATAGAAATTTTTTACTGAGAACAATACTGTGTTGAGAAAAGTGCTGAGTCATCATGATAGGTCAAATTGATTGGTAATGATATAAAACTTTATTCTAGGATGTCAATATTAACTATATTGTGTAAAATGCACCATATAATAGTTCTTTTGTATTTGATTTCACCTTTCGCAATGATTTTTTCAATTGGAAACACCAGAATTCAAGTCGCGACAAATATTTTTTACTCAAATGTTTGCCTTTTTTGCTGCGTAATTCCCTAAATGTATAACTTGGGTATTTCTGTAAACATAATCTATTAAAATGGGAAATTGTCTGGTTTAGTTTGTACTGTTTATGGAATTAGGCAATATTTGGTCACATTGAAAGCATTTTCAGTGTTAGAATTGTTCATCTAAGAAAAAAAGAGGCCCACTTGAGGCTAAATTTACATAGAATTTATACTCTCCTGTGTAAAGAATTGTTCACATTCTTGATAATGCATGCAGCAAATATTTCAAAAGTGCTTCATTTTGTAGTTTCTTTCTTTTATTATATCAGACATAAATAATTTTTCATTTCCTACTGTTTGAAAGGACTTTTGTTGGAAATTAATACTCCCAAGGGACATAATTCAGCTTTTTCATTGATTAATACAGGCAACAAAGGCAACTTTACAGCTGAGTAGTTTGCATATTTAATGTTAAAAGTGTCTAATATCTTTGTTTTCATCATCTCAAGACAGAATAATAGATTTTATAACAAGCTCTAAAATTTTTAACCACAATATGGCATATACTAAAGCATGGAATGGAGATTAGTATGAAAAATCTTGAATTTGTGCATTTCTTGTAAATTTTTGATAAAATGAATACAAATTGAATGGAACTGTCCATTTTATCTGTTTAAATGGAACTATTTATCATTCTTTTTAAATAAGATAAGATATGATTGGATACAGGTTGTTTATTAAGGCTTTTCTGAAAGAAGTAGAGAATGAGGTAAACCAGCATGTAGGGGTGGGGACATAAAATGATCTATGTTTCTTTAAGTACTGGGGACATACAAGTATTTATTATAGCCAAGGTTTTCACAATAACCCAGTATTGCATTAATAATGTCATAAGAATTCTTTATATCTTTATGTCACAGTATACTGAAGATAGCAAGGGAAATCAAAGTCACTCAAACTTCAATTCTTTTATACCATTTTGAAGCTTTTGATTAGTACATTTGATTTTTATCACAAAGAATAGAAATTTTTTACTGAGAACAATACTGTGTTGAGAAAAGTGCTGAGTCATCATGATAGGTCAAATTGATTGGTAATGATATAAAACTTTATTCTAGGATGTCAATATTAACTATATTGTGTAAAATGCACCATATAATAGTTCTTTTGTATTTGATTTCACCTTTCGCAATGATTTTTTCAATTGGAAACACCAGAATTCAAGTCGCGACAAATATTTTTTACTCAAATGTTTGCCTTTTTTGCTGCGTAATTCCCTAAATGTATAACTTGGGTATTTCTGTAAACATAATCTATTAAAATGGGAAATTGTCTGGTTTAGTTTGTACTGTTTATGGAATTAGGCAATATTTGGTCACATTGAAAGCATTTTCAGTGTTAGAATTGTTCATCTAAGAAAAAAAGAGGCCCACTTGAGGCTAAATTTACATAGAATTTATACTCTCCTGTGTAAAGAATTGTTCACATTCTTGATAATGCATGCAGCAAATATTTCAAAAGTGCTTCATTTTGTAGTTTCTTTCTTTTATTATATCAGACATAAATAATTTTTCATTTCCTACTGTTTGAAAGGACTTTTGTTGGAAATTAATACTCCCAAGGGACATAATTCAGCTTTTTCATTGATTAATACAGGCAACAAAGGCAACTTTACAGCTGAGTAGTTTGCATATTTAATGTTAAAAGTGTCTAATATCTTTGTTTTCATCATCTCAAGACAGAATAATAGATTTTATAACAAGCTCTAAAATTTTTAACCACAATATGGCATATACTAAAGCATGGAATGGAGATTAGTATGAAAAATCTTGAATTTGTGCATTTCTTGTAAATTTTTGATAAAATGAATACAAATTGAATGGAACTGTCCATTTTATCTGTTTAAATGGAACTATTTATCATTCTTTTTAAATAAGATAAGATATGATTGGATACAGGTTGTTTATTAAGGCTTTTCTGAAAGAAGTAGAGAATGAGGTAAACCAGCATGTAGGGGTGGGGACATAAAATGATCTATGTTTCTTTAAGTACTGGGGACATACAAGTATTTATTATAGCCAAGGTTTTCACAATAACCCAGTATTGCATTAATAATGTCATAAGAATTCTTTATATCTTTATGTCACAGTATACTGAAGATAGCAAGGGAAATCAAAGTCACTCAAACTTCAATTCTTTTATACCATTTTGAAGCTTTTGATTAGTACATTTGATTTTTATCACAAAGAATAGAAATTTTTTACTGAGAACAATACTGTGTTGAGAAAAGTGCTGAGTCATCATGATAGGTCAAATTGATTGGTAATGATATAAAACTTTATTCTAGGATGTCAATATTAACTATATTGTGTAAAATGCACCATATAATAGTTCTTTTGTATTTGATTTCACCTTTCGCAATGATTTTTTCAATTGGAAACACCAGAATTCAAGTCGCGACAAATATTTTTTACTCAAATGTTTGCCTTTTTTGCTGCGTAATTCCCTAAATGTATAACTTGGGTATTTCTGTAAACATAATCTATTAAAATGGGAAATTGTCTGGTTTAGTTTGTACTGTTTATGGAATTAGGCAATATTTGGTCACATTGAAAGCATTTTCAGTGTTAGAATTGTTCATCTAAGAAAAAAAGAGGCCCACTTGAGGCTAAATTTACATAGAATTTATACTCTCCTGTGTAAAGAATTGTTCACATTCTTGATAATGCATGCAGCAAATATTTCAAAAGTGCTTCATTTTGTAGTTTCTTTCTTTTATTATATCAGACATAAATAATTTTTCATTTCCTACTGTTTGAAAGGACTTTTGTTGGAAATTAATACTCCCAAGGGACATAATTCAGCTTTTTCATTGATTAATACAGGCAACAAAGGCAACTTTACAGCTGAGTAGTTTGCATATTTAATGTTAAAAGTGTCTAATATCTTTGTTTTCATCATCTCAAGACAGAATAATAGATTTTATAACAAGCTCTAAAAATTTTAACCACAATATGGCATATACTAAAGCATGGAATGGAGATTAGTATGAAAAATCTTGAATTTGTGCATTTCTTGTAAATTTTTGATAAAATGAATACAAATTGAATGGAACTGTCCATTTTATCTGTTTAAATGGAACTATTTATCATTCTTTTTAAATAAGATAAGATATGATTGGATACAGGTTGTTTATTAAGGCTTTTCTGAAAGAAGTAGAGAATGAGGTAAACCAGCATGTAGGGGTGGGGACATAAAATGATCTATGTTTCTTTAAGTACTGGGGACATACAAGTATTTATTATAGCCAAGGTTTTCACAATAACCCAGTATTGCATTAATAATGTCATAAGAATTCTTTATATCTTTATGTCACAGTATACTGAAGATAGCAAGGGAAATCAAAGTCACTCAAACTTCAATTCTTTTATACCATTTTGAAGCTTTTGATTAGTACATTTGATTTTTATCACAAAGAATAGAAATTTTTTACTGAGAACAATACTGTGTTGAGAAAAGTGCTGAGTCATCATGATAGGTCAAATTGATTGGTAATGATATAAAACTTTATTCTAGGATGTCAATATTAACTATATTGTGTAAAATGCACCATATAATAGTTCTTTTGTATTTGATTTCACCTTTCGCAATGATTTTTTCAATTGGAAACACCAGAATTCAAGTCGCGACAAATATTTTTTACTCAAATGTTTGCCTTTTTTGCTGCGTAATTCCCTAAATGTATAACTTGGGTATTTCTGTAAACATAATCTATTAAAATGGGAAATTGTCTGGTTTAGTTTGTACTGTTTATGGAATTAGGCAATATTTGGTCACATTGAAAGCATTTTCAGTGTTAGAATTGTTCATCTAAGAAAAAAAGAGGCCCACTTGAGGCTAAATTTACATAGAATTTATACTCTCCTGTGTAAAGAATTGTTCACATTCTTGATAATGCATGCAGCAAATATTTCAAAAGTGCTTCATTTTGTAGTTTCTTTCTTTTATTATATCAGACATAAATAATTTTTCATTTCCTACTGTTTGAAAGGACTTTTGTTGGAAATTAATACTCCCAAGGGACATAATTCAGCTTTTTCATTGATTAATACAGGCAACAAAGGCAACTTTACAGCTGAGTAGTTTGCATATTTAATGTTAAAAGTGTCTAATATCTTTGTTTTCATCATCTCAAGACAGAATAATAGATTTTATAACAAGCTCTAAAAATTTTAACCACAATATGGCATATACTAAAGCATGGAATGGAGATTAGTATGAAAAATCTTGAATTTGTGCATTTCTTGTAAATTTTTGATAAAATGAATACAAATTGAATGGAACTGTCCATTTTATCTGTTTAAATGGAACTATTTATCATTCTTTTTAAATAAGATAAGATATGATTGGATACAGGTTGTTTATTAAGGCTTTTCTGAAAGAAGTAGAGAATGAGGTAAACCAGCATGTAGGGGTGGGGACATAAAATGATCTATGTTTCTTTAAGTACTGGGGACATACAAGTATTTATTATAGCCAAGGTTTTCACAATAACCCAGTATTGCATTAATAATGTCATAAGAATTCTTTATATCTTTATGTCACAGTATACTGAAGATAGCAAGGGAAATCAAAGTCACTCAAACTTCAATTCTTTTATACCATTTTGAAGCTTTTGATTAGTACATTTGATTTTTATCACAAAGAATAGAAATTTTTTACTGAGAACAATACTGTGTTGAGAAAAGTGCTGAGTCATCATGATAGGTCAAATTGATTGGTAATGATATAAAACTTTATTCTAGGATGTCAATATTAACTATATTGTGTAAAATGCACCATATAATAGTTCTTTTGTATTTGATTTCACCTTTCGCAATGATTTTTTCAATTGGAAACACCAGAATTCAAGTCGCGACAAATATTTTTTACTCAAATGTTTGCCTTTTTTGCTGCGTAATTCCCTAAATGTATAACTTGGGTATTTCTGTAAACATAATCTATTAAAATGGGAAATTGTCTGGTTTAGTTTGTACTGTTTATGGAATTAGGCAATATTTGGTCACATTGAAAGCATTTTCAGTGTTAGAATTGTTCATCTAAGAAAAAAAGAGGCCCACTTGAGGCTAAATTTACATAGAATTTATACTCTCCTGTGTAAAGAATTGTTCACATTCTTGATAATGCATGCAGCAAATATTTCAAAAGTGCTTCATTTTGTAGTTTCTTTCTTTTATTATATCAGACATAAATAATTTTTCATTTCCTACTGTTTGAAAGGACTTTTGTTGGAAATTAATACTCCCAAGGGACATAATTCAGCTTTTTCATTGATTAATACAGGCAACAAAGGCAACTTTACAGCTGAGTAGTTTGCATATTTAATGTTAAAAGTGTCTAATATCTTTGTTTTCATCATCTCAAGACAGAATAATAGATTTTATAACAAGCTCTAAAATTTTTAACCACAATATGGCATATACTAAAGCATGGAATGGAGATTAGTATGAAAAATCTTGAATTTGTGCATTTCTTGTAAATTTTTGATAAAATGAATACAAATTGAATGGAACTGTCCATTTTATCTGTTTAAATGGAACTATTTATCATTCTTTTTAAATAAGATAAGATATGATTGGATACAGGTTGTTTATTAAGGCTTTTCTGAAAGAAGTAGAGAATGAGGTAAACCAGCATGTAGGGGTGGGGACATAAAATGATCTATGTTTCTTTAAGTACTGGGGACATACAAGTATTTATTATAGCCAAGGTTTTCACAATAACCCAGTATTGCATTAATAATGTCATAAGAATTCTTTATATCTTTATGTCACAGTATACTGAAGATAGCAAGGGAAATCAAAGTCACTCAAACTTCAATTCTTTTATACCATTTTGAAGCTTTTGATTAGTACATTTGATTTTTATCACAAAGAATAGAAATTTTTTACTGAGAACAATACTGTGTTGAGAAAAGTGCTGAGTCATCATGATAGGTCAAATTGATTGGTAATGATATAAAACTTTATTCTAGGATGTCAATATTAACTATATTGTGTAAAATGCACCATATAATAGTTCTTTTGTATTTGATTTCACCTTTCGCAATGATTTTTTCAATTGGAAACACCAGAATTCAAGTCGCGACAAATATTTTTTACTCAAATGTTTGCCTTTTTTGCTGCGTAATTCCCTAAATGTATAACTTGGGTATTTCTGTAAACATAATCTATTAAAATGGGAAATTGTCTGGTTTAGTTTGTACTGTTTATGGAATTAGGCAATATTTGGTCACATTGAAAGCATTTTCAGTGTTAGAATTGTTCATCTAAGAAAAAAAGAGGCCCACTTGAGGCTAAATTTACATAGAATTTATACTCTCCTGTGTAAAGAATTGTTCACATTCTTGATAATGCATGCAGCAAATATTTCAAAAGTGCTTCATTTTGTAGTTTCTTTCTTTTATTATATCAGACATAAATAATTTTTCATTTCCTACTGTTTGAAAGGACTTTTGTTGGAAATTAATACTCCCAAGGGACATAATTCAGCTTTTTCATTGATTAATACAGGCAACAAAGGCAACTTTACAGCTGAGTAGTTTGCATATTTAATGTTAAAAGTGTCTAATATCTTTGTTTTCATCATCTCAAGACAGAATAATAGATTTTATAACAAGCTCTAAAATTTTTAACCACAATATGGCATATACTAAAGCATGGAATGGAGATTAGTATGAAAAATCTTGAATTTGTGCATTTCTTGTAAATTTTTGATAAAATGAATACAAATTGAATGGAACTGTCCATTTTATCTGTTTAAATGGAACTATTTATCATTCTTTTTAAATAAGATAAGATATGATTGGATACAGGTTGTTTATTAAGGCTTTTCTGAAAGAAGTAGAGAATGAGGTAAACCAGCATGTAGGGGTGGGGACATAAAATGATCTATGTTTCTTTAAGTACTGGGGACATACAAGTATTTATTATAGCCAAGGTTTTCACAATAACCCAGTATTGCATTAATAATGTCATAAGAATTCTTTATATCTTTATGTCACAGTATAGGGAAAACGGTAGTATTTAATTTTCCCAGCATTAGGTTGGCCTTTTGTGTACCCAAGGCAGGTGAAGGAAGTCAAATTAGGAGCGCTGTGATTGGATGTAAGGGTACAATATATTTTTTATTTATCTATGAATAACTGCAGTGTGTATATTTACAATATAAATTTTAAAACCTATTGAAATATTTTCTAGAGAATTATTCGAAAAGACTTGCAAAATTTCATAAATTTGGTGCAAAATGACGGTGGGCATGGATAACATAAACAAGATCCGTTGGAAGTTGGTCATGATCCTATTTGGCTTTAATTTTTAAAACAGAGTAATAAAGTACTAACACAACATATAACTGTTTTATCCAGGTTTTTATCTTAAAAAGTGGTAAATTTAGAAAATGTTAACATTGTCGCCTATGGCAGAATAAATAGTACCGTTTTCCCTTAATTTAGTTTGTGCTAATTAGAAAAATGTTCATGTCTGATTTATCTTTTATCATATATATTTCCCTACACCTATACTCAATTGGTAATTGCAATAAAAACAAACCTTAATTAGTCTCCTACCTGTCAATTCAAAGTTGACAAAAATCACAAAAAATTAACAAAAGATTATAATTCAGGTTTATAGAAAAGTATTACTTGAATATATAACAGTTATTATCAAATATTAATATGAAGATCATTATAAAACAATGAATGTACATGTATATACAATATCTTTTATAAGATAAAAGGTATATAATAGTATTATATGTCTCTGCTTAGGCTAATGATGACTTTTCAATACTGTAACAGTTTATTTTTTTACTGAAGTAGACATGCTTAACCAAACCATTTTAGTATGTTAAAAATTTATCAAATATGAATAACAAACAGGTTCATTTAATGACTAAAAACACAATTTTAGATTTTTTTCATTGTAATCAGAATGTAATCAAAAAGTAATCATGATTACAGGGTATTTTGAAAAGTAATTGATTAAATTAAATTACATGTAATCAGATTTTTGGCTGATTAATGATTACACTGATTACTTGAAAAATTGTAATAAATTACAGCTGATTAACGATTACAATTACAATTACCCCAAGTGTGCTTAACATAGGTGATGCGTGGCACCACTACGATTGAAGACCAGTAGGTTTGAAAATCTGAATAGAGGAGAGCGTGTGTGTTTTTAATGTAATGAAACTGTCAATGAAGAATCCCATATATGTTTACAATGTCAGCTTTGTCAGGGTTTTAGAAAGAGCCTTGATGAACTTTTCAAAGTTTGTATATTATAGATATAGCAATAGTTTTATTACTGTTGAATATACTTTCCTATGTATCGATTGTAGCTTTTATCGTCTCTCATAACTCTATATGTTATGTTTCGTGTACTTTTGGGTTTTTTTTCTTTTTTAATCATAGCTTTGTTTCTTTATTTTCGACATATGAGTTTGAATTTCCCTATGTAATCTTTCGCAACTCTTTCAAATGATATCTGTATTTTTATACGAAATTCTTTTATCAGCATCATTAATATATTCAATTGGGATTACAATAAAACACATTAATACACTACGACTTTATTGACTTTGCCTATGAACAACCGTATAATAATTGATCTATTACTGAGTGGTAAACTAGTCGAAACAGCTTATGAGAGGGTTCCTCGTCTGATATCAACAACAAAATTTCAAATAGGCAAAGTATATAAGAGGTATTGACATCTACTAAGCTTATATATGTAGGACTCTAAAGTGCGATGGTCTACGCTAAAGTACGATGGTGTCGCACGCTAAAGTGCGATGGTTGTTTGTTCGCTAAAGTAAGATGGTATATCACGCTAAAGTGCGATGTACCAAAGGGTAAGGTTCGAGGGCTTTATAAAAAAAAAAACGTTAAAGAACACTCAATGCAACAATGGCCCTTTTGTATTATCTAGTATTATAAGGTGTATACCATAGATTTGAAAGGCAGTACAACTTAACAGTAGCCTTAAGTGAATAATTTTCAAAGACCGACCACGTAATAATTGCTAAAAAGGTAATTTAGGTGTCACAGAATACTATATATTGCTTGTAAATGTTTTTTTGACAACTCGTGCGTATTAAATATTGTTATAATTGGTGTAGCTTGCCGTACATAGTCTATCGCTTATGGGTACACCTTCCCTTACAAATCGTCCTTTTTAAGTTAAAAGATACAAAATTCGATTATTGTCGGAATATGTAACATTTATTTGTTTAATTTAAATGAGAGAAATAAAAGGCGATGTTTTCCGAGCTTAATTTTCTTCCTTTTTTGTAGCAACTACACATCCATGATAATGTTATATTTTCAGGCAATGTACAAACTAATGTTTTAGCCGATCAGTTATAACTTACGCATGAAAATATGAACCTTTATATTGTACACGTTACTTTTCAATAAAAGCGACATTTTAAAGGGAACCGCAAAATAAACTGCAACATAAACGATGATTCAAATGTATCCGTTCGCTTCCAATAAAAGCAGGATACAGGATATCTATGCGAATACTGCTTGTATCTATTAGGCCTATAGTAAAACAATCGACTGCAGCAGGTTACAAGTTCTTCTTCCAGCTACCGAAATAAAACACATTTTCTTTAGCCGACAAAGCACGGTTAGCTGATTTAAATTATCTAAGTTATTGGTTGAAAAGTTTTTAATGAAATATTTGTAATTTGTCTACCGGCGTGTTCATTTTCGGATTGTATAAACGACTGTTAACGTCATAATCAAACTACGTTTATAACGTCTATACTTTCGCGGACCATCGGACTTTAGCGTATGGAAGAATCGCACTTTAGCGTAGACCATCGCACTTTAGCGTGACCATCGTACTTTAGCGTCCCCATCGCACTTTAGAGTCCTACATATATATAATTATATTAGCTTGTCCGAATCAAAACGACCCAAATTACTACATGAAACCCTTTCCCTTAACATATTGTCAGAATCTTGATGTATTTGTCTATTTTAAAGTAGTGAGACTACATGTGTTACTTTATTTGTTATTAGATAACGTATATATTTGTAATAGTTTTAGAAATTTTAACTCTCTGAAATCCTTTATCAATCATTCAATTTAAAAAATGATTGCAATCAAGTCTGAAAGTTAATTTTGAAAATTGTCCGTATACGCTTTATTTTTTTGCGTTGGCTGCATTGCTTTTTAAAATATTCACAATAATCCAACAAAAAATACTAATAGCCTCTGTTGAAATGTTTCATTAGTGGCGTAATTCTAACGTCTTTTTATTTTGATTTATACTAAAAGATTTCAAGTTCAAGCAAATTACGACTTTTACTAAATCGGTGCAATTGTTTTCCGATGATTTTGTCATGCATAGAAAAACATAAAACAATTGTTTTTCTTCCAATTACACTGGTTCTAAGGTTCATTATGCCTTTTCATTTGCTCTTTCTCGACATAGTACCTGAACATCATACCAAAGAGTAGGTAACCTAAAAAAAAACTATTTATTGTTAACAAACATGTTGCTATTTTCTAAAGATTTTTACATTTTTTTTACATTTTAACTGTGAAAACTGCTAATTGATAGTTGGTCGTTTAAAATGTCTAGTTTCAATTTTGTGACTCCAACATAGCAATAAACTCATCATAGATACCAGGATAAAAAAGTTTGTATTCGCGCCAGACGAGCGTTTCGTCTACAAAAGAGTTATGAGTGATGCTCGAATATTTGTTTAATATCAAATCAGACATGCGACTTTGTTTTTTTTTATAAGAATGAAACCTAACATATCATTTAAAAGGAAATGTGGCCTTTAAAATGTAGAATACAATTAATAAGAACAGTTTAAAACTGATTGTTTGCTTAATAGTAACTTTGTGATTCGATGCAATTTTTAAACGTGACATTGTGACCTTAAGGGATACCCTACTGGAGCCACATAATTTGACAAGAATTTTGAGCATTTGAAATCAAAAGCAGTTACTCATTATGTCTGTTTTTCTCAAATAACAAAAAGTGTCCAAAAGTTTGTCGAAAACAAACGGTCACACACTTTTTGATGTTACTTTTAAATGTTTCTACAACAATTGTTTTGTGTGAAATATTTTGCAATTAACCTTATACTCTCTTTATAAGTTAGAATGAAAAAAGAATAATTTTAGGAATTTCGTAAGTTTAATAGTGTATTCCAATCAAAGTATTCTTCTTACTCTCTGGACTACATACATTGAAAATAAAATCATTAGGTTTGTATTCAATATGTTTAGTTTTTTATGTTATCTACATGTAAGAAATATATTTCATCATTTTTATATGTAATGGTTGAATAGTAAATTTGCAGTACACTCAACTCCAAAAGTTCCAGGTATATGAAAGGACAGTCAAACTCTTAATTTGAATATTTACCTACTTGAAGGTAATTCAAACAATCATTCGTTTCCTGACTTATTTAATTAGTTCATTAAAATACAAATGATGCAAGTTGTATACAAATGATGCAAGTTGACGTGTTTTTCAACAGACTGTCGGCATTCCAATGGGAACAAACTGTGCCCCTCTACTTGCCGACTTGTTTCTTTATTATTATGAGGCTGACTTCATACAGGAACTTCTTAGGAAGAAAGATAAGAAGTTAGCAATATCCTTTAACTCTACTTTTCGCTATATAGATGATGTTCTTTCACTAAATAATTCAAAATTTGGTGACTATGTGGAACGCATCTATCCAATCGAGCTAGAGATAAAGGATACTACAGATACAGTTAAGTCGGCCTCATATCTTGACTTACATCTAGAAATTGACAATGAGGGTCGGTTGAAAACAAAACTTTACGACAAAAGAGATGATTTCAGCTTTCTAATTGTGAACTTTCCATTTCTAAGTAGCAACATTCCAGCAGCACCTGCATACGGGGTATATATCTCCCATTTGATACGATATTCCAGTGCTTGCTTTTCCTATCATGATTTTCTTGATAGAGGGTTGCTGCACAAGGAAGCTATTAAACCAAGAGTTCCAAATGGTGAAGTTGAAATCATCCCTTCGTAAATTTTACGGACGCCATCACGAGTTGGTTGACCATTATGGAATAACCGTTTCACAAATGATATCGGATATGTTCCTTACGTCGTAACTACAATTCCCTTCCCTTTCATGAATGTGACCTACCGAATTATACTATTTACCGGATTTGTTATCACAAAAGCAACACGACGGGTGCCGCATGTGGAGCAGGATCTGCTTACCCTTCCGGAGCACCTGAGATCACCCCTAGTTTTTTGGTGGGTTCGTGTTGTTTATTCTTTAGTTTTCTATGTTGTGTCGTGTGTGCTGTTGTTTGTTTGTCTTTTTCATTTTTAGCCATGGCGTTGTCAGTTTGTTTTAGATTTATGAGTTTGACTGTCCCTTTGGTATCTTTCGTCCCTCTTTTGTATAAATAAAATAGGTGCAATAAAACCATAGTTTGTCAAGAGATTAAACAATATGAACAAAGAATGCCGAATGCCAAAAGATAAGCGAGATATAGACTTAATAATATTATATTCCATATAACTTCCGTCATCCTGATACGTTTACGCCAAACATTTTGCATTTAAATATAGAAAAAAAATTACATTTAATTGTTTGATTTCGAAAGGATATTAAGATGGTAAATGTTTCAATTATAAATCAATAGGAAGACTAGAAATAGAACAAGTATTTTTGTTAGTTTAAAAAAAAACTATCCGATTTCTAAAAAACAGATATTAGAATTGCTGACCTTAACGTTTTGCTTTTTAATTTTTTTGCTTCATTGCTCCACATTAAGGTATATATAAAAGAGCTTCGGACGCACCAAATAAATGAAGTGGAGTTTTTTTTTAAATTTATTCTTAAGATCATGTTTTTTTCTTACATTGACTTCTAGCCCAAAACCTTAAGCACATGGAACCGCATAGAGGTTATACATGATCATCAGAGTTGAAATACATTCAGAAGATGTATGTATATCGACTCACATTGTTAACATATCAAACAATGTTTTCTAGCTTGTATTTCGCCATAAGCACACTAGGTATGTGTTAGGTTTTAGATTTTCAAATGCGTTGGCCTCTAGCATCACGTAATTTAGATATCAATAGTCGAAATGAACATCTGGTGCAGTAAATTTTCAACGTTTGTTTTATAGCTGATGTATGTTAATGATAATTAGAATTTTACTCGATACCACTTTTCTTGCCTTTTTTAATGATTTGTTTTGAATTCTTTTTCGTTTTCCACAATTTGTCTTTATCTTTTATCTTTAATAACTAAGTTGATGGTTGACATGTTGGTTTGTTTTTACAGTGATTAAGAATGTTGCACATTGTTAACTGCTCTGTCTCTTTTTGACATTTTTACCTGTTGTGTTTGTTTGTTTTGTTTAAACATCGATGTCGATGTGATGGCATTTGATGTGACATTCAGGTAAAAGTTTTAACTAGCTTTAAACCCAGGTTTTATCCACCATTGGTTACATATGCCTGTACCAAGTCAGGTATATGGCAGTTGTTATCGATTCATTTGATGTGTTTGAGCTTTTGATTTTGCCATTTGATTAGGGACACTATTAAAAGTGTGGTTGACATGAATACGAATACGTTTTGAATTTTCCTTGGAGTTTGGTATATTTGTGATTTTACTTTATTCCGGAGTTTATCGATGTTCAAATCTCATAATTCCTCTTAGAAGATACAAATCTGGGTAATCATATATCATAATTGGGTAAAATAAATATTTGTTATTAAAAAACGCATCTTAAAGAAGGCACCACATTGATGAAAGGTAAATATAACTTAACGTTTTTAAGAACAATCATGGCAGTACGTCGTCTTGGTAATAAGAATAAAGAAACAAATTACATTTAATTGGGGATACAATATAGCGAAGTTCGAATTTGTCATGTAAGAATATCTAAATTTCTTTAAAGTCGGCAATCACTAGCAAACTTATGTTACACGTTTTATTCATGTAGACAACATACAAAATTACTACACATTAAAGAACTTGTAAGATATAAGATGTAGAAGTGCACCTTCATTTCAAATCAGAATAATTAAATCAATCTTGTAAAAATAACTAGCTACGCTAATTCCAAATAACCCGTTTCTTCACATAGTATTGAATGTTTTTATCCAAATTTACGCATACACAGAATTATCTTCGTCTTTTAATATATTTTAATATTCAGTTAGCAAGTTCAATGTTTAAATAGTATCCATAATAAAGTATCAAAAATCTTTTAATGGGTTTGATGTTAACTCTATATTTAAGTTTATTATTTCGTTTTCTTGACTAGATACATCAGACTTCAAGTTTTAACACAGTTTTGGAATTCATCTGTAGATAGTGTTTATATCTATGCAATTTTCATCGTACGGTGAAATATTCAAATTATATAAATATCAAATATTTTAGAAATTTTAATATCAGACTGTTGCATTCTTTTATATTGATATAGGATTTTTCAAAGTTCTATTGTATTGCCAAAAATGTTCATGTTTTTATCTGCGGTAGTTAAGTTTATGTATTTTCTTATCAACAAATCTATTATGCTATGTTAACTCTGGTATCAACTATACTCATAGAAATCTCCAGTTAGAAGTGTTTGTAAAGTTTTAGCAATATATGATGTTTTTGTCAACATCTAGAGATTAGCAAAATAAAGACACTTACGTGTATAGTCGGACCATATTAGTATTTACTCGTTTGGCTATAACCGGTCTGTATTATATGAGTATTTTGACTATACATTTATTTTTCGAATATGCACGAGCAAGGTTTACCAATGTTCTATTGTCTTATGTGCGAAACAATAAGCAAATAGAAATAAGTAACAATGTAAGAATTTTCAGGAAATAGATATAAGATATAACTTATGAGAATATAAATAGCAATGTGTATTTATACGTATTTTTTCCTTTTCTAGATTTAATGTAAAATTTCGATAAAAACCACACAATTGAGTATGTTGTACAAATATAAAAATACAAGAAACATAAAAAAGGTAGGATTTCATTATATATGTTGAATATCATATGATACATAGTTTATAGAAATAGATAATATCATGTAAATTGTTATGCAAGACAACCGTTTTAAGACAAGCGCCATGAGCGCGGTGAAGACATAATTTTTTCTTTCACTTTTCAATTTTAAGTGAAATAAAGCTATTTTTGTATACTTGACGAGAGTATATTTATATATTTCTATTTTCAATGCAATACACGGTGCATTATCTATCTTATTTTTTTGCATTCATATATCCAAGATGGTAGTTGATAATCAATTTTTAAAATTGTACAAATGTTATTATCTTGAAAAATATTTGTTCAGTATCTACCAAGTGCTTAAAAAGGCTTCATAACATAACATCTCATCTTTTATCTAGTATTTGGACTTTAACTTCAATATTATCTTTAGCAATATAGACGAAAACGAAGATGCTTTTGTTTGAGAATATACTTTAACATTACCGTTAATTTTTGTTTATAAACTGCTGCACTGTAAACTGCAACAAATATGCCGCACATATATACATGTATACAATAACGAAATTCCGAGAAGCAAATGTATTCACTAACTACGGACTAATGTGACGTAATGAAGTTGAAAGATTTATTGCATCATACTTCGATACATTATTTAGAGCAACAATGTGATTCCCGTGTTTTAAAAAGATATGCAATTAAATTGTAAAATTCTCCCGCGGCAAACAAATAAAATAAAGAAATCACTACATTTGAATATATGTATAAGACTATGTGTACGATTATTTCAAACAAACTTGTAACCGTTTCACATATAAAAAAATATTTCATTTTGATTTATTTTCATTTCTCCCTCAAAGTACAAACAAATTACAGGAAACGTTTCATTCCTAATAATAACTGTTAGTTGATACTGATTACTGGGACTTAAAAATAAATCTGCTTTCGTTTCCGAATACAAGTATATATAATATGCGCATATCATATGTGTTGCAATTGTCAGTTAAAGCTGTATACTCATACCGAGAAATTATAGACATACATTAACTGAAACGGTAAAGGTGTCGTGATATATAACATTTTTTTTTGTGAAATTTAACAATTTTTAGTGGTGAATATATATTTACATAAATTAACATTCGATTGTATCAGACTTTGAATTAAAATTCTTTACAAATGGAAGTACATCTATATAGAATACAAACCGAAATGTGTACTGACTGTAAAATTTATAGTTCAGATATTGGATCCCAAAACTGTTTCGTTCTGTTAACGAAATTTCAGTTTATTTGGTTTAAAGCATTTTGGTATTTTTGGGGAAAATAAAAATAAAATTGAAAATTGAATTTGACACTATTCAATGAGAGAACTGCAGCAACATGAACAGCGAAAAGCTTGCGTTGTTTACATTGTTCATTCTTATTGTGGATGTAGTCACGGCATTTCAATTAATGTTCAATAGGTAAGTACGTAATTACAGATGAGTCAGAATAGGTTAATCTAAAATAAAAGTATCATTTATTTGTTTATTTGTTAATTTCTGCTATAATTTGACATTTTGGTAAGATTTTGTTTTCTCATTTCCTTATTGAATCTAGTTGAGTTATGTTTGATCCGATAAAACAAAACATGTCTTACGTCAGTTATAATTTAGTTCTTATCATTTAGGTTTGCTTCCCTTGTTTTATTTGTGTCACTGCATACACATATGACGTAATGATGATCTTGTTTCTCGAAACAGAAGTAAGACCAAAAAAAAAAAAGATCCTAAAAAATTGCCGAATTAATTCAAAAAAATCATGTCAATACAAGTTAAAAAATTCATTAAGATTCATATTCATAATAATGTAGGCAGCCGTAAAACTTTTGCTGTAAAAACTACTGAATAATTTATCTATAACTTGTTTGTCATCGGCTATGATTTTATATATAAAAAAAAAGAAGATTTGGTATGATCGCCAATGAGACAACTGTCCACAAGAGACCAAAATGACACAGACATTAACAACTATAGGTCACCGTACGGCCTTCAACAATGAGCAAAGCCCATACCGCATAGTCAGCTATAAAAGGCCCCAATATGACAATGTAAAACAATTCAAACGAGAAAACAAGTATATAACTCATAAACAAACGACAACCACTGAATTACAGGCTCCTGACTTTGGACAGGCACATAAATACATGATGTGGCGGGGTTAAGCATGTTAGCGGGATCCCAACCTCCCCTAAACGGGTACTTGAACATCCCAACAACAAAATGACACTAGGAACAGATCTGAGAGTACTTGCAGTTATCTGACAGCTAGTTCAAAGCCACTAACAACTAATAAAAAAAAATCATGCATCTGAGACTTAAATAGCAATCCGTACAGATATAACATTCAATAGATTTAGTTTAAAGAAGTCATAAACAGTCAGAGAAAAACTTGACATTGTGCAATGCCAAGATACAGGTATCGACAGATCAAGATTCATGAATGTGTATATGTATATAACATACTAGTAATATTTAGTTTGCTTTTAATTTACTGATAACAAAATCAATATGTATACCAATAAAAACAATATTCAATGATCTGATTACAGTGTTGAATTGGTTACCTTTAAGAAAAAAATGTGTTTAAAGGAGAAATAAGTTTACAAGGATCATTTCTAAATTTCCGGTTAACAACATTTCCGTAAAAATGAGGATGTACTATCCCGTTTGAAATACGATTTCTGCAGGTACAACCAAACTTCAAAACCAAATCTGTATATCTATGGAAAAAAATAGTAAAGGTTTTAAGTAATTTATGGAAACGATAACCCTGGTTTAATTATTTACCAGTAATACATAGATTACGTTCGTTAAAATTAAAAACAAGATTAGTGTAGTTTATATTCTTAGATTGTTTAAGCCAAATAAATCCAAGACAGACAAAAAAAGTTGGTAGGTTACATGTTTAAGTAGAAAATGGAAATGGGGAATGTTTCAGTGAGATAACAACCTGACCAAAGAATCGCTTCCAGTAAGACGTCAAATTCAACAACAAAAGAAACGAATGAATAAACGAACTACAATGCACAGAATGTTATATTTGCGATTAAAAAATGTACGAAGACGTCCATAAATATGTAAATTGGGTCGATCTAAAAAAAAAAATTATTTGAATACCTTTTGTTGTTGAGGGTTTTTCACAAGTATAGCAGTTAGCAGAGCAGTGCAAGTTTCCTATATACATCAAATTATACATTTTACCAATACAATAACGTAAATCCAAATTTCACAAGAATTAATCCAACTAGCGTTTTTACTATCCAATAACTTACAAGTACGAAAAAGACAGGACAGAAGTATATTTTGTCTATATATTTTGTATTTGCACAACGTTTGAAAGTGAATCATGCATTTGTTCTAAAATAAGATTTTAGACCAGATAAAATTTAAAAGTTGACATAATTCGACATCGGGAATTGTTAATTTGCTTTGACGTCCGAAAAAACCTAAATGATCAACTTATGCATTGTAACTTTTAGAGTCATTTTGTCTGAAAGAACGTGCGATATCATATTATGAAATTGATTGTCAAAACATAACAAAAGCACAAGTAAAGAACGTTTATGTATTCAATATAAATCAAAACACAAAGATTATTCCAGCTATTTGATTTAGGCGTTGAGAACCTTTGGTGATCCCACAGTTTAAATGTTTATAAGTACGTCGTGAGATAACCTTATCTGATCAGATTTCTAAATTTTGTTGTTTCTTTCTTTTTCTGTTTGTATGTAAGGAACGTAGACGGATCCCAATCTAAACAGATGCAACTTAGACCGGATACTCACTTTGTCATCACTGACAGGTAGTACGGGATGATATTTTTCATCCTATACGAGTGAAGGATAGGGTTTACTGGACGTATACAAGAGGGTGTAAAAGACAATACATATAATTTCAACCAAACAACCCAATGAGCATTTAATAGAAAAAATCTTACTTAAAAATACCAACAAGGTGATAGCTAAAGTCTAACTAATAAACTTAGTAGGCATACAGTATGTGCATCTCAACTAAAAAAAAATACCATCAACAGGACAAACACGTTGACATGTCTGTCTGCATACTAATTGAGTCGTATAGTCCAAGTCGAGATTATTAGACTAAGTTTAGTTTAATCAAATTAACGTGTTTTATTTTCGTGAGTTAGCAGTTTAAAAGAGCTGCTTTTTTAAGAAGAATCATACACATTTTGGATATTTAGCAAATTATTTAAGTACAGTGTGAACATTTAACAATTTTTCGGATTACAGTGATGGCTGGTCCAAAGTTACAGATGGGGACATAATAAGTATAGTCGTGATCACATTGTTTAATGTGTGTGTCTTGGTAGCAGACATTTACGCTGTAGCGGAAACTATACTTTCACGGAAATTGGTACGTCAATTTAGTTTTTAACATTCAAAGTTCAAAAATACTGTATGTATATACATTTGTACATCTCTTTTCTTTGTTAACGTTTTGCATTGCCTCACATCAACTTATTTTGAAAATCACGTAATGAACTTTTAAATTTCTGAAACTAGTCAGCAAACACTTCATTTAGCTATTTCTACATAGTAACGTTTGTTGGCGTGGTAACGTACAGTGGATACATTGGAACTCTGTCTAAGGTTATGATTACCGGTATAACTTTTGTAATCTTAATATTCATGATCTCATTTAAACATCATGTCCGACGATATAACGTATCATTTGAATGTTCTTTAACCTTAACAAATCTTTATTTTTTTTACAAAGTCAATGTAATGAACTTAAGAAAACAAGTGTCAAATGCCAAATGCCAATTACCATAACATATAGTATGTTTCTTTAACTGATTTTGCCTATTAAGAAAGAGAAAGACAAATTCCGTGTCTTTTTTTACTTTTTAACTTGCGTTGTTTTCTGTTTCTCATATTTGGTTTTTGTATTATCATAAATCAGGACATCTATTTTTTTCTAGGACGATGTTTCATTATGCTCCATATGTAGGGGTACAGCGGAACGATTTGACGATTGGAAATGGACCCGAAAGTGGAGACATTTTATTCTGAGAGATCATCGTGACATGAAAGGTAAATATAAAAATATTATTTGAACCGGTTTTGTATATATTATTAACCTTGTATCTTTGATTTTATTTTTAACAATGTCAAAACTTGGTTCTTTGTAATTTACTAGACTAGTAAACCGAGGTGAATTACGATAACTCCCAATGTATGGTTACTCGAATAGATTTTTAACAAAGGCTTACATGGCAACCAATTGTTAAACGTTTTGAATAATCCTTTTTATTATTTTTATTGATTAGAAGACACAACATTAAGGGAAGTAGTTAAAGATTTGTTGATTCAAGCTTTAAAAACAAATTCTGCAGCTTCGTTTTTATCAAATGGTACCTATAAGCATAATAGTGAAAAGCTGTTGATATCATAAAATGAAGAAGGAAAAAAAATTGTATAAAATATAGCCATTCGGATTTCTGCATCATCGACATATTAATTCAAATTGATATAGAATGCCAAAGTGAATTATGAAACGTCACACAGTTTTTACGTTACAATCTGGTATTGCACCATATTAACAATAATAACAATTACATCATGTTTACTTATTGCGTCAGGTTTTCGTCATTTCAAATATTAACACACATTTCCATTTTAGTTTGTACAAATCCTTGGTTTCTATACAATGTATTTAATAAACATGCAAAACTAGGCTAAATGCATGGCTTTGTGTAATAGTATAAACTGTCAATTTGATCTTTCTCTTGTTTGTTTTTTATTATTTCCTTTTGCAGATTATCATTCATTAATTGCAAAACTGTTCCGTCGATGGAGAGTGTCAAATTTGAAATCAAATATCCATATTAAAGGGTAACTAGCTGTCAAATTCATGGTCACCGATTTGACTTTAATTCTCATATTTGATTTATAACGATGTAAAACATTTATCCAAACTATCAAAAGTCTAAAATAAACAGTTTACAGAGCACTGGGTAGATAATATATAGGTTCGTTTCGTGTTTATTTTAGTCCAGATGCCATCTAATTAATAAAATTAACGGTATCAATTTTCTTGCACCAGATGCGCATTTCGACAATACATGTCTCTTCAGTGGTGCTCGTGGCCAAAATATTTGAAATCCAAAGCTTATATAAAAGATGAAGAGCTATAATCCAAAAGGTCCAAAAAGTATAGCCAAATCCGTGAAAGGAATCAGAGCTTTTCATGAGGGAGATACATTCCTTAATTTATAATAATTTCTATCATTTTGTAACAGCAAATTTTAATAACACAAAAACAATCCGTATTTTCATGCCAGTACCGAAGTACTGGCTACTGGGCTGGTGATACCCTCGGGGACTAATAGTCTACCAGCAGAGGCATCGACCCAGTGATAGTAATAAAATTAACGGTATCAATTTTCTTGCACCAGATTCGCATTTCGACAATACATGTCTCTTCAGTGATGCTCGTGGCCAAAATATTTGAAATCCAAAGCTTATATAAAAGACGAAGAGCTATAATCCAAAAGGTCCAAAAAGTATAGCCAAATCCGTGAAAGGAATCAGAGCTTTACATGAGGTAGATACATTCCTTAATTTATAATAATTTCTATCATTTTGTAACAGCAAATTTTAATAACACAAAAAAAAATCCGTATTTTCATGCCAGTACCGAAGTACTGGCTACTATCGATTTGACCTCAGATGACCATATAAGCGATGTAAACATAAATAAAGATATGAATAGATTAAACCAACACGTGCAATTGGATTTTTATAGGTCTGTTTGATTTTATTTTATAGATTAAAAATAGATGTTTCTCATGTTTTTAACCGTATAAGAATGATTTCATGTGCATCGAATTAGTAATCAAATGATTTACCGTAGTTTCACTTTCATTGTTGACATTCTTTTTCTTTAAATAACCAGTACACGTACAATGCATGCGTTGTCAATTTTATAGCAAGGGGTTAAATTGAAGTTCACATGAATACGGATTTAAAGAGGTCGACTCATTCACTTGCAAGTGAATAACTAATTATCAATGTTTCTTAGCGTAATTTGACAAAATTGAACCTTTTTGGCTGCAAAAAGCGAACTGTTATTTCACTATTTCACTTTCATCATTGATTGAACAGAAAAACAAAAAAAAATAGATTTTTTATATGTCTTGTAGCTAGTGCCCTTTAACATTTCCTATTTTTGGAGAAAAAAAAATTATTTAAATTTCATGGCCCTTGATGATTTGCAACACAAGTACTTCTTTTTTTCTTCAAAAGATAATAAAAATGTTCTCATTGAATTGTGAAAAATTTGGTGTTTTACTTACTAGTATATATTATCTGATCTATATTATCCAAATCTCGTGAGTTAATAAATGTATTGTTCTTTTATAGGGATGATCAGCACTGTTTGAAGAACTAGATATGAAAGCTTAAAAGAGCAGGGACAGCAGAAGAAGATTAATCTTTAAACAATCAGAATTATAGCAAATAATTTGCATTATCATTTACTTACATTTTCTTTTATAATATGTTTATAATGACTAATATATGATGTAACATGATTATTCATCCTCTATGGGATATTTATAACAAAAATCATTGAATCACATGAAATACGATTCAAAATGAAGTTTTTCACTGATAGCAGCTATGTGTTTATATTAATCTATGGCAAATATCTCTAAATAAATATCATTGAAATTCCTAAAAGCAAAAATATAAAATAGTACATAATCTATTTATGGCTATTTCTAAAGAACAATTTTGAAACTGAGTTACGTGTCTACTTTACATGCGATATTGATAAATGAGGGTTTTTTCCATCAAATTTGAAAATAAAAGTATGCATTTTACGTATGCAGTCATTATTATCCTTTATTTGTTGTTTAAATTACAACTAACTTTACAGTGTTGTCCTCCTGGCTTATTCCATAATTGGTTGCTTTGTTTGAAAGTTTGTCTAAATATTGTTTCATTTTTCTCTCAGAAACCTAATCCATAAAAGTTGGAAATGATTGCGAATAAAAGTTAAAAGGGGGGTATGAACTTTGCGCCGATTTTTAAAATGTTCATTCTTTCATTTGCGCCGAATTCATTTTTACATTAGCGCCGATTTCATTTTTACATTTGCGCAGATTTTATATTTGCTCATTATTGCATTTACAGTTTAACACAGGTGAGTTAAACCTTGTACATGGACTATACCGTAAAGGTATATTGGTTAAATCTTTTTATGAAAGTTGTTCATTTATGTTTATGTTTTTTTTATTGTATCAGTACGTAAGCCAGAAAAAGAAAAGATGGATTTCGTTATTGACAATTATGACAAATATATGTTCATAACATTTGAAAAAATAAATAGGGGCAAATGAAAGAAAAATACGACGCAAATGAAATGCAGATCGGCGCAAATGCAAAACGCCGGTAAGAAGAACATAGTTTGTTTTTACTTTCATTACGATCTCATATAGCAACTAACTAGTACTCATACCCAGATAACACAACGAATTTTAGCAGAAATCACGATAATGTAAAACTTGTTTACAAGGTATCGAATAAAAAAATTCCTTAAGGGGGTGTAGTATTTATGTAGTTACCCACAAAAGATAACAGAAGGTTATTTCAAGATTATTACTCTATATTCCAGTTATATATTATATAGTATACATTCCAATTTCCTGAACAATTCTCATCCATTCCTGATCATTAAAAATACCACGACTTACAATTTGTCATCAAATTTCTGTAACTAGCTTTTACAATTATAGTATTATTTATATAATCTATAAATGTTTTGTCAACTATTTGTGATTGAGGAGTTAAAATCTGACCAACCAGACGATAAATTTGTTAATTTTAGTGGTAGCTTTTCTTAAACAGAATAATCCGCTCGTCGGGTTTCTGACGTATTGATTACATCACTTTTTGTTATATTATATACTATCTCTGACGGAATTCAGCATTTTTTGTGATTTTACTTTTGACGGACGACGAATTGAATAATTGTTTACCTTGCAAATCGTAAAACTGCAGATATAAAACTGACTAATCCTGTAGGTACTGATGCATTTGAAATGGACAACGTTCAAAATAAGTGTTTGTAATACTTTTTCATCATGGCTATTGTTAAAAGAAATATAATATGTTTCTTAATAACTTTACATGTAGAACATTCATAGAATAATGTTGTGTTTAGCAAATTATGAAGACATCGTGCACAACACGAAAGGGTGTCCTGCTATATATCTACGAAAGACGTTCTATCCTACTACGTTCATATAAGTGTATTCTATGAGAATAATCATTTATATAGTTGTTTTAGCTATATTTACTCACATCTTTTTTGTTTTGTTTTGATACATAGATTTTGATGTAAGCATGTATACTTTGGCGCGGTCAATTACAATAAATTGTTGATGGTCAGTACATTATCAGTTTATTCGGTACATGAATTGCACAGTAGAGTTGCAATCACATCTTCAAGTTAATCCAAATACTCTATGACCATAAAGCAATGTTTAGTCTAAATTAAGAACAGATGTCCATAGCACGGTCTTGTGAGAAACTTTTTATTGGAGTAGTAACTTGAAGTACCAATTTGTATTATAGATGAGGATGAAATAACAAGTTGGATTGGAAATTATAATTGTGAATCTTTACAAATATTATATATACATGAACTGTTATATGATTAAACATATGAACATGTGAACATTAAACAGACTTCGTTACTATTATATAGACAGTAGTGAGTATACGAAGAAACTTTGCATTAGCTAGTTCCTTATGTAAACGGGCAACATGGATTACGATTCCGTATACATAGATCCGAAATAATGAATAGGTACAAAACGACAAAAGAAAGACCCGTTACATTTGGTGGAGGTATCCGAATTTACAATGCTGAACGAATATTTTAGAACGCGAAATTGGGACAATAGCGCCTAGTCATGGTGTGTGCAGAAAGCAGTAACAGTGCGTTTCCACTATAGTAAAACTATAGGATAGGTGAAATGGAAAATGTAGGCGTGGAAATAAATTAGGACAACTTTGTATACGCCATAATGTTAGTAACTTGAATGTATATAATTGGGAAGCTTTGTTTGTGTCGGTATTTTTTTCCATCTTTTCTGGATACGCATTTGCCAACCATTATGATGAATGTTAACGTTTTTACTAAGGAGTATATTATTCAAACTTTGAAAAACATTCGAGAAGACTCTCGTGAGAATTTTCGATGAATTCAAACCTGAGATGTTGTAAAAGACTAGCAGTAAACGTGTATATTTAAACTGTTGTGTTGGTGACAATGTTCATATGTATAAACCAGTTTTGACTCCCGACCCGCGCAATCTGAAACCACCAACCAGTGCGTTGTTTGGATTAAATAAAGATGACATTCCTGTTGACAATTTCGTACAGTCAAGTGGCACAAAATGTTGAAACCGATGACGTCATGAGGACATTATTTTTATTTTTGTAAATTACTTTTAAAGCTTTTTTTTTGAATTTGTATTTTTTATTTCGTTTTTAAATTGTATATTATTTTGCGTTAATTTCGTTTGATTTTGTGTATAACATTGCTAGTTTTAATCTCTTGTCATTATGAGAGTGGGCATGTTGTGTGTAGTTGTGTAGTCAAGGGTTTCTTATAATTATAATGCATGTACATGGCAGTGCACATGAAGTTGATTGACAATTTTGGTCATTCTAATGTGATACGGTCACATAGTAATGAAGGAAATGCAGCTAACGAGATGTTGATTTTCGTTTAAATGGATCAATTTGATTGTCCAGAGATAGTAATAAGTTGATTATAATTTTAATTATTTGACCATTTAGTTTACGCTTGGATTAACGATACAAAATTGCGATTAGACCTTACTATAATGTATTTGAATAGATTAATGATTGTCAAACTTGTTCAATATATTTTTTATTTTGTATATTTTTATATGATTTTTGTCTTAATGCCTTATTATGTGGTCAAAACATCAAAAGTTTAAAAGTTGAAAGGATAATTCAGATTTTAAGAGAATCTGTTTGCAAGTTTTCCACAACTGTTCACGATGTAAAATGATAAATTACATGGCATAACATTTATTATTTGATTTATTATTTGTTTTTTCTTAGTTTAGATGTTTTAAGTAGTTTTAGTAAAAGAAAATTGATTTTTTTTTTCACATTGCCTCCCATACTTTATTATCATAATTTTTTTTAGTTTTTTTGTTAAGCGGGGAGTTATATGGCGTAGTCAATTACATCAAAGAGTTGATGGTCAGTATTAAATCAGTGTAATGATCTTTCATCTTGATTAATATGACAGCTTATACGGTACATGAGTTGCACAGTAGAGTTGCAATAGCATCTATTAGTTTATCAAACTACTCTACGACCATAAAGCAATGTTTAGTCCAAATTAAGAGCAGAAGTTCATAGAACGATCTTGAGAGACACTTGATATTGGAGTAGTACCTTGAAGTACCAAATTGTATTATAGATGAGGATGAAGTTGGATTGGAAATTATAATTGTGAACTTTTACATATATTATATATAAATGTACTGTTGATTAAACATGTGAACATTAAACAGACTTCGTTGCTATTATATAGACAGTAGTGAGCTTACGGAGAAACTTTTTATTGTAGTAAGTTCCCTATGTTAACGGGCAACATTGACAACGATACCGAACACATAGATCCAAAATAATGAGTAATCACAAAACGTCAAAAAAAAAGACCTGTTACAATACAAAGTAAATCTTATGGGACTCTTATTAAACACATACATTGCGAGACCAAATGCGTCGAAAGTGTACTTGTTTATGTTATGCGTATATCACCTTCCATGCGAATCCAGACTCAGTATAAATGCAACAGTTCGAATTTGATGCGACTGTCATACAAGTTAGTGGTTTAGCTAGCTATAAATCCAAGTTCAATCCGACATTTTCTACAGAAAAAAATGACTGTACCAAGTAAGAAATATGACAGTTGTTATTCATTCGTTTGATGCGTTTGAGCTTTTGATTTTGCCATTTGATAAGGGACTTTCCATTTCGAATTTTCATGATTTTACTTTTTCCGTAATGAATTTTAACACGTTTGCACACGCTGAAATGTCTCGCCTTCTTTACTAATCCTTGATATTATGTTGATAGTCCTAAATATAAAGCTTTATTACAACTGACACATAAACGTTACATTAACAACGAAAACTAAACATTGACCAATGAACCATGAAAATGAGGTCAAGGTCAGATGAACCATGTCAGACAGACATGTACAGCTAACAGTTCTTCCATACAGCAAATATAGTTGACCTATTGCTTATAGTGTGAAAAACAGACCTAAGCACAAAAACTAAACGCTGAGGAATGAACCGTGAGAATGAGGTCAAGGTCAAATAAAACCTGCGCAAATGACATATAGATCATAAAATATTTTCCATACACCAAATATAGTAGCCTATTGCATACAGTATAAGAAAAAACGGACTAAAACACAAAAACTTAACTGTAACCACTGAACCATAAAATGATATCAAGGTTAGATGACACCTGCCTGTTGGACATGTATACATTAGAGTCTTTCCATACACCGAATATACTAGACCTATTGCTAATAGTATCTGAGATATGGAATTAACCACCAAAACTGAACCTTGTTTTCCGATCCATGAAAAGAGGTCGAGATCAAGTGACAACTGTCTCACATGCACGAGGACCTTACAAGGTACCCACATACCAAATATAGTTATCCTACTACTTATTATAAGAGAAAATTTAACTTTACAAAAAATCTTAACTTTTTTTCAAGTAGTCACTGAACTATGGAACTTTTTTTCAAGTAGTCACTGAACTATTGAACTTTTTTTCAAGTAGTCACTGAACTATGGAACTTTTTTTCAAGTAGTCACTGAACTATGGAAATAAGGTCAAGGACATTGGACATGTGACTGACGGAAACTTCGTAACATGAGGCATCTATATACATAGTATGAAGCATCCAAGTCTTTCACCTTCTAAAATATAAAGCTGATACTGCCGCCGTCGGATCACTATCCATATGTCCAGCTTCCTGTGACAAAAGTCGCAGGCTCGACAAAAACTATGGCAAAGAGGACTAAGGCAGATAAATCGTTTTCTGTGACTTTTATATTATTTATTTGTGCGTTTCTCTGTGAAGGTGTTCTTGCGTTTGTTTGAGCTGTATTTCTGTCACATAGTTTTGTAATTTTAGCGAAATTTGAAAACATTGTCATTTAAGCGGGAGGTTTGGCTAGACAGAAAATCAGGTCAAACCAACCATTTATTAATCGTTATTACAAAGTTAATTATTTATACCAATTACCATATTCGATAACGGAGGCCGTTTTATTTAAGAGCATTTGATATCACCCGTGTTTCTATATACTAATATTTAATTGATTTGTCTACGTATTCATTTACTTGTGCCTACTTTTTCTTTCGTGTTATTAAATAGGGGTAGTGTGCACTGTTCTCAGATTTCTGGTGAAGCCCTCTAGCTTTCCACACAATGATATTATCTTATAATTGATGTTTGAATCTTGTCATATCGTGAAGAATATGTGTTCAATAACAATAAACTCTCTCAATTACACTGCATTTAAAATATACAATACATTTAAATATGATTTCAATCATGATGACATTCTACAGATCTCTGAACTTCAAAAACTATGCACACAACTATGCACACGGAAAACAATATTTAAATAACTTTTTTTTGTGTGGTATACTTATAAATTTTATCAGTTATTTACATTTTTTTCATTTTTAGTAAACCTTACTCTCAAATTTCCAGGTACTAGTATCTAAAATGAAAGTACAATCTTTCAATGTGATACATCACACATAATGTAGGTAAAAACACTAGATATAGCAGTAGTTTAAGGAAATTACTGTTATATCCATACAGATTTGTTTTTATATTAATACTCTTTTTGTTGTTGTTTTACCTATCTGTTATTTGATTGACATACGTTCAAATATTTTATGCATATATGACACATTCTTAAATGGTCTACCATTTCAATAAAATAAATGAACTTAATTTATTTTGAAATTGAGAATGGAAATGGGGAATGTGTCAAAGAGACAACAAATCGACCATAGAACAGACAAAGTTATTTAAAAGTCCTTATAAAGGGCTTAAAACGGAAAAATGTTACGGTGTATATATGTTACAGTGAATTTGTATAATCAGTGATTATGTAGAATCCATGAAATTTTCAGGGATTATGTAAAATAACTGGCTAGTTTAGGGAATATATATAATCACTAAAATTTTCAGGGATTATGTATAATCACTAGATAAAACGTCAGGAATTCTACATAATAACTGAAATGAAACAGTTTTATTTATAAAGAAAATGAATTTAAAGTAAAATAAATTATTAATTTATTCTATAAAATCGCATAAAAACATCACTAAAAAGTAACATAAAAATGTGGCCGATGTCCCTGCTTGCACAATATATCAAAATGATAACCCATTTTTTTTAGATGTTAGGCACACTATATTAAAACGTGAAATACAATATATTAAAATAATATGCTTCATATCAGTTTTACAACTTTTAATCTTCAGTGCTGTACAACTTTGTACCTTTTTCACGTTCGATCTTTTATATCTAGGCGTTATGTATTCAGGTTTAGTTTTCTGTAATTAGTTAATACTTTAGTTTCTTTGTGTATATCTCTTTCATATTCATTTGATAAAATTTACTGTTTGCAATAGCATGAATTGTTCTATATAATAAGAATGTTCTTATCCCGGGCATAAAAACAATGCCGTATTTTGCGAAACCTTTTCAACTTTTGATCTTCTGTGCTGTACAACTTTGTACTTTTTTCACTTTCGATCTTTTATATCTGGGCGTCACTGGTGAGTCTTGTGTGGGCAAGGCGCGTTTTTGGCGTATTGAATTTTAAACCTGATGCTTTTTGTTATCTATTAATCATGTTTTTCTGTGTCTAATATGTTCTCCTATTTATTTGTATTGTAGTCCTGTAATATTATGTTGTCATTTCAATGTTATATTTAACTTTGCCATTAAAGTGCGAGGTTTGGCATGCCTTAAAACCAGGTTCAACCCACCACTTTTATTCCCCTTTAAAAGTGTCCTGTACCAAGTCAGGAAGATGGTCATTGTTATATATTGTTCGTTTCTCTTTGTGTTGCATTTTAACGTTGAGTCGTTTGTGTTTTCTCTTATTTTTGAGATATTGAGATAAGACGTGGCACGGTACTTGTCTATCCCAAATTCATGTATTTGGTTTTCATGTTACATTTGTTATTCTCGTGGTGTTTTGTCTGATGATTGGTCTGTGTCTGTGTGTGTTGCGTTTCGATGTTGTGTCGTTGTTCTCCTCTTATATTTAATGCGTTTCGCTCGGTTTTGGTTTGTTACCCCGATTTTGTTTTTTGTCCATGGATTTATGAGTTTTGAACAGCGGTATACTACTGTTGCCTTTATTTACCACAATATCCACATTTTAAAAAACCTTTTCCTGCACATATCAAATCAGATTTTAACGACACGCTTAAGAGAAGTAAATTGTTCAGTAAAAACACCCGAATGTCAGAAGGCCACCCCCCTAAAAAATTGAATAAAAACAATAATTGGGAATTTGCAAACTTGAACTTCCTCGAGCAAGAAAGACACCATGTTTTGTGGCCAGGCAATATCCTTTTTCACACTTTTTTGGAACAATAGTCATTATGTTTTTTTTTGTTTCCCTTTCCTTTTTTTACCCTGTGGAATTGCTATGAGAATATGACCTACCTAATTAGACTATTTACCGGATTTGTAATCACATAAGCAACACGACGGGTGCCACATGTGGAGCAGGATCTGCTTACCCTTCCGGAGCACCTGAGATCACCCCTAGTTTTTGGTGGGGTTCGTGTTGTTTATTCTTTAGTTTTCTATGTTGTGTCATGTGTACTATTGTTTTTCTGTTTGTCTTTTTCATTTTTAGCCATGGCGTTGTCAGTTTGTTTTAGATTTAGGAGTTTGACTGTCCCTTTGGTATCTTTCGTCCCTCTTTTACACCAAATGCAAGCTTCCTCTAAAATTGTGTTCTATTTGTCAATCCTAAGTTCTGCCTGTTTTTCTATACATTTACATGCCTAAATTCTTACAGTTTGAATTTCTTGTTCATTTGAACAAAACAAAAAAAACAACCATATATTTCATAATCTTCTTCACTACTTTTTTTGCATGTACCACACATAACATGCTCTGTGGATTTACAAATAGAACATGAATATCCATTTGACGCTGGACTTTAATAAACAAACAATACATATAAAGTTATCTATATCAAGGGAATGTTGATATTATTAATTTTGAAGTCTTCAACTTTATCTCGAAACCCTGTGCTGGTTATAACTTATATAGATCATCCTCTGTGTTTAAAAGCAAAATTATTTCATTTGGCAAGGAATATGAAAGAAAAAAATATAATTTGTCTATATTAATTTTGGTTATCAAACAAAGGATCATTTAATAATACATTATCCCTGAAATCATATTAGGGAATTTGTAGAATGATTATTAAAATATTCAGTGATTATGTAAAATCACAGGTCATTTTCAGGGATTATATATAATCACTAATGATTTTAGTGATTCTACATATTCCCTGAAAAACCAGGGATTCTACATAATCCCTAATTATACAAATTCACTGTAATATATATGCACAAATTTAAAAATCAGTTATTCTTATGATGTACATGTATTAATTTGCTGTTAACACAAATCCCAAAGCCCAAGCTATTTGATGTGAAAGTGAAATATTTAAACATGTAAAATAAGATTCTTTACATTAAATATATATCACGCAGAAAATAGATAATACACTCTTTTACTACAAAGTTATTATTGGAAATTGTAATACCGATAATGAACTTGCATTAAAAGCCGTACAAACGGTTTCAGTGATATAACAAATCAGGGGGTATAAATGTTGTGACAAAGCAAATCATTTATCTGCAAATGAAATTAAGATTTTAAGTGTATTTGGACCATAAATTTTCTGAAATAAAGTTGATTCAGGACTAGTCACATGCTTTTTTTTTGTAGCAAAACATAACACATTGATATTTTTCTTATTTTCAATAAAAAGCTCCAGGCCCATAACGGGATGTTCAGCAACTTTAAACATATCTTTCCACCAATGTTGCCAAAAAATCCTGCTTTTATTTTGACTATGAAAAATATTTAACAGTCTTGGTTGAATTTTGTTTATAAGATATCATGGAGTAACAATAGTAAAAAAAAATGATCAGGGGCCGTGTCATCGAATGTGTTTTAGGACTAAGTTATGTCCTAAGATCATCATAGGAGATTATTTTGCTCTTAGTCGTGTTATCGAAAAGATCTTATCTTAGGATATCTCCTAATTTTTGTCCCAACTTTAGGACTACTAATAGGTTGTCTTATAATAGTCTTAAGACCATTTTAACTTTTAGGATAAATTTTTAATGTCCTAGCATATAAACAAACATGACTGCCGTCATCATGCACTGACATAGTAAATATTTGAAATTCGGGGGAGGGGATTGGGGTGGGGTGGATAGGTGCAATAAATATATAAGAACAGTTTGTTTGTTTTCAAATTTAAAATAAAATTGATAAGTTGTTTTCGTCAAAACAATTGAGTCGGGTGAAACCATACCCCCCTTACGCACACACGTAATAAATAATTTATGTATCGAGTTATTATACCACGATTACACGAGATTCCCTTTTGAATTCAAAAATCTAAACAGCTTGACACTTTGAGTTCGTCTCATCTAATTATTCATATTATTCTAAACGTATATTTTACAGTTGATGTATGTGTACGCAATTCAACGATATAAATTGTATTAATTTTAAATTGTATTTTCTTCTTTATTTCCTTCCTTTTACTTGATTTAAAATACGTGTGAAACCTAATGTAGCAAACACAAATCCTACTAATTTTGTATATTATACATGTTATAGTTGATAATTGCATAATTTTTCTTCAACGAGAAAATTTAATTTGGGACTACAATAGGACATCTTTGCTAATATTATCTTTGGATACCTTCGATGTAGAGTCTGAGATATGTCTTAGTAGTTATCAAAGGTACCATGATTATAATTTAATACGCCAGACGCGTGTTTCGTGCACATCAGACTCATCACACTCAAATTCAAAAGATTTATAAAGCCAAACAAGTACAAAATTGAAGAGCATTGAGGACTCAAAATTCCAAAAAGTTGTGCCAAATGCGGGTAGGGTAAATTTATGTCTAGGATAAGAAAATTCAATTTGGTAAACAGGAAATTTATAAAAATGACCATATAATTGATATTCATGTAGGTGCTGACTAGACTACTGGGCTGGTGATACCCTCGGGGACGAAACGTTCACCAGCAGTGGCATCGACCCTGTGGTGTAAATAGTTATCAAAGGTACCAGGATTATAATTTAATACGCCAGAATAGTCTTTTGTTTTGTTTTGTTTTTTCAGTTTGCAAGCAGACTTTATTTTATAAGCTAAGCAAGGTTGAGAAGAGTAAAAATCGATAGTTTGATATGAAGGACTCATGGAAGGCATCACGTTTCATGTAATCACCAGGATAACCTGATATGGCGCATCCCTAAATGCATTTGTATAACAGTTCCTCAAAATACAAAGAAACATGAAACTTGTATGCTCTTTAACTGTTTATGCTTTGAGCGTCACTGAAGAGTCGTTTGTAGATGAAACGTGTGTCTGGCGAAAATACAAAATTTCAATCCTGATATCTATGATGAGTTTTATCTACAAGGTAACAATTATATTTTTCGTCATATTCAGTAATATTAAATTCATATAATCAATTGTTATTAAGCACTGAAGGGGAAATATTGCATTCATTTCAAAGCGTTCACTAAATATTAAGCATTGCATTTTATTAAGAATTTGATTGTAATACTATAATTTGCAAAAATGGCCTGGTTAAAATGTCCTGTACCAAGTCAGGAATATGACAGTTGTTAGCAAATAGTTCGTTTCCATGTATATTGCATTTGTGATTGTTTTGATTCCCTTCAGTGTTTCTGTTGTTTCGTTGCGTAATTTTCCTAGAAGATTTTTTTCTTTCAATCGTTTGATGACTTTTGAACAGCGGTTTACTACTCTTGCCTTTATTTATCAACATCAATTTATTTCAATTGTCTTGCAATGTTTTTTTTATGTTTTTACACATCATTTTGTACCATGAACAAACTTTTTGAAACGTTGATGGATAGAATGAATTGTATTGAGAACTTGATGAAATATCTTGATATCAATATTTAGGTAATTATAAGTAAAAGATTGATTAAACGTCAATAATTACAGGAAAATTAAAACAGAATGATAGTTGTATTTAGAAATCAGAACGTTTTGATAAACGTCTTTTACTGCTTCAAACTATTTCCTATCTGCCTTTAATTCGATCCTATCACTTCTAATTTTATGTTAACCAACCAACCAGAAGCACTCAATGAAGAAAATTTGAAAAAACAAGCATGTTTAATATAAGAACCGAAAAGTTAAAAGCTGTATGACAAAAACGAACATAAAAGGGCGTTAAATGATATTCAACTAAATCTACTAAAAGTCAAATTGTACATTAGGGAGATAATTGTAACGTAACATTAAAAAGCATTTGAAAACCACAAAGATTGCTTATGAAAATACAGAATACTGGTATCACAACTTTTATTAAAACAATCATGTCATTACAATACACAAAACATAACAATACAGATCTAAGAGAAAATGAATTAGCAAATTGTTACTGAGTGTTCATTTACTGTTGTTAGTACAGATTGTTATAGAAATATTAAAAATATCAAACCATAAAATTTATCCACTGACATATTACAATATATAAAGCAAATATCTTAAAAAAGATATATTGGATCTAACAAAAAAAGGTAAAACTGTTATGCAAAAATTGAAAAACTTCTTAGTTTTTTAATTACATTCCAAAAAATCTACATACGTTCAAGTTAGAGTTTGTAAACTACTTTTTGTTTATCATTTTCTAATAAACAAATTAATATAAAAATAAGAGTAAGTGCACTTACTGGATGCTTATCATACATTATTTCATGTATACTTAATTGATTGTCATGTAGCATAAGGTTATTGATGATGTAGTTAATGATAATTGAGATAAAGTAAAGGGTAAACATAATATAGTATCAAATAAAAAAATATAATATATGCTAACAGAGTTGGTTTGCCCTAAAACGCTAAATTATTAGTAAAGACAAAAAAATTATGTTATAACAGGAAAAATCTATTTTTTTTCTTGATATGCAAAATGATCTTCTATCCTTTACATGTTTCTGTTCCCCAATATTTATAGAAATGTTTTCATTTTTCATTAGTTATAAGAAACGTTTTATCTTAATATAACTTGTCTCATGTGGACTTCCTAAAAAGAAAGTTACATTTTTTTCAATCTGTCTTTCTTTTTGAAAATATGAAGTTACTTTTTAACATTTAACATTTAACATTGTTTTCATCTAAAAACAAATTGCTATATAAACATATCAACTCTTTTACCATCATTTTAAACCATGAAACCATGAAAGGAGCAGGTTCGATAAGATCCTAAAATGGCCTTCTATTTTACCTCAAATTTCAAATTAGGATTTATTGACCAATATCACAAGGAATCATTGCTAATACATTGACTAGATAGGAAATAAGCTTATTTGTTGAAAAATTACGTTCCTGTGTTCTACTGATGACGTCACAGACAGTACTCATTTTGATTTCCCACGAAAAATCAATGAAAATTGGTAAATTTTGCATTGATTATTGGACAGGAAACATAGAGAGCATACGTCGACAAAAAAGATTTTTGAACACAATGTTTGTAATGACATTTCACATGTTTAACTTGAATATTAAGTTTGTCGACGCCTGCGCTCTATGTTTCCTGGTCCTAAATTTGGTTGAAATCTGGCCAATTTTGTCAAATTTCGTCAAAATCTTTTATTTTGACCTATTTTGGATGTAGAAATCAACGCTTTAAAATAAAACTTTGACGCAAATAGTTAAATTTTACTTTCTAACATGTCTTTAAGACAATTTCAAACATATTTTATCTTGTACAATTCAATTTTATAATCGGGGCCAAATATGGCCCTTACCGAACTTACTCCTTTCAGTCGTTTGTGTACTGTACTTCATTTATATCAAAGATGTTGATTTATAATTTAAAGCTTGATTTGATGAAAAAGTACACCTCATCATCCTGGTGTGATGAATAAAATTTGTATAAAAAGTAAAAAGAGTACAAATAAAAGCAAATATGTAAATATTCCCATAACAAATAAAACTTAGATTGCAAAATCATGATATTATGCGTCCTGATATGAGATTCATGAATTAGAAAAAAATACAAGTGGCAATCATTCTAAATAAAATAGATACATTTGACTTGTACTTTTCTATTATATATATAAGTACAAATATAACCTTTGATGTACGACAAAAGTGCTGTTAAACATTTGAGTGTACATAGGGTGTAGTTTATTTGTGTGACATGGAGTCAAATTCAAACGAATGCACATATACATGTATCCCTTTGAAACTAGCCATGTAAATGTCACTTTGAACAAATTATTCTCTCAAGTTGTAACAGTAAAATCTTTAGGTTAAATCGGAACGTCTTCGTCAAATGTGTTTTCCAATTTTTGTAAAAACCATATAAAAAAGAAGATGTGTTATGATTGCCAATGAGACAACTCTCTACAAGAGACCAAAAGGACAAAAAAAACTATTAATCACCGTACGGCCTTCAAAAATGAGCAAAACCCATACCGCATAGTCAGCTTTAAAGGGCCCCAAAATGACAAAGTAAAGCAATAAAAACATGCACATATGATTACTATATATAAAATTTTGATAATCAGCAATTTTAAATCTTCCTAACAATAATCTGCTAGTACGAGTGCGTTTTCTTGGAATTTTTGAAATTAAGCTATCATTTCATTGATTATGAAATCATCTAATGTGACCTATCACCGATTTTTACTTGAGCAATACATGATGCAAAATCTGCTTTCCTTTTTGGAGCAAGTGAAGTTATCACCCTCATTTAGGTGACTCATTTATGCTGCTTATTCTATGGTTTTCGGTTACATATTTATTTATAGTGGATTGGGAAACAAGTTTTGCAACTTATATTAATCCCTTTCCACTTAAAACTAAGTGTATGTTGGATGCTATTTGTCTTTTCATCGTATTATTGTTGGGGTCATGATATTGTCTGTTTTTCTTCGATTGGCATCTCATGTCATATTTTTCTTGTAAATACAATTTACAGTTAATTACAACATGTAACAGTTATAACATGAAAAAATAAATAATGACATGTCATTTCATATAAATGGGAAAATATACATTATCACAGTCTACTTGAGGCGAATTCATGTTAATCGTCGGACACTATTGATCTAGAAAATAACCTTTTGAGCGTATCTGATTCCTTACAAACTGTTAACGTTTTTCATTGTTGGTTTTTTACATATTTTAATAAAAAAAAAAAAAATGAAATCAATAAAGTTAAATAGTAACGTTTTGCTTTCATTTCAGCAAATATGAAGAAAACACAGTGCAGCACACCATCTCAAGTTGGTTAAGAAGAATAATTGAGGGGGTTGGCATCACATAGGAAACACAATATAGATTCATGGAATAGCACTAATCAAATATATATACTCTACAAATTTACTTTGGAACTCAGTTACGTTTATGTCAATTCAACAGGGTATCTACATGAGAAGTATGTTAAGTTATGACAAATCCGAAATTTGAACAGTAAATTTTTTACTTAACACGTCAAACCAAGTACAATGTAATCTCTTTACATTCTGAAAGGAAGTCAATGAAAAATCACACCCCTGACCTAATGAAAAGGGGTTGTATTGTAAATTATTTAAATTGACTTCCAATTAATTTAAATGAACTTTTGATATGGGTATATGCCTGGTCTAGATATAGTTTTGATAGCATAAATAACACGTTCAAAACAAAGTATTAAAAAATTAAAACATGTAAACTATTCAAAATGTTCAATGTCTTCAAATATAGGCGTTCATAAAATAAATACGATCCGAAATCTAAATATGTAAGAAAGCTGTTGATTTTAAACATACTGAAAAACAATTTCTATAAACAACAACAACAAGCAGAGCTACTGTTACCACTTGAACAACAACCTTTCTTTTTCTCTTCTTTTGGTGGAATCTGATTCTGTGTAAATGTCAAAAACACCTGTTCAAGTGTCGTCTGATGAACAGCATAGTCTTCAATATTATAGTCTTTCTTTGCACGTTCCATAGCACTAAATACCGCAGCCAATGGAATATCTGCATCGGGAATTTGGAAATGACAGTAGCCATGGTGATGATCAAATATTTCACTGTTAGGAAACGTTGTTTTAACGAACTGTTTCAGTGGTTGTGTAGAAGCATGGAATCCATTTTCTTCCATTCTCATCTGACAAATAAGTGTGTATCCGTGACCAAACTTATTTTTTAAATGTTGTGGACTTCCGTAACAAACAAATTTTCCATTTACCATGATGACTACTTTAGTGCATAAGGCATCACACTCTTCCATGCTTAAAAACAAATTTGAAATACTTTTAACTATATGCATAAATAAACTGAAATTAAATCCAATAACATAACAAATATAAAGTACATTTAAATATTTTTATATGTAAACAAATAATGGTAACACATGACAAAAACAGAAAGCCTGATATATAACCCACAATAGAAATAAAAGGTAAAATATATTAAACCTTATAAGTTAAAATGGTGAATGCATAGGATTGACTAAACACATACCTGTGTGACGTAAGAATTAAGGTTCTCCCACTGGCTCTAACTTGTGAAAGAACATTCCATAGTTGTCGTCTGGCACCAGGATCCATTCCAGACGTTGGTTCGTCGAGTAGAATAAAAGGAGGGTCCCCAATTAAGGCCATGGATGTACTTAATTTCCTCTTGTTACCACCACTGTCAAAGAAAAACATTTTTATTGAACATACACAGCACATCTACTTGTGTAAATAGTTAAAATTGTGATGATAGATTGTTCACCAAAAAAAAAATTGAACCGTCAAAAAAGGTAATTTTACTTAAGCTATACTCAATCGAGAAAGAGAGTATACTTTATAAGGTATGTATTAGCCAAAAGAAATTCTTGGTGTTTTTGTCACTATCAACTACAAAACATTTTTGTTTGAATCTTTGTTAGATTTATTTGTATGTTTGTTCGAATTTTTGAGTCAGTTGTGTTGTATGTCTGTAATGTATGTTTACACAGTTTTGCCTGCTGGATCCCATTTATTGTCATATAAACTTATAAACAACTGTCACACAAGTGGGGATGTAGCTACCTACAAACCAAACCAGTTTTAACCCATCGGAAAATGTAAGTACCGAGTCATGATTATTGCGTTTGTTTTCCATTCGTTACGTTGGTTGATAAACTCCAACGTTTGCTTATGTCAGTCTTTTTGGATTTAATGTACATCTTGTATTCAATTATCTTTTTTTTAAGTATTTGAGAAATTAAAAAAAACACAAAATAGCATTTTATCACTCAACATTAAATAAGGTCAAGATGAGGTGAATCTTACTTTCCTTATCTTACATATATCTTTCAGTAATTCTATATACCAATTATAGTAGATATATTACTCAAAATAAATGGTTAAGTCAAGAGATTCAACTTTTAGTTTCTATGCAGTCGTTCAATCATATATTTTACATATTTTGCAATGTATTTTGTTTTCCTAATCTAAATAATTTGGTGAGACAGTTTTCGTATAATTGTTTATATACTAATACATTTACCTGTAAGTGCCACACTCCCGATCTGCATACTTTTTCAACATCATCACGTCCATTATATCATTAACCACACCTTTGATTTGGTTCTCTTGAACTCCACGCAGCCGAGCATACATATACAAAGTTTCCCTTCCAGTCATCTGATCAATAAGGGCATCAAACTGAGGACAGTAACCAAGATTTTGTTGAACTTGTCTCATATGTTGTTTAATATCATATTTATTCATAAAGGCATTACCCTTCGTAAGCGGAACATCCCCGGTCAACATTTTGAATGTAGAGGTTTTTCCAGCGCCATTTTGTCCCAACAGTCCAAAACATTCGTTAGGTGCAATTCCAAAACTGATACCATCGACTGCATGAAACCTACCATAATATTTTGTAAGGTTCTTAACAATAACAGAATCTGTTTCCATTAAATGAGTGACAGAATTAGAATTGATTCTATGTTTTTCCTCGGCGACATCATTATCTTCTTGTTTTCCTTCAATTGAGGCTTCATCCGATGGTAAATCTGAGACCGATGTACTATTTCCATTGTTGACTTTGTATTTGCATTTACTGAAAACATCATTTTCAATCATAAACAGAATAGCAAAGTAAACAACTCCTTGTGCAACTAGGAACAATATGTAAAGACCAACTCCTGGATATGTAGTGTCGAGATAGTTAGAAGAGTTTGGGAAGCATATATCACCGCCATTCGGATCACAGCCTGTAGGAAGGTCAATAAGAAATGAGTTATAGAAATCAATATAAGTAATACAAAACAGATTATTTATATGTATAAAAACATTCAATTCTTTATTTTGGATCGCAATTATTATCGGTTTAGGCTCCTTGCCAAATTTTGTCAATAAAAAAAACCCAAACTGTCATACATATATGAGGTTTTTAGCTGGCTATAAAACCAGGTTTAATCCACAATTGCTTCGGAAAATGCCTGTACCATGTCAGGAATATGAAAGTTGCTTTCAAATTTATTCTGATATAAGTCAGTTCAGGTTTAATGGACTTTCTCCTTTTTTAACTTACCTTGAAGTTCGGTAGTTCTGTTTATATTATTTATATTAAATGACATTGTTGAGAATTGCTTCAAAACATTTTTTGCAAATGTAATTCTTCTTTGATTTGTCCAAATACACGTGTTCTGCATTCCTAAAATTAAGTTTCTGCTGACTTTCACAATTTTTGTAACATTTCTTAATAAATCATGTATATTTTTTTTTAGACAAGGTTTGTTTTTCAGAAACAAGAATCTACAACCTAATTAATTATAACCGAATATTTTGTTGTTGCTGCAACCGCACATCGAGTAGAAGCCCATGTGTTCGGGTTTTTTTTTTAGCGATACTATTACATAGTTTCTTGGAATAAAGGTATTGGATGAGACAAGAAAACGAAGAAAACTTAACGATGAGTAATGGTCAAAACCAGGTGACATCTGTAAATCAATTATAGTTGCAATAAGTGTATTTTACAAATTAGTTTGACCTAGAACTCGAACTTTCAAAAATAAGGTCGTGATCAGCTGAATCCTTTCATATGTTCGTTTATACATTTGACATATTGACCATTTCTTTGGACCAAACAAATCAATTGGAAATTTTTTGCAATGACCGTAATAAACTCATCATAGGTACCAGGATCAAAATAATATGCACCAGACCTGCATTTAGTCTACACAAAAGGTTAAATAGGCAAAATAAAGTCCGAAGTTGAGGATCCCCAAATTCCTAGTTATTAATTATCCTCTATCAAGACCATACTCATGATAATTTAAGTCAATAAAGTACTGACTAGTGGGTTGGTGATAATGTAGACAATTAGACTTACCATATGCCAGACGATATTTATTTATACATATATAATAACATATGTTCACTTTCCGTCTCTTGATTAAAATTATAAAACATATCTAGACTTACTTGACTGGCAGGATGCTGGATATCCACTTTCAGTACATGCTTTGGTATACCCCCAGTTGACATACATGCTCATTAATGAAGTTCCCATGCAGTAGTTAGGAAACAATATGGCGAATGCAAGGTCTAAGGCGCTACCAATATTGTATGTATTAAATCCGGGTATTTTGAGGACAAATACTGAAATCAGTGTAGCAAGACCTGCAATAGTTTTGATGTTTTATTAAAAAGTACATAATCAAAAAGGAAAACAAGTGACCATGTCTTTTCATTAACGGTTAGACATTCTGATTTTGCGTGGTAATATAAAAAAGAAGATGTGGTATGATTGCCAATGAGACAACTGTCCACAAGAGACCAAAATTACACAGACATTAACAACTATAGGTCACCTTACGGCCTTCAACAATGAGTAAAGACAATACCGCATAGTCAGCTATAAAAGGCCCCGATAAGACAATGTAAAACAATTCATGCTTTACATAATGATTTTTGTACTTATAATTGTTCACTTGCAAGTTAATCTACATATGATGTGATATTTTTTCTTTTAAATTCATGATGGGCTGTGTCGTTTACTTAAGACTACCAAGCTAAAATAAACTTCTTTTGTTTAAAAAACATGTTAAGGTGAGCTTAATCTACTAGTATGGGATAAATAAAAACTGTCCACTGTGAAATCGTTAAACTATATTACAGAACAGCCAATAAATGTAAGCTGAAATCTGATACAATAATTAACAATCTGATAATAGACATAAAAAAATTATATGCATTTTATACTATTAAACTCGTAGATATATTAGTTCAATGCGTTTTGTTAAATTATACTTTTTCAGCTTTTTAGTCTTTTGGAAAATGTTGTGTGTGCCCTCTACCACGAATTTCGTTTTAGATGCACACGTATAAAAACTGCGGTTTTTATTCAATGCAATGATAGGTTTTTCAATTTAGACTTGTTTATATTTTTTCGATTGGGATTGTATTATATTTCTCCTCCGGTTTATATAATTCGTTCATCATATTGCGACTCTTTAAAATTCAAGAGTCGATCCTTAATTAAGGTATATGGCCTTCCGAATACCATTTCGATCCCTAACATCACTGAAGAGACATTTATAGTCGAAATCCGGATATGGTGTACTAGTTTTTGCACCTCATGATTCTGGTTTACTATCTTTGCGGTTTTTATCCAAAGCAATCATAGGTTTAAACGTTGTTTTCAATTTAGACTTCTATAAAAATTGCGGTTTGTATCCAACGCAATCATAGGTTTGAACGTATTTTCAATTTAGACTCGTATATATATATCAAAACCATAATTATCTTGAAATCATACAAATTTATTTATAGAAATTCATACAATTAATTGAACATCAATAAATATGTTACACTTTTCCTCAAATCTTGTATAGATAAAGCAACAAAAATATGTTTTTGTCATGCATCCGATTTCACCTTGAGAGATGCACACGCCTGATGAAGCTAATTTGTTTAGCGAAATATTGCGTATTTCTATTTAAAATCTAATAGAATTTTTTAATGTATTAATTAGCGTGTTTAAGTTATATTCTTAGACATTTATATATATATATATTTATATATATATATGTTTCTTTTTAAAAGCTTTGCTTACCAATAATGATATTCAGCATAGTCATAGCAACCATTCCAGATGGAGCTGATGAGAAAAAAAAGCTGAAAGTATACGTAAATGGAAGGAAACTCCAGGCATATAATAAAAATATAAGGAAAACAATCCCTAGGCGACCGTTATCCACAAAAGCCTCTGTTTGAAATGCTGCAAAAACAATCAATATCAGCAGAACTGGAATAAGATAATTGATCAAATCCCATAGAAAATTTGATGCCCAGAAAGCAAAAGAACTAACTCCGCTAACTTTCTGGATATGCTTTGCTCCAGATGATCGTTCTTTGATAAGGAAAATGATAAAAGTGGCTGTCAAAAACGCCATTCCGAACATAATCTGAAAAGCAAGTGAAAAGGCTGTTCCAATATATGTAAAGAAGTTAGCCCGTTCATTCTCGTCTACTGTAAGTTTAAAAGGCGAGTTTGTTGTTTTGATAGAATATGAATCACTGTTCATAGCGTATTTGAAAATTGCATCCATCATATATGCTAAAGAAATTGCAGGTGCGTGGAAAGGCTCGCCATTAAAATATGCTATCCAACTGTTACTTGTTGCAAGGTAAGCGCCTATCATATATTTTGTGTTGAATGTTGATAATCCCACGCTACCCGCTTTATCCATTAGGTATGTACTGATATTGGATGGAGCGCCGGCATCTAAAGCGGTATTACCGCTGCTAGTAATGGCATTTTTATATTGATTGGCAATGCCGGCTTCAGCAGCTGCAGGTGAGGCGCCATCATCCCAAATAGCTGTTAAACCAGAACCAAAAGAAGATAACTCCAAAGCTAAAGCAGGATCCGCGGTATTACCCGGTGACGATTCCACGACGAGCAATCCAAAGATAGTGAAAAGAACCGGCATTATCAGTTGCACTAAGGTTACCACACGGTTTCTCCATGTTTGAATCATTTTCTTTACAAACATTCCATAAAACTGCTGCATTGTCAAGGAAAATCCACCATTCTTCTTGATATTCTCATTAAATGCTGCAAAAAATAATTAAGGAAACATTATGATGTAATTTGACGTAAATATATTCTTTGATATTTAACTATATGTAGTTCTGAATGACGTATCATTAATAATTGATCGATCAAGTCAAATTACTAAAATTTAACGTTTCTATAAATTGTCTTTACCAAGTCAGAAATGTGACAGTTGTTGTCCTTTCGTTTGATGTGTTTGAGCTTTTGGTTATGCCATTTGATTGAATTTTCCTCGGAGTTCAGTAATTTGGTGATTTTACTTTTTTATATGAAGTATTTTCATTACTAGTAAATAATATTCTCTGCTTAATTCAATTAAGTAATGATAGTGAATAGAAAATTTAGTAAAATACTTAATAAATACATTATCAAAATCAACAGGTCTAAGTGGCATACATATATATATATAAAAAACATCACTGATTCTATCACTGCGATAATATAATACCGATTATATAATACCGTTATGACAATACAATGACAATATTTCTTTGAATTTGATTGATTTTATGCCATTTAGGGAATGTGGTGCTGCGAAGGGTTTAATTTTGGTAACTCCTATTGGACAGCATATGTGTAGCTCATCTATATGAACCATTCTATAAATTAAACATACCGACATTTTGCACTGAATATTATTTTAACAATTATTCGAGTAGTTCAAAAGCACAAAAAAATAGATTATATGACAAAACTATTCCTTAGAAAAAAATCACTGTTACTGTGCCTTACGAAGTAGTATTTGATTGGTATTGCTTTGTCTTTTTGGGTGTCTAACTAATAATCTCCCTTGTCAACTTCTAATTATCTCATGGTTTCATTACTTGAATAATTTTCATCAAGATATTCATATTCTATGCGTACCATTATACGTTCCATTCTGCGTTACATTGTTGGATTTAGACTGTCCATTTATATTGGGTAATGGTGGCGTTTCATTAAAACTTGATCGTTTCTCTGTTGAATCGCCATTCATTTTACTTGCGAGTGGTGGAACATTCTTTGTATCAACAATTGCACTAATATCACTCAATGGTCTTTTCTCGTCATGCGCAAAAGCTTGATTTTGATAAAGAACATTGGCTTCACCGTTTTGATCCTTTTCGTCGTCATCAGTAGCAGATGCACCAACCCTTTAAATGAATTAAGAAGCAGTGGTTTTAGACAAATTGTATTGACTTGATAATTTGTGTTGCTAAACGCTTATTTCAGCACTAATGCCGATTATATTGATGCCAGTTTTTTATTGGGGAGGAAGTCGGAATACCCCGAGAAATCAGCACACATTCAGCAGAAAATGAGTTCAATGAACAAGTCATTTATAACTATTTTGATAAGAGACTGAGCGTCACTGGTGAGTCTTATGTAGACGAAACGCGCGTCTGACGTACTAAATTATAATCCTGGTACCTTTGATAACTATTTACACCACTGGGTCGATGCCACTGCTGGTGAACGTTTCGTCCCCGAGGGTATCACCAGCCCAGTGGTCAACACTTGGGTGTTGACATGAATATCAATAATTGGGTCATTTTTATAAATATCCTGTTTACAAAACTTTGAATTTTTCTCCAAAAACTAAGGATTTTCCTATCCCAGGCATAGATTACCTTAGCCGTATTTGGCACAACTTTTTGGAATTTTAAATCCTCAATGCTCTTAAACTTTGTACTTGTTTGGCTTTAGAGCTATTTTGACAAGAGTGTCACTGGTGAGTCTTATGTAGACAAAACGCGCGTCTGGCGTACTAAATTATAATCCTGGTACCTTTGATAACTATTTACACCACTGGGTCGATGCCACTGCTGGTGAACGTTTCGTCCCCGAGGGTATCACCAGCCCAATAGTCAACACTTCAGTGTTGACATGAATATCAATAATGTGGTCATTTTTATAATTTTCCTGTTTACAAAACTTTGAATTTGTCGAAAAACTAAGGATTTTCTTATTCCAGGCATAGATTACCTAAGCCGCATTTGGCACAACTTTTTGGAATTTTGGATCCTCAATGCTCTTTAACTTTGTACTTTTTTGGCTTTAGAGCTATTTTGATAAGAGTGTCACTGGTGAGTCTTATGTAGACGAAACGCGCGTCTGGCGTCCTAAATTATAATCCTGGTATCTATGATAACTATTTACGGGGTAAGAACTGACAACATCAGTGTTGACTATAGATGAATTAATTAGACCACTTGGTCACAAAGGACCGAAAAGAAATCTGAAGTTGTGAAAGAGTTACGGGACTTTGACTTATTTTGCTCTATTTTAACATAAAGACAACCTGTGAACCTAACACCTCTAAGACCTGGCTTAATTCAAAGTAAAAGAGATTGTCTGTTGCAGTAAAGATATATCTTCGGACATTTGTATGAATTTATTCTAAATTAGAGAAATCTTTCCATTAGAAGAAAATTCATGATTCAAACGTTGTTCTTTTTTTTTCAGCCCGCATTTGGATTTATAATATAAATTGTATATACAAGTTAATCAAAATCCATTCAAAGGTTGTTTTAATTCTTATTAAATCAATATACTAGACAGAGGCAACTTTTACATGTTTTATCATCATAGATCATATATCACGGACTCTTATATAACACATCAGATTAATCTCCCCCTCGACTTCACATGACAATGATTGGTACAGGAAGTGTATATATAATGAAAAGTTCACCCTGTCAACACCCTGTTTTGATTTTTCTAAAAGATTTTCTGGCATTTCTATTTTCGTTTTTATCTTTTTTCATTATGTTCGGTTTCGTTTACCTAGCACTATTCAAACACTTGAAAATAGACTTTACGTTACTGAGTCCAGCAATTTTATCGATGTCCTTAAGATTTACTTTCACACTTACTTAAGAAAGACTTCTTCCATAGTAGTAGCAGTAGTTCCAAAACTTGTTAACCCAAGCTGACTTTTCTTTGCCTCAACATCCTTAAACAGGTCCTCAAATTTGCTCGACTCATCAAATGGAAGCAAGTATGATAGTTCTGCACTAATATTACTTTCTAGCGTTGCAGTACGTATGTGAGATTGGATAAGTTGTGTGACTGTACTAACGTTACAAGACTGATTCTTTACCATAACAAGGTGGTATCCTGCACCTTTAAAAACAAACAAAAAATGCATATAATAAGGCATGATATTTCGTTAGCAGCTTAAGCGTTTGTGACATTGTCGGATCTGTAAGAAACTTACTTCCTTTTTCTCTGATTCTTTTAAATACGAGTTGGGTTTGTTTGTGATAACAACCCATGCATTCTTGTTAATCTAAAATCGACAAACACAAATATCACATGAAAAAAGCCTTTTATAGAATATTGAAATTAATGCATAGCATTCTATTGAAATAGAACGATAAAGAAATATGACGTGTTTGTAAATAAAAAAAAAATATGAAATATAATTTCTGTATTTGGAATTCTTCAGTACAAATGCTGCTGTAAAATCTGTTCAAAGCAGCTGCTACTTTAACGTACCATATTTCTTCTTGAGAAAATGTGAAGTTCCACAACACTTCACTACACCATCAGCCATTATAGCGATCCTATCTCCAAGAAGATCAGCTTCGTCCATAAAATGTGTTGTGAGAACCAATGTTCTATCTTTTCTAAACTTCTGTAGGACATCCCAAGTTTGTCGTCTAGCTGCTGGATCCATACCAGATGTAGGTTCATCAAGCATCACAAACTAGCAATACACACATTACTATATTATAGCGCAGCAGATACATTTGGTTACTTGCAGTTCACATTTAACGTATCTTTTAACACCAAGGGAAATAATAATATCTAGCTAGTTCTTTATTTAATATAATGATCAAAGCAGTGAATCTGGATAATCCCATTAAGCAAATGAAGGATATTACAGGCTAGCCACAAAATCAAGTTCAACACACTATTTTTCTTAAAATGTCCTGCACTAAGTTAGGAATATGGCAGTTGTTACATAATAGTTCGTTAATATGTATATGTTGCATTGTTTTTTGTTTTTTGTTGCACTTCTGTGTTCTGTTATTTCGTTGTTTTCCTTTAATAGGTTATGTGTTTCCCTCGGTTTTAGTCTGAAACCCGGATTTGTTTTCTCTCAATCGTTTTATGACTTTGAAAAGCGGTATACTACTACTGTTGTCTGTATAGTCAAACCCGGATTTGTTTTCTCTCGATCGTTTTATGACTTTTGAAAATCGTTATACTACTACTGTTGCCTGTATAGCCAAAGCCGGGTTTGTTTTCTCTCTATTGATTTATGACTTTTGAACAGCGGTATACTACTGTTGCCTTTATTTAAACACAAATAATCGAAAGAGTTAATATAACTTACTGTGTGTCATGTTTATTGTTCCAAATAAAGTTTGTCTTTTTACAAATTATCTATCCGATTTTTCTTTAAAATTTGATGGTCTAAATTCAATAAATAAACAATCAAGCATTATGAGGGTATTGTATAAACATTTACAATACAATGTCCCGCATTGGGAATTTGATTTTCCACGTATATCATATATGGGAAAGCAATCAATTGTGGGGAAGGGAGTTTGCAATAGTTTCAATGTAATTGCTAAGTATTTCTAACGCATGCTTGTAAAGTGGTTGTTTCAACAAGGTTCCTACCTTTGAGCCTGCTATCAATGCGATTCCAACTGATAACTTTCGTTTCTGCCCACCAGATAATGTCATTGAATATCTGTTTAACTTCTGTTCCAGACCAATTATTTTTACCATTTCGTCCACTTCCTTTGAAATTTGGTTACTTGGACAGCCCTTCATCTGTAAATATCAAAATATATGTATTGATATAAACAGAGAGGTTCAACTACTGAGGTAAAAATGATAATGGCATATATGACCTTATGCTGTCAATGTGTATGGTAGGACTCCATTTAAAATACATGCAATTCCCTCAGTTTCTCTTTATCTTGTTTTGTATATTCAAAATGTATCACGAGATATGAACGTCAGTAAAATTGTAAAATCACAAGAATACTCTTAGGAAAATTCAAACAGGAAATTTTCCCTAATCAAATGGCAAAATCTACTGTTGCCCCTAACTAAGTCGGTTTTACAAAACTATATGATGGTCATGTGTTTATGATATATTTCAAAAAGCATAGCACAAGAGGGTAAAATATAAAAAAATTCATGAAATACAAAATCACGATATCAATCTCTTGAACTCGACCACTTATCTTACATTATTCATTTTCAAAACAGTTTTACATATTTTAAATTTCTAATAATGAATGTTATCTTAAACCCGTAATTACTTGTGTTATTTAAAGTAACTGGTTATTTCATAAAGCAAAAACTCAGAATAGATTTGAATACACATATTTGCTTTTTGATCAAAGCGGAACGGTTTTTGGAAACACGTGTTTGCTTCTAGTATCTGTAAATCGAATCTAACCTTGAAAACTAAACGTTTGTCTTATGAACATGAAAATGACATCATGGTCAGATGAACCTTTCCAGACTACAGGTACACCTTACAATCATTTCAAATTCACGACACACTGTTTACAGTATCTGGAAAATGCCATTACAACCTTAATCTAATCAAGGTGAGATGAACCCTGTCGGACGAACATGTATTTTTTTTAAAAATATATATGGTCTTTCCATAAACTAAATAAAGATGACATAGTAAAGACAAAAACGCAAAAAGACGTAATGCATAGGTTACCTTTGAGTAAAAAATCAAATGCTCCTTAACTGTGAGCGTATCAAAGAGTATGTTGTGCTGTGGACATAGACCCAGGCTACGTCTAACATTCGTCATGTCCTTTCTTATATCATAGGAATTTATTTTAGCTGTTCCTCTTGTTGGTGGTATAAAGCCTGAAAGAAGAGAAAAAATCTTTCACATGAATGAAAGTAATAGCTTGTGGAACTGGAAGAATGCAAACGGAAAAGGCAGGATGCTTCCAATTAACTCAGCTTTTATTTAGATAACCAGAATATATTATTTAATTTAGAGCAAACATTCTGATACAGTACATTGTTTGGAGAGCTTGAATCTCAGTTTTCAAAAAAGTTAACCTTATTCCATAGTTGACTCACCAGTTAACATAGACATAGTTGTTGTTTTTCCTGCACCATTATGACCTAGAAGTACTGTTATCTGACCTTCAAACACATTGAGAGTTGTATTTTCAACAGCAACCTTTTTTTTCTTCCCCTTTCCATAGACCTGAAAATGTTTCGTTGGAATTTTCATAAATTTCATAAATTAATAGAAAAAAAATAACGATCGATATATAAACACCGAAACACGGTCATGTTTAACTTAAAAAACAAATGTAAGAAAAAAACCTAGAGGGGCCAATGAAAAATTATAAGTCAAATTAGACAGACAATACCATACCTAAATTTAATACATTATACAGTATACTATAGATTGAACAATACGAACAGGTAACTATTTAGCTTCTCATTTGGGTAACAATTTCCTGCTCAAATACAGTCATCCGTTGAGTCTATCATGTCAAGTAAAATTCCAATGTGTTCAAAAGTATTCAGTGATTCCTTTCACGACAAATTGGAGAATAAATGTTGGGACTAACTCAAAAAAAGAAAAATACACATGGGTGTCTGGTATGCTCAATTAATATAGAATGATATCTATAACAACCAAAACGGTCTAATGTCAACTTTGCCTGAGGCCGGTTACATACAGCAATGTAATATTTTATTTGTAAATTAAGGATTCTGGATATCAAACTCCCCTTACAAAATGATACGTTTTCCATTGATATCGAGCATTGTGTGTCAACATACCTTCCGGAGATTTTCGATGCTGATTCCTACTTTTAGACCACTTGGTTCTCTTTCAAATAAATCTGGATTAGCTGTATGTGATGTTCGAAGATCGTCGAAATCTTCTGCATGCTCCTGACCACACCAGTAAGTTTTCTAAATTGACAGTAACAAGATACAGTAAGAAAAAAATATCTCCAGAAGCTCACTCAAACAAAATGTCTTATCAACTAAAACAATATTTCCGTTTTTAAATTGTCCGTAATTTTAATTCACCTCCTAAACTTATTCATAATAAGTATCGCTTGCATTTCAGCTAAATTCATAATAAAAATATTTTTCTCAGATTTGGTCATTTTTTTTCATCATGAAAACATGCTAAATTTTGTGAATACGTATCAATTCATTAAATAACATGAATTGTGAGAGACTATTACATTGTTGGTATTCGATGAGACTACTGACCGTGAATGGGAAATAAAGCGGCTGTGGCACTCCAAAATCTCCTGGGCAAATGGCATCAACGTACCAAGCAATCAGCATATATACTAATGTGTCAAGAAGTAAAATAAGTATAACTGCCAGCATGGAAAAGTCCTGATCCACAGTAGGAGGATTAGCAAAGTTAGTCCACTGTAAACCCTCACCTGAAATTAGTAGGTATAAACTGGAAAACTAAAAAATATACTAGAATCCGTGTCTAATGGGTACTGTGCTGCGCTACTTTAAAAAAAAAATGTTATAAAGAAATTTGTAGTTTTTGAGGTGTGTTATAGAAAAAATCCCGAATACGAACATTAACGCCAAGTGTACTTAAATAGCCTACCCAAACTAAACTCCTAGACGGTACTACGATGCAGTAAATGGAAACATGACCTGCGCTAATTAAGGTTTCCACACTGGTAACAGGGGAGGAAGTAATATTCATTATTAGTTGCCCAACAGACAAAATTTGTGCAAAAACGTACGTGGAAGCATTTTTTGTATACTTTAGTCCTCCCCTAAACCAAACACCCATAACAGTACTCCATTACACGGAACGTAGATAACTCTAATCGGTTTATCAAATTCATAAATATAAATATCAAATAATTAAGTTTTGAAACTGATGGTACCAACAGTTTGAAGAGATTATTTGGCCCCTACCAAAAAAGTTATTATCATTATAAAACAATGTACCTGTTCCTTCATACTGGGCAATTAATTTGACTCCTATTGCCATTCCAACATTGTTAAGGCCACATGCTAGTCCCTTTTGCATACTGGTCATACTGGCAAACGTTTCGTCCTGGTTCAGGAAAAAGTACGGGAAATATACCAAAAAGAATATAATTCCGGCGGCTGGTGCTGCAACGCTTGCTGAATTAATAAAGATAAATTGATTGTTACTGTATCAGTATTGGAAGAATTTATATCTATTTCAAAATTTTAAACTTTGATCGTATTTATCCAACTTTTTGATTTATTTTTTTAATATTTTCAGCTAACATGTAAATCATAAAGTATACTTTTAAATGGTATGAACTACACGAAAAAAATATATAGGTTAGATATAAACTCCTTGTTTCAATCTTTATAGATATCATATATAGGTTTCGAATTCTGAACATTAAAAAATCGGACTAATGTCTACGTCATTCTGGTTTCTGGTGGAGAGTTTGTCTCATTGGCAATCATACCACATCTTTTGTATCATATAACCGAAAAAATACATTTTTATAGCATTACCTCTCTGGAAAAATGTGCTGACCATGAAAGAAAATCCTATCAGCGATAACCCGTAACTCAAGAAAAACACAAATACTATAGATGGCTGGGAGTTTGTAAACACTGCAACACCTTTCAATTTAATGGAGAAAAAGATCGTGAAGAAGATGCAGGCAAGGACCATGTATATCAATGAAAATATAAACCATGATAACCAGTACATCGACACGTGCATTCCCATCAATTTCATAGATTCCTGGAAAAAAATAAGAATCATAAACGATAATATTAGTTATATCCAACCTCCTTTGAATGGTATAAAACAATATGGGCAAGATTAGCTCCTTTGAGGTTGCAGACAGAATAAAATTTTCACTTAAATATGGTATGGCCTCGCAAATCAATTGCTTATAAATGAACAGTGAGCCTTTCAATTGACCTGTTGTGTCAATAATCTTTGTTCTCATCAATATTATGAATGCATTTATACTATTACCAGCTATTTTCATATATATTTTAATATTATTGTCATTACACATTCAGAACAACGTGTTAATGTTTTACAAGGGAGACTCACAAGCTTGTTTTGGCATTTACCAGCACATTACAATTGATAGCTCTAAACATTCTATATTAACGCCATGTCGATACTTTTTAACAACAATGTAAATAATGATTAAATTTTGTGGCCGTTGCTGCTTTAAGTGTCATGAAATTTATTTGGAAAGTTACAATTATATCTTTATAGTCTATCAAATTGTAATCAAATATGAATTTATTTTTTTTTAAATTAGGGAAAAACAATAATAAAGAAAAATCCGGACCTTTTACAAATACAATGTAGGGAATAGTAACACCTGCATTCACAGGATATAAACAGCATTTTGAATATATATTTCTTGACAAAAATAACAACTTAATCTAACGAGATAGAAAATGCAATGGTGCAACTTTATGCATTTAAGAGTAAGTTCTCAAATTGGTCGTCTTGGAGTCGTAATAATGTGTCAGGGTATAGGATAACATATCTTCCTATGGACTATAATGAACTTGTGAACTAACACATAAGAACCCGGATTAGCGTGTGAGCAGTACTTGTACAAATCAGGGGTCATATTCAAATCACATTACCATATTCTTAATTTGATGTTCATCTTATGTTTGCCACTGGACGTTTTAAAAACATTAATTCACAATTCAGCACACTGTATTCAGTAAATTTACAATGAATCAACTTTGAAGCTTACTTGAAATTGTATCCTTATTGAGCGTACGAGACATTCACGGCTAGTCAAGGAAGTTAAACACCCCGGCCCAATAGTAGTATTAATTTTTGTAGCTAAAGTACAGTCGTTTTGAATATGCATTTACAAAAACTAATTAAGGTTTCCTTGTGGGTCTTTTGTAATACAAAATTTTGAAATCGCATTTCAAAACTTCTGAACCAACCATCCGCTTTGGGTATGGCTTATGGCTTTTTTTTTTAATTGAGGTTTGGTTCAGTATAACAACATCAGCAAGATCCAACACTAAATAAAGAGGTTTTCTGAAACCGGGTAATTGTGTTTCCATTGGGGAAGTATTATTTACCATCCCCGAAATGAAACTATTTAGAGATGTTTACTAGGTCACCAACAAGCGCTTAATAAAACTACATGTGTAACTATGGTCCGATTAAAGACCAAATGGATCATATGACTTGGTACACACTTTACTAATGTAAACTTAATGAAAATTATCCCATAAATTTTGATATTATAAATAGTACACGTGATAATAAAACAAATATTATATTTGCCGACTGCCAAACATGAACTCGAGGACACCGGATCCATTTCGAATAAATAAATACAAAATATTAATATGAGTAATATAACCATCAAAATAAATAACTGTAGAAGAAGTCGTAAACATTATATAAAAAAAATTGTAAGGGGCTATCAATAAAATATTACTGTTGATATTATCTTTAAATTGTAAGAAGCTTCTGTCCAAGTTTGGTAAAAATCCAGGATAGTTTATGAATTTAATAAATGTTTAAAAACTTTTAACTGCAGACTAAATGTAAAATTTATAAAAAAGTTTAATTACAGAGTGAATGTCTTGTTTCCTGGCAAAAAATCCAAGTCCATTTAAAAGTAAAATACGGAAAAATGGATTTAATTTTTTTACAAAATTACTTCTGGATACTATCTTATGATCATAAAAAAGCTTCTGTCCAAGTTTGGTAGAAATCCAGGATAGTTTATGAATTTAATAAATGTTTAAAAACTTTTAACTGCAGACTAAATGTAATGTTAACTGGAAGAAAACTAAATGTCCTTCTAGATGCTAGCTTTTGATCATTAACAAGCTTCTATCCAAGTTTGGTACAAATTCAAAATAGTATAAGAAAGTTATTAAAATTTATAAAAAAGTTTAATTACAGAGTGAATGTCTTGTTTCCTGGCAGAAAATCCAAGTCCATTTAAAAGTAAAATACGGAAAAATGGATTTAATTTTTTTACAAAATTACTTCTGGATACTATCTTATGATCATAAAAAAGCTTCTGTCCAAGTTTGGTAGAAATCCCGGATAGTTTAAGAAAATTATCAAATTTTAAAAACTTTAACCACAGAGTGAATATTTGTGGACGCCGCCGACGCCTACGACGACGACGCCGACGACGGAATGTAGGATCGCTTAGTCTCGCATTTCGACTAAAGTCGAAGGCTCGACAAAAATCAACTTCTAAAACAAGCCGGCCGATCTGGAAACCCAACGATATAATCTCAGATCAAACTTGATTCAAACACAGCCACTAAAACTAGATTTAAAATGTAATGAAAAAAGTTTGGAGATCTGTCTTTAAAATCCAATGGCCCGTCTATGAAGTAATGCTTTGATCGAAATACTGTGAGAAAACCTGATAAAGGATGTAACCATGTATACTCTGTATCGGTACAATAAGCAAAGAAAATTTTAAATACAAAAGAAAAAAACCAACAATAAAGAATACCCTGGATATAACATAAAAGACTCAAAAGAAACGATATGTTTCAAATTCCCCGCTCTTTATTTGAATTTAAGTACACATGTGATGTTGAAATGTACAAATGTAGTATCTTTTTCTTCATACGGCGAAACGTGTAAAATTACAATTATTTACACAAAAGTATGAATAGAAGTTACAACCGTCTGAATAATAATTGGATATTTTCGCCAATACTATATCATTGAAAAAAGAAGAATACATAGACAATAAAAGAAAACACATAGCCTGAAAGCTTGTAGATATACATCCAGGTATGTGTAATCCTTCGATTGTAGCGTTTTCTAAAACCTGCAGATATACAGTTCAGTGTACTATAATCGCATGTCTTCAGGGGGAGTGTAATTTTGTGGAAATCTTCACAATATAAGTACACAATAAAGCTACGTACATTCACAGCTTCAGATATTGTCTCTTATGTTTAAAACTTGAATATTTCTTTTCAAACATTCGTATACGATACAATTATACAAAATGAAAATAAAATAGGAGATATGGAATGATTGTCAACGACGACTAACGATGTAAACAACTGCATGTCATCGTACGGTAAAAGTTTTTGTTAAAAATACAATGTAGTGCTGAAATTTTGAGAAACTTATTTCCTAGTAATGTAATTTCATACAGATATGAACTAAAGTCCTCAATACCTTGAAGTCACAATATCTTGTAGTCCTGAAATATACATTAAACTAAACTTTCTACACCAATCTATTTGTAAACTAGTGGTCCGGCTGAATTTCTCAAATCTATACCTCACCCTGTCACTGGCACGGCAGATGCAATAGGTTACACATATCAGAATTCGCTGAACACGATTGCAAAAGTCATTGTTACTATGACAAACGGGACACATAAGCCAAGACTATTGTTAAAAAAGTCGTAATTGTGGAGAAACCACAGATTATATTTTAACTGTCGTTCCAATAGTAGGTTACATAGGGGTGTCTACAGCAATTTCTTTTAACAGTCTTTAAAGCTGAGGACATGGACTCGTAGCTTGAATATATTCAATTTTTTTCTTGTTCGTGTTTTATCTTTGATATTTTCACATGTCTATATGTATGCCTGTATGTGTTTTTCCTTCTTGTGATGTTATACTATTGTTTCAGAAAAAGGGAGAAGATTTGGTACATTAAAGCGTTTAATCCCGCTGCAAATGTTTGCACCTGTCCTAAATCAGGAATCTTATGTACAGTAGTTTGTTTACGTAATTTATACGTGTTTCTCGTTTTATATATATTAGACCGTTGGTTTTCCCGTTTGAATGGTTTTACACTAGTAATGTTGGGGCCCTTTATAGCTTGTTGTTCGGTGTGAGCCAAGGCTCCGTGTTGAAGGCCGTACATTGACCTATAATGGTTTACTTTTATAAATTGTTATTTGGATGGAGAGTTGTCTCGTTGGCACTCACACCACATCTAACTATATCTATATGACAATAATGATTTGTTCAGTTTAGGTGAAAGTTCTCAATTTCTCTTGTTCAAAGAAATCATTTAAACGGAAGTAAATTCCATTCAAATGGGGATACGGAGAGACATAAAACATGGTTAACCCCACCGTTTTCATTTATAGAATGTAACAAGAGTGCACACGCTGAAATGTCTCGCCTTTTTCACTTATCATTGATATTATGTTTTATATATAGCTACAAAGGTAAAGACATAAATACGAAATATACAAAAGATTCAATAACTGATATTATGTTGATAGTCTTATTGCGGACCTGTTTTTGTATTGTTATGAGTTACAATTTATGACAAAAATAAGCAAAGACCCATCGAAACAACATCTGTTAAACAAATTTAATAATACTTTTAGATATTTGGATGATGTTTTTGGCTCTCAATAATGACGACTTCAGTATGTATATTAAGCTGGGGTCACACATTCACGATTTTTACTGCCGTCCTTGACAGGACCATTCCCGATTAACATTTGTCAAAAGTCTGATCAAGATCCTGTGAATCGTGGATGGAAATCCGATTTGTATCTTTCGCCAGGTAAAATTCGACCGAGTCTGTCACGACTGCGTCCCGATTCTACCGAATGTAATCCGACAGAGATCAGAAAGTGACAAGACAGTGAACCGACGCTGACGGAAGTTATCCGTTCGAAAACTGTCGGCATACTCGGGATGATCAGGTACTGTCGGAACGTAATCCTATCACGGTCCGCTCTATCGCATTGCAAACGGCTTTGTCTGGTCTCAGTCGTATTGTATTCTGTTATTGTCGGGACTTCCCCAGATCATTCCCGTTCCACAGGACACCGTCCCGAATACACAGAACATTGTTAGGAATTCGATCCGATACAGCAGAATCTGTCACGACATAGGCACGATTGTAATCCGATTAGACAAAATCGGCTGAGTTTCCCCGAATGTTACGGGACGCACCTAACTGTCGGGGTGCTTTGCCGAACTATTCGGACCCTTCTCGACCAGTAGGAATCTGTTACGAACTAAAACGACTGCTTTCAGACAATAATAGGACATTCCAGATAATTGAGGATACTAAGATCCGACTTTTTCACTTTTCGTGTCGTATCGCTGTCTGATCTCAAACGTGAACAATAATCGGCAATGTGTGAACCCCGCATTAATGAAATTTATCCTGTTGAACTTACTTTAAATACAGCTAATACTAACAATGACCACTGCCCTTTTCTCGATCTTGATATCTATATCACTAATGGAAAGCTGAATACTAAAATTTATGATAAAAGGGATGATTTTTCATTTCCTATCGTTAATTATCCGTTTTTAGATAGTGACGTTCCCTTGTCACCACCTTACGGTGTTTATATATCTCAACTTGTACGATTCGCTCGTGTATGTAACAATGTTTTAGATTTTAACGAGTGAAATTTAAGTATTACTGAAAAATTATTACACCAGGGTTTTCGATATCACAAACTAGTCAAAACATTTACTAAATTTTATCATCGGTATAAAGACATCATTCGTAAATATAGCTCAACATGCAGACTTCTAATACGTTCAGGTATTTCACATCCATTTTTTTATGGAAATATTCTTTATAAAGCACAAAGGTGTCAGTATTCACCTCAGAAACTTACAAAATCTTTGAATAGACTTATTAAGAAGGGATATAATTACGATACTGTTGTCAAGTCATTAAAGATTGCATATTTTGGCGTTAATAGTGAGTCACTGATAAGGTCTTTGCATCGGAACTAAACACATTTATTCTAAAAACAGTTGTTGGCATGACACGGGTTATGTTCTTCTCATATATGTTATGATGGTATGATACTTAACCCCTAACGGGAAGGATTGTGCCTGATGTTCATATAATGAAATCATAATCTTTCAGTCAGTTTAATTGAAGTCTGGAGCTGGCATGTCAGTTAACTGCTAGTAGTCTGTTGTTATTTATTTATTATTGTCATTTTGTTTATTTTCTTTGGTTACATCTTCTGACATCAGACTCGGACTTCTCTTGAACTGAATTTTAATGTGCGTATTGTTATGCGTTTACTTTTCTACATTGGTTAGAGGTATAGGGGGAGGGTTGAGATCTCACAAACATGTTTAACCTCACCGCATTTTTGCGCCTGTCCCAAGTCAGGAGCCTCTGGCCTTTGTTAGTCTTGTATTATTTTAATTTTAGTTTCTTGTGTACAATTTGGAAATTAGTATGGCGTTCATTATCACTGGACTAGTATATATTTGTTTAGGGGCCAGCTGAAGGACGCCTCCGGGTGCGGGAATTTCTCGCTACATTTAAGACCTGTTGGTGACCCTCTGCTGTTGTTTTTTATTTGGTCGGGTTGTTGTCTCTTTGACAAATTCCCCATGCATTTCCATTCTCAATTTTATTAAATATAAAGCTTTATTACAACTGTCACATAAACTCGACATTAACCAAGAAAACTAAACATCGATCAATGAACCATGAAAATGAGGTCAAGGTCAGATGAACCATGCCAGGCAGACATGTACAGCTACCAATTCTTCCATACAACAAATATAGTTGACCTATTGCTTATAAATTAAGAAAAACAGACCAAAACACAAAAATTTAACACTTATCAATGAACCATAAAAATGAGGTCAAGGTCAAATAAATCCTGCGCGACTGACACTTAGATCATAAAATATTTCCATACACCAAATATAGTTGACCTATTGCGTATAGTATTAGAAAAACAGACCAAAACTTAAAAACTTAACTCTGACCACTGAACCATGAAAATGAGGTCACGGTCAGATGACACCTGTCAGCTAGACATATACACCTTACAATCATTTCATACACCAAATAAAGTAGACCTATTGCATATAGTATAAGAAAAACAGATCAAAATACAAAAACTGAACTATAACCACTGAACCATGAAAATGAGGTTAAGGTCAGATGATACCTGCCAGTTGGACAGGTACACCTTACAGTCCTTCCATACACCGAACATACTAGACATATTGCTTAGTATCTGAGAGGACTTGACCAACAAAACTTAACCTTGTTCACTAAACCATGGCATGAGGTCGGGATCAAATGAAAACTGTCTGACTGGCATGAGGACCTTAAAAGGTACGCACATACCAAATATAGTTATCCTATTACTAATGATAAGAGAGAATTTAACATTACAAAAAATCTGAACTTTTTTTTTCACGGAGTCACTGAACCAGAAAAATGAGGCCAAGGACATTGGACACGTGACTGACAGAAAATTCGTAACATGAGGCATCTATATACAAAATATGAATCATCAAGGTCTTCCACCTTCTTAAAAGGTCTTCCACCTTCTTAAATATAAAGTTTTTAAGAAGTTAGCTAACACCGCCAACGCCGGATTACTATCCCTATGTCGAGCTTTCTGCAACTTTTGGCTCGACAAATGTGTCAATCAAAATCTTCCATTGAAAACTGATACAAGAGTATTAAAAAAATGAATTCGCTGATTAAAAAAATGCCATAGGGGGTGAATCATTACGGATAATTCAACAATAGCTTCACGCTTAGAAAAGATTGCTTGACTGATTCATTGTTTGATATAGTTGAATATTTCTTTAAATGTTTACATCTCTTACAAAGGTATCATTTACAGTCTACTTTTAATGAAACTATATATTGAAATTAACTATAACCTGGTTTTGTTTTCAAACATCATAACATAAGTCGTCCTTCAAAATTTACTGTCAATATAAAAAAGGAGACCTTCAAGTCGACCGGAAAGAAGCATCAACCTTTCGGCGGGAAAACTGACATTGTTAGTCAGTTAAGAAATAATTGATACAAGCTATACTTAACTTTACTTTTAACATGGGTAGGCATTATACTCGTGATTATTTTATCGATGGTGAAAAGTTTTCGACTAAGCCTTTACCTTCATTGGGTTCGACAACCATTTCATTAAACTTATATAAAATTATGGTATCTGCGTTAAACTGACCATAACAAACACTTCAGAAAAACTATGATACACTTAAAACAGATGGTCATCAATTATTTATAGTGTCTAAATCGCCCGGAGTCTAGACATAGTTGTCAATGAATTTAACTCTGAGGATATAAAAGCTCGGCAAAAAATTCCACCTTTCCTAGAGGACACTATATTTAGATTAAGATTAAGACAGCCGCTGAAAAGATTTCCAACTTTGGTAGACAGGGACAAGATTAACCGGGAAGGTCAAACAAGTCTTTTTAACTTGATATCTACAGTTAATATCAACTTGCTACTTAAAGTTTTGAACAAAATTTAAAGGTTTCTTTCAATTTTCTGCATTGAAATCCCGTCTTAATTAACCAATGACATTACGCAAGAATATATCAAAATATTGATGACGTAACTGTATAGAATACAGCTACCGATATTAGAGTGTGCGACAACATTTCCAGTTTCGTAATAATCAAATTATGTACTTTGAACTGCCAGTTATATATACCATGAAATATTTATTATCTGCACTAGAATGCACTGGAATGTCCTTATATTGTTTAAAAGGTTGTCATTCTACATTTTGACTTGTATATATTCCATGAAATACACGTATTTAGTAACTGCATAAAAAAATGCACTGGAATGTCCTTATATTGTTTTAAAGATTGTCATTCTACATTTTGACTTGTATAGATTTAAATCATTGGCATATGACTAACCTATCCCACAAACAGGTTATATATATAAAATCAATCATTATCGTGTTTGATCTTATGTACAACCATATTTGTTTAATGAACGTTCATTTTACTAACTTCTTTAGTTTTTAGAATCCAGCCTTATTAATATTAATTGTTCAGACAAGTATTCATCAAATCAATATAGTTTTCTGTCTTCTCTCTCGATATTTACATTAATGACTAAAAGGGGGAATTTATAAAAAGGCGAACATTGACTTTAGAATTCACCTTTCATTAAACTAGAAATCCGTATACATGAAATAAAAGAATAGTAAGTAATCCACTGCCTCCATTAAATTTCCTATCGGCGCTCCTAAAGTAAAATGTGACGTATTATATTATACATTTGTGTATTGTTATAGACAGTATTTTTCCCTCTAGATAACAGCGGTCTTTGTTAGATTGCTGTCCCACTTAGGTTTATCCCACATCTCTTCGTATAGTATTCATAAAAATTCTTGACTTTGATGAATAGGCGAATTGGTGTTTAACTACTGCGAGTTATATCAAAATGAAATGCTGCAGAAGAGTTAAACGATGTTGTTCAATTTTTTAACCATATTATAGAAAATAATTTGATATGGTCTGATGTTAACAACATTGGTACAGACAGATAACAGTCACGTTATTTTTTTTTTTCGCTGGTAAACCTCGCAGTCCAACGCGAGCGGAAAAAAAGTGAAAATTTAAATACGGTTCTTTGGTTAAGAAAAGAAGATGATGCAAGTAAACAGATAATGAGACTAATAAATATATTATCTATTAAGATTATATGAGGAATGACCGAAGCACGACTGGAGCAGGTTCACTCTTAGAGGCGGTCAGTGGGCTCCATCTTATGAAATTTCCGGATCCGCAACTGACATCGTACGTTGAAATGTCAATATTGGGCAATACTCAACGCTTCTGGTTGGCACAAGAAAAAGAGAACTGAATTTTAAGAGATAACACTAAAAATATATATATAAAGCTCGAATATAAGAATCATATATGATAAACAGAATAGAATAAAGAAAATCGGTAGGGTACACATTTGCTCTTCGTTCATCTGGTCTGAGCCAATCCGGCTTCCGCTGCGGTACCAGGGAAATAATCTCCGTCGGCGCAGCTCCAATCCATCATTTAACTTATTAGCGTATACCATGTTATTACTATATTATCCAGTCAGCGCGAAACGGGGAATTTTGGAAGTCTAACATTTTACTGTGTTATGAAATTGTAGTTATGATTAAAAAAAAAAAAAAAAAACCCTCTCTGAGTCCAGTCGTATACTTTGCCTGATCATTTGTTGATAATGCACTCTCAGTGTAATTATAAAATAATGACCAGGTCAATGACACTTCCACCAAATTAAAACTACTAAAGCGCCCACAAAACAAAAAAAAAGATAAAAGACTTTAATGCATGTATTTCGACCTTAATGGTATTTGCCAAATTGCCAGGGGTTATAGTAAACAAAGAATAAAATAACAGCATATAAATTAAAGTTAGACAGAATAGCAACTACCTTTAAATATTGTTCAAGCAGTCCATTTTAACATACATTGTAATATTTGCCTTACTTTTAAATAAATATTTAAGTAGCTGTCTGCCTAAGAATCATGCAAAATCAAAAATTGTATTTTTACTCAGCTCGAAACAGGATAGAAATGCTCAGGAAAGCCTTGATTTCTTCCTGTTTCTAATCCTTGTACCAATAAATTTTATATTTTTAGACAAGGTATGGTTATTCTATATATATATATATATATATATAGGGTTAGTAATATTATTCTCATTTACAATCCTTTATTATGCACATGCAGAAAAACAGGAAAACTAATATTAAATTAATTTAGACATATAAGGATAAAATGTGCAAAATTACAGTAAAGATAGTGACAACAAGTGTGGTCAGAGCTAGTGATTACTTTTTACAGTCTATACAATGTCCTTGTAAATTCAGTTCTTGTTTATAGAGAATTAAAGTTATTGTGACTGCATGTATGTATAAGTAAATAAAGTGCTGAAAATATTTTTGTCATTGATATTTTCATGTACAGATGGCAAAATTTGCAAAGTTAAAACTGAAATTTGTTTTGGCTCCAAGTAAATAAAAAAAAATGACTTCAAATAGATTTAATTATACATATAATTAGTATGCATTTTTCTAGGCTTTGTAGAAAGTTACTACTGCCCATGATTTGATTCTAACTTTAAGAGACTACAAGTATATTATGAAAGAATATCAAAATCTAAACAAATCAAAATTATTGGCAAAATAACCCCCCTTTTTTTAAAGAGAATTCTTGCTAATATTGCCTTATAAATGAAGTCAATGTCTTTGTCATATAACTATTGAGTTTTCAGTCTGGACACTTTTTATATTCTATTTAAAAAAAAAATGAATGGAAGAATAGGGGTTTCAGAAAGGAAAAGTTAAACACAAAAAATTAAAATGTTGATAAATTGTGGAAATTGTTCCAAATAAATAGGGGTCATCTGATATTGCAAACAATAAGTTAATACAATGCAGATGAAAAACAGATTGTCAAAAGACTTGATAAGTAAAATCATGTGCCAAAAAATATTAAAATTGTTGTTTTTTGGGCTAGAAAAATGATGAAAAAAAATCCCATTTTTTGGTTATGTTGCTATGGAAAATTTGGTTACTATGGTGACTGAGGAAATTTTAAATAGTTCATTTACTCTTTAAACATTACATAGTGAATATGGAAATGTGAATTGATAAGATATTAAGACATATTTTAAATTTAAGTATGTAATAAATGTATGTTTTGTATGGTTCTGTTTCCAATAACTTGAAAAATGGACCATTTTATTGTTGCCTAGCAACGGCAACCCTGTATGTTTCCGACTCATTTGAATTTTGTTTTATGAAGTCAAAGTACCAATAGTTGTTGACATATGCATGATATTAAATGATCTTTCAGATAACTTGAGAAAAACACCAATGAATATGTTGTAAAATTTCAAAATTGTCAATAAATTCTAAGAATCAAAACTATGTAATGCTTGGCTAGCAGTCAAATTTTTTTTTGAGAATATATGTCTATGATATATGCCTAATGTATTATGCTTATATGTATCTTTCATGTAATAAATTACATTTTTACCTAAAGCATGAATTTTTTTTTCTAATCTAACTTAAAAATTGGTGTTTTTCTGATTTTGCCCAAAATTTCAAACCAAGTTGCTATGGAAACTAAATGGCTTCATTTTGCCTAGCAACGAAAGACTGACGAAAGTTTTATTTTGAATGCTAACTTAGACCATCAATATGAAGTGTTATGCAAATTTTTATCAAAATCTGAGATCATCAGTATGCCACTGTTTGCATGATTCTTAGGCAGACAGCTACTTAAAGACTATGGTATTGATCGTCTTGTTCCACTTTTTGACTTGCCACTACGTAATACAAATGGGGGTTTAAACAGACGAAGGAAGTGCAATATTATTGGGTTGTTAAACTTGTCTGATTATAAACTAACTTAGCTTGGATTTTAAAATTTACTTCTGAATTTGTAATAATAAGGTCATGAGTTATACTGTTACAGCAGATAGCAAAATTTAAACATATTCTAGGCTAGTATTAAAGCAAAGAGGTATATAAAAAATTTCGAAATCCAAGACAAATTCATCAAATGAACGTCCATAAAAGTCTTAAAACCTGACCAAATCAAACGCTATCAATCAACGGAAAATGTAAAAAAAAAAAAAAAGCGACCATATTCCTGATTTGGTACAGGCATTTCCCCCAAGAAAATGGGCTTTAAACCTTCCACGTGTGTGACAGTTGTTTATCCATTGACTATACTTGAACATGTATTCCTTAGAGTCAACAAAAAAGGATACAATTTTACAAAATAAAATGACAGGACATGCCGGTGTTTGTGTAATTACACCACTGAAGACTCACCTTTAGTTTCATTTCTTTTTCGTAAACCAGATTCTTCGCCAACATAATAACATAGAGTATAAATCCAAGAACAAAAAACAATGGCAATGTCGTCTGCACAGTTGTCAGCATGTTATCTTCTATATACGGCTTGAAAGCCATTTTTCGGAGGAAAACATTATTTGTTGTTCCAAGAAGAGGATTATTAGCCAATGTTAAACCGCCATTCTCCATGATATTTTTGTTAACCAAATACTGGATGTATAGAAATCCTGTTCTTCCATACTCTGTGAATAAAGCGAAATAGAATTTTGCAATATCCCGTTTTATTATTGCCGTACTATATACGATGACTACTTTCAGGACTATGAAGAAAAAAGGCTAGGTAGGTTATGGGACAAATTTAGAGCCGTGTATGTAATGTCTTTTCATTGTATTATTGGGATATGGCAAACTCATTATAAGCGTAATGGCATTTCAAAATATACTTCAAGAACACCTTACGAAATTACTAAGTGGTTTCCAAAAAACAACGAATTCATTTGTATTTATCCAATATTAAAAATAGATCTCCAAACTCCAGTGTGACTGAAATATAAATCTAACCAAAACAAATGAGAAAGCCACATGACTGCATTTTTTTTTATATATATGAAACTCTTTTTACAACTACTACTAATATATTTCAAAGTACAAAATATGTATGTTGCTCAAAACGTAGTGCAGGTTAGGCCACTGAATACACATGCTTGCATATTTATGTATTTTATATGAAGTGTTGCAGCCTTATTGGCGCCAGTCTCATCTGTCCTTTTAGTCAGCTACCGAAGTTGGGCGCCATGCAATGTTCACGAAAGACGGATTGTTACAAATGACTAGATATTTGTCTAATATATGTAAGAAAAGGCCTTCGATATGCCAAAAAAAGTCAACACCGATCATCATTTTTTTAATTTTTTTTTTTTATAGCAAACAGATTATGATAATCATTTATTCGCATCTTTTGCCTTCCATGGCCCTTGCTTTTTGTAATTGTACTAGGTTTAGTTTCTATACCAATGAATTATTGTAATTAATGAATTTTCTAACATAAAATACATACCCGGTTCTCCCCCAGTCTTGTCGTCGTTTCTTGGAGCTGTCGTCAATACGAACGGGAATGTACGGTCAGTTCTCCATCGTGTATCTCCATCAAGAAGCGACACCCTTAGAGAATACTTCACATCGTTTGGTAGAGAAGTGTAGGTTACTGATTCATCAAACACTACAGCAGCTAATACTTTACTTGGGTTATTGGTATGATAGGTTTCTATATCACTGTTAGACGCATATCCAGTAACTGGAAAACATGAGTGAAATTAAAACTTATTTGAGGCACACCAACACATATACGTTGTAAAAACTGTGGTTTGTTAACAATACAGTAGCTGTGTAAGTAATCTCTTAAGTTTGACTAGGTGATATTTTCATGTCACGGTGTATATTCTGCAGGAGAAGAAAGACTGACAAACATTGAATATGCACTGTACGCAAAATAACATATATATAAAACGGAACCAGTTTTGTGGTTTTGTGAAAATTGTAACAAAACAAAATCTAATTATTCGATATACGCTATTGGAATATACGTAATAGAACTTTAGAACTTTTTTAACACTCTAGACAGTTTACACTGTAACAAGAGGCAGACAAATGATACAAGTAATAATTTACAATGGTGAACAAGATAGAAAGAAATATACATACATAGTTCATTATACCTAATTCTCTGTACACAAGTATACATATACATAACACGTCATAATCATTCAAAGCTATAATAATGGGATCTGAGATCGCCAGTCGAATACATGTAAGTGATAATTAATATATTAGAATCGTAGATATTTCATAAGTTTTTTGATAAAAATAGACAAGTTATTTAAGACTTTTACATTACATAAAGACATCAAACCTTTCATGTTATATTCTGAAGGGTTAAGAATATAGTAATTTGGGATATATGCACGTCATTATTTGTTAACCTCGTCATTTTGACATACAAATAAGTAATGAAACTGATTTTCAATACATTTTGTTGCACAAAGTACATAGTCTTTCCTCTTTTGGAATATTATGACATCGACCGGTTTCTAGTGGAATTTTGATATTTGAGCATCTAAGTTTGGTAATATATATTCTATTTTCTTTTTTTCAATTTTACTAAATAACTTTCTAAGCAAAAAGCGTGTTTAAACAGTAAATAATATCCACCTCTAGAGGAGGTTTCAGCATCACTAAACCACTTTTGAATAAACTGATCTTGTAAAGTTTGCTTTACATATATTTTGATGTCAACATTTCTTAGAATACATTGATTGTTCCATACATAGCTCAAACCTGTGTTTTCTAATGTAGATTTGATACAATTAATCCACCGAGAAGCAATATTTCCAGAATTATGCATTTTATACAAAAATTGGTATAATAATCCTGATAATTTCGTGCTGTTTAATAATAATTTTGACCAGAATGATAAAATTCGTAATCGTACTTTAATTTCCAAGGGATGCCTGCCAATTTCACCGTACACCATATAATTAGGAGTACTGCTTCTTAGTGAAAGAATTCTTTTCAAAAAATTTAAATGAACTCTTTCTAAAGCATCTATGTTTTCGAAACCCCATATTTCACTATGGGTTCAACCAAAAATTTTTAGTTGCAAATCAATAGGAATATTTAAATTAATTATTTTTCTGTAGAGAGCATAGAGTGCCTGTTCTGCTTGTTCTATCAATTTTTTTCTGGCATTTGTAAATCTACCGTTACAATTAAACAGCAAGCCTAGATAAGAATAAAAATCTACTATTTCAATATCAGAACCATATAATTTGAAAACATGTAAGTGGTTTCTTTTGCTTTTTCTTTTTGAAAATATCATAATCTTTGTCTTATATGTGTTCACAGAAATTTTCCATTGTGTACAATATAATTCCAACATATCTAATGTATTTTGCTTTAGTGTCATCTGTATAGAATAAGATAAAAATGTGTAAATATAGTCCAATATGTTCTTGACAATGCGTTGATACTGTTTCAAGTCCATTTATGTTATTCTCACACAAGAATTCTTCTAGATCAGAAAGAAAAATAGAAAACAAAAAAAGGTGATAAATTTTCTCCTTAGAGTACCCCGAGATCACTAGAAAAGAAGCCAGAAATATCACTTCCCTTTTTGACACAAGATTTAATGTTATCATACCTATTAAAAATCACTCTTAAAATTTTTCCGGTAACTTGATTTTTTACCAATTTTTGTCATAACCCCAATCTTCAAACAGTATCAAACGATTTCTTAAAGTCGATAAACGTGCCATAAAGTTTTTTTTTTACCAAATGATAAATATAATTCTATCAGCACATGTAAACAAAAGATGTTATCCAGAGTTGAATAGCCTTTTCTGAAGCCAGCTTTTGCTTTTGGAATTATTTCAAATAAGTCTGCATATTTTTAAAGTCTCCCATTCAGTATTGCATTAAATAATTTTCCAAGAGAAGAGTACTAGAGTAATTCCTCTATATGACAGGATTAAGGGGGTCCCCCTTATTTTTGAAAAATAATACCTAATGTCCAAACTTCAGGAATGGCTCCAGATTCTAATATTTTATTAAATAACTTAAGATAAAGGGCATCATAAATTGAATGGTAGATTTCACATATTCATTATGACCATATCGTAACCAGGCGCTTTTCCGTTTTTTAAATCTTTAACGGCTTTAAAAATTTCATTTAAGAATTGAATGCTTCTTTTTGTAAATTTATCGGGGTGTAAAAACGTTGACCGAAGTACATTTTGTATGAAGCGCGGAAGCGCTTCATTCTAAAAATGTATGCACGGTCAACGCTTTTACAACCCTATAAAGTTACAAAAAGAAGCATTCAATACTTATAATTACATTTTTTAGCTATGATCATGAAAACACGAATTTTATATATTTTATTATTTAATTCACCTGTGCACTTTATTGTTGGAGCACGTGTTATCATGAGTGAAAAGTTGTATTGAGCAATGCAACTGCTTACGGAATAACACGTGATGTGCAGTTAGCCAATCAGAATAAAATATTATAATGAAACATACATCTAATGTAATTATTTTCTGTAATTTTACCATTTTTGATTGCATTTACACGTTCGTCATTGCAATCTGGTATTTCAAAATCTACATCAACTCGTTCTCCGTCTGTGTTCAAGTTTTTGAAATAAGCTCGTTTTCAGCTTTAAAGTCATAAAAAAACGAGTGACCGGTGAAAAATAATGTTCTTCCAATTCTTGAACCAATGCATACAAACATCATAAACTTAGTCTTCTGTGCACGAATTTATCATTTTTTTTCGTGTAAATTTCGTATAATCGTTAATTGTTTTTTTCAATCGGTCAGTGTTGTTGTGAAAATATGGCAGGTAATTAAAGTTCGTGTTTTGAAGCCGAAGTTTAATGATTGTCACCTGTTTGTCAACAATCGACAAAAAAATCAACAAAAAAGCATGGAAATTGAGCACGTGTTTACATGTAAATTCAGATAATAGTTTATTTTAAGGACACCCATGCGTATTGTGATCACCGGATTTTTAAGAGATGGGTCACACTGAGGTCACTTTGCATACGGAAAATATGTCGGGGGAATGGAAGCAATTAAAATAAAGTAAACTTCTTCTAAATATGAATAAATTGAAGAATTTTCTTCAGAAAAAAGTATATGTACATCAGTTTTATAATGAAAACTACCCATTGAGATATAAACAAACGCATGCATTATTTTTTTTTGATTTGAGGTTTCTTATGACTTTAAATTGAAACTCCTCGTAACTTTTTTACTGTTTTATATGCCTTACCAGCTATTTTCAAATCGTATCTACTTTTCCTCCGTTTTAAATAAAAAATTTTTTTTCTTTGCTTTGTGAAATTCATCTCGTTTTAAACGACATTGCGCATTAAACCACGGTTGATGATGTTTCGAATTTCGATTAATTTTGGCGGGTTTATTACCGAAAATTTCGATGGCTGAATCAAAAAACACTTCATTTAAACTTTCGACTAATTCGTTAAGGTCAGTTTGTAAATTTTCATTAGTTATAGAAACCATACAAAGACAACGGGTGCTTGTGAACAATAATTTTTAAAAGCCTACCCCCCCCCCCCCTACCCCCATCTTGATCTTGATTTTGATGCAAAAGTAAATTATGTTAATATGACTGCAAAGAAAACGATCCCCCTTTTAAAAGAATTTTTGTCTATTCTTAGATTTTTTAATGGTTTTTGGTTCGTACCGCTTCTTATAATGACCGTAAATGCTGTGCAACTTGCTAGAATATTAAACATGTTTAATGTGGGTGTAGTACCAGTATATCGAAGCTGTACATTACATTCTCAGTGCTTAATAAAAGTATACCTGCAGTTAAAAAACTTGGAAATTCTGCGTCCATGTCAGCCTTGACTCCAGTCATTATGTTACCAAGTAATGCATCGTTTGGAGCGTATAAAATTTCTGTCTTCGACAGGTTTGATAATGCATCCGAAGGCTTGAATGCATCCCATATTTTCCCGTTCGGGAAATCGTTTGTCGTTATAAGATTTCGGATAGCCAACAGTAACAGCCCAAAAGCTACTGGCATTAAAATTTCAAAAACAGTAACACACACTTTACGTTTTTGTAGTATCCAGTTCTTGTGTAAGAGTAATCCAAATTGTTGCAATCGTGCCATCTTGTTTTCTTGCTCTTTGATAGTTCCAGCACACACTTTACACACCTGAAAATTGTGTCAACAGTCGATCAATAATTTTTACCTGTCAGTATTATTGATCAGCTGTATCATTTCAAATTATATCAGAAATTATTTATTCAGCATACTGTATCATCATCAATGGTAAACCCCCTTAAGGATACAATCCACATTTAATATTTTATAACAATATGATGTCAGATTAAAATTCAAATCTAATTTAAATAGAATTATAGGGAAACACATTGTCAATGAAACTAGCAGTATGCAAACTTTATTGAAATGCTAATCGACCGTTTCATGTATTAAATTTTATCCACTTTTCCCTTATTTGGACAAATTTATGAATTGACGCAGTTTTCAATGTCAAATAATTGGATACAGATTACGTTTTTATATACGTTCTATAAATGAGATCTCTAAATATCATGTTTCACAGAAGAAACACAAATACCTGTAGTCACGTTGTACCTTTAATGAGTTCATATGCACTGCCAAATGTAATATTATGAAACAATTTCTTTTGTAACTACATGCGCACCAAATCTGTCACAGTACAGATTCTTTGGTGAAAACAGTTTTATTGAACTAAAGCATTCGCCATTGAACTAAATAACCTACATTATACACACAGCTTGAACATTTATTAATGAGTAAAAAAACTGACAGATCATCTTGCTAGCTGAAGTGATACCGGTATTACTTCCAGTGAGACTTCCAGTATATCCTGCTCTCTGTTTGATATGACTTACCTGCTTATCAAAAGCTATATGAAACTTGTTATTTACAGTTTGTATATAAATCCAGACACACTATATTTTACATTTCACATTCAATAATTAAGCTATTTAACTAGTTATTAGCCATGTTGTTGGTTTATGGCCTGAATTGATCTCACTGGTATTTAAGGAACTATTCTTGGTGTTTCCTCAACCGTATATTTTTATGGGTTAAACATGTGATCATGACTTTTTGAATTATAAAACAAATTTAAAGTTTAAAATATAGCACGACGTTATAAGGATGAGTTTAGTGAGGACTTGCATCATCGACATTTCCTACTTCACTTACCTTGCGTATTTATACTTTTAATCCTCGATCCGGTTTACTATTTGCTTATTTTTATGTGTAAAAAAATCAATGATAATAGTAATCGATAATATCAGTTAGCTTCACTTGAGTACATCGATGTTATTTGTTTTGAGGGTGTGGTGTCCAAGCTGTAGTTTGCCTGAAGTGACTCTTGAATCTTGAATCTTGAAGTGGAAATGATTCAACACACTTTGAAAATGACTTTGTTTAAATTTCTATCATTGTCACACACCATAAAGTAACTTTCTTTTCATAAAACTTTGAAAGTTGAAGAGTTAATCAACCAATGTTAACTTTTGATCTTTCCCTTTTGCTTTCTGCGAGGGAGAGGGGTCATTTTCGGCTTCATGTATAATAAAGCGATATCCAATTTAAAAAAAGGGGGACGAAGGATACCAAAGGGACAGTCAAACTCATAAATCTAAAACAAACTGACAACGCCATGGCTAAAAATGAAAAAGACAAACAGACAAACAATAGTACACATGACACAACATAGAAAACTAAAGAATAAACAACACGAACCCAACCAAAAACTAGGGGTGATCTCAGGTGCTCCGGAAGGGTAAGCATATCCTGCTCCACATGTGGCACCCGTCGTGTTGTTTATGTGATTACAAATCCGGTAAATAGTCTAATTCGGTAGGTCACATTCATGAAAGGGAAGGGGATTGTAGTTACGACGTAAGGAACATATCCGATATCATTTGTGAAACGGTTATTCCATAACGGTCAACCAACTCGTGATGGCGTCCGTAAAATTTACGAAGGGATGATTTCAACTTCACCATTTGGAACTCTTGGTTTTAAATCTTCCTTGTGAGCAGTAACCCTCTATCAAGAAAATCATGATAGGAAATGCAAGCACGGGAATATCGTATCAATTGGGAGATATATACCCCGTATGCAGGTGCTGCTGGAATGTTGCTACTTAGAAATGGAAAGTTTACAATTGGAAAGCTGAAATCATCTCTTTTGTCGTAAAGTTTTGTTTTCAACCGACCCTCATTATAACTGATGATATTGGTATCAAAAGTTGAATGGGAGATGATCTGAACACGACGAGCAATGCTTGTATGTACAATTGGTTGGTCTGGTCTGTTATACTGTCCAAAGTGTCTGGTACTAGATACTTCTTCTCCGTGTATTAGTAATAAGAAACGATCCTATGAAGAGGAGACGATTTCTTATAGTATCAAACCTTCTTTGTAAACCTTTAAAGGTTTTAAGGCTTTAAAAGTTTAATAGGTGATAAAGCCAATGAAGAAGAAAAAGATGTTTAAAAGTCAATAAGATCGCAAATACTTATAAGGTGTACAACAGTAAAGGGATTGGTGTGGCCTCTTTTACCAGTTCAATTCAATTGAATTCAATATTTTATCTAAGTCTAACCTCTAGATAATATATACGCAATTCTGTATATAAATTTGTCTACAGTACTACCTATTATAAATTTGTCTACAGTACTACCTATTATAAATTTGTCTACAGTACTACCTATTATAAAACATATTAATAAGCACATCATTTACAGCATATAACCTCTATTTGAAATAAGACAACAGACTATGGCACAGCTTCGAATCATATCAATATCTGGGAATAAAAACACTAATTTGTGTTTATCCTCATCATAAATCCAATATAATTCCTGTAATATTGTACAACTTGTGTATGTCTACTACTCTACAATTAAGTAATGCTATATTCTATCTAAGCAGCCTTAATGTATAATTTTCCTTAATGTCGTTGGCTTATTGTTTTATTGATTAATATCCTTCTTTTTTTCTATTGCAAAAATTTCACGCAGGTTCTAAAATTCCAGAAGAACTATTATTGATATTGTAAAATGAAATTGCTCGAAAGTAAACATGCAAAGAGAAGTTTAAGACGTGTCGTACCAAGCAGTGGTATTTGTTTTCTGTAATTGTTTTAAATGATAAATTAAATGTGTATACATCGTGATTTATATTAACACACAGCCATCGAATGTTTATACTGCACAAATAAAAATGATTTATTAATTAAGTAAAATCACAATCGAATAGGTTACAGTTAAAATAACTTAACAAATTAGAAGATACACTTTCATCGTCATGCAATCTTATCAGATAACAACACATATATCCCTGTATAACAACCATACTTATTCACCAAAAAGAAACGTAGAAAAATGTTTGTTTCGTCATTTTGCCTTCTATCAATGTCAACTTCTTTTCTTGAACAGTTTTTTATTCTTTAACTTCGTTATATCTAGTTTGCTTTGCAACTGTTTTTACTCGAGTGTCAATTAGTCTTATGAAGACGAAAATGCCCCGGTCATTCGCCGTACCAAATTATAATATAAAAAAGAAGATATAGTATGATTGCCAATGAGCAACTTTTCACAAAAGACCAAAATGACACAGAAATTAACAATTGTAGGTCACTTTATACAGCCTTTGACAATGAGCAAAGCTCATACCGCACAGTCAGCTTTTAAAGGCCTAATTTAAGTACAAAAACAGTGTCTTCTTTAGTATACATTTGTCGCTAATGATTTATCAAAAAACAATTACTAATATTCATCAAGGAGATGGTTGATTCCACTTTTTCATATGGATATGTAACTTTTCTGTGTATAAACCCTCATTTTGCAGGTTTTGAAATCTTGACAGAAAGATTTTAAGTCATAGAAATATCAAATTAAAAAAATATGATGCATAGGGTTTTTTTTACAACTAAATGGCTAGCTGTTATTATAAGAATCCTGTACATATACTTTTTTCTCAAGAAAATCTATAATTTGTCTAAATTTAGAAGAAATTTACTTTCTTTAAGTGCCTGCTTCCAGTAAACAATTCGCCGATATGCTTTCCGTATGCAATAAACTCAGGGTGACCTTTCTCGTAACATCCGGTTATCGCAATACGCATGGATCTGTTATTGAAATAATCTATAATCTTATTGTTCATGTTATACACGTGCTCAATATACATGCTTCTTTGTTGAATGTTACTTCCAGTTTAGGTGAAAATCGTTAAACAACGGCTTCAAAGCACTACGATTAATTAGTTGCCATATTTTCACATCATATTTTTTTTACAATTATACGATATGGATACACAAAAAATTATAAAATCATAAGTTTAATATGATATATATGTTACAGGCAATTTCTACAGTAAATTTACTAGGCATTTTGTAAAATGACTGCATTTTCAGGCAATTTATAAAACGCCTAAACTTGACAGGCATTATACAAAATGACTAAAAATACCTAGTCATTTTGTAAAATGACTGAAATTTTGGAGCAAAATTCAACAAATTGCCTGTCAAGTTTCAGTCAATAAGTAGAAGAAAGATATCATTGACAAATGTGGACAAAAACACAATAAATTACAAAGAAAATAAGTAATCGGTTCCGTATAATTAATTTATTTTCCAAAAACCAACTGGGAAGGTTTGAATGTCATATGATACGTTCTTTTAATTGAAACTACGTACGTACTCACTTTGTAATTCAGATACCAGTAGTGAGTTTATGACTTTTTTGTCAAAATATCAGAAAGACAACTTTTGCTGTCAATAGAACAAAATGTATCATAGAATTTTTATAAATTCTAGATTCAAAACAGTAAAGCGAAACATATGTAGACAAAGATGTTTTTAATTGACTGATTGCTGTTTGTTTGCTTCAGTCTCAAAAGTAAAATCACAAAAATACTGAACTCCGAGGAAAACGGAAAGTCCCTAATCAAATGGCAAAAACAAATGATAAAATACATCAAATAAATGGACAATAACTGTCATTATCCTGACTTGGTAAAGGCATTTTTTCAAATGTAGAAAATGGTGGATTGAACCGGCATGACAGTGCTTTAACAGGATAAGCTGCTGTCATCGGCAGATCTGCTTCAGTCCGTGAAAAGCTATAAGCCAAAAGATACACGTTAAACTAATCATGATATTATGTACTTTGATTTTTGGAACCTATGAAAAAGTAGATATTCATGTGTGACGTGTGTGCTAGTAAACCTTTTCAACATCTCTCGACACCGACTAATGACACCTACAGTTTACAGGTAAAATGGATGGGTCGTCTCAAAGACAAAAATCATCATCACGTAATATATTGGATTGGCGGTTTTATACTGTTTTGACTGTATAGTTTAAGAATATATATCAACCAAATAAATAAATAAATATATGTATGGTGGCCGGATGCGGCCATTTATTTCGAATTTTCGCGTTTTCGTGAATTCTCATTTTGCAAACGCGAAATTGGGAATTCGAGAAATCGAGAAATTTAGAAAATCGGAAAATTGGGAAATCGAGAAATCAAGAAAGCAAAAACGCCAAAACACGAAAGAGAAAACACGAAAACGCTAAAACGCGAAATGAATTCTCGATTTTGCGTTTTTGCTTTCTCTATTTCTCGATTTCCCGATTTCTCAATTTCTTGATTTCCCTTTCTCGATTTCTGGATATCCCCGAAAGGGGAAACGTCTACCATACATATGTCTCTGTCATATAATATTCTTATTTCGTATGTATTTGCACGACATTTCATGTTGAATTGATTAAACAAATATTCCAATCATTCAGAATCCTAACCCATTTTCTCTTCACTTTTGTGATGATGTGAGTCTTTCGCCAAATATTTGCCGCATGCCAATAACTATTTAATTTGTTGGTGTAAAAGCTTTTATGATGTTTTTCAAAAATGAAAAAGAATACTGGTCCGTCCGTATCACACTTGTGAACACGACCAACTTTGTGTTTTTCCACCGATCTTCACCTCAGTCGATGTACATTTTCAATTTTTACATAATTACATATTGATTTTTTTGGTCGAAGGAAAAGATCACGTTTTTTTTATTATTATTATTATCAACGACGGTCTTCTCCGCTTCAAGATATCTTGTTCGAGGTAAAGTTTTTATTTGATGAATTTTGAAAAAAAATATAATTGACCCCTCGTTTCAATGCTACAACATTTAAGCAGTGATTGGTGAATACAGAATTCAAGTGGAACACCAAATTGGTGAATTGAAATGATACAAAGTATTGAGTACATTATGGAGGCATCCAAGGCCAAAACTAACAGACATGTGCCGCCCTTGTAAACCAACATAATCATTGTTTAATTTTAAAATATCAACTACAATAGAACATGATTTGTTCTTTTCGTTTTCCAAATTCAACCAGGACAGCTAGAAGCTAAATGTCTAAAAGATGAAATGTGACTTTAAGTCTATCATTTTCTTTATAACAAATTAAAAAAACCCATGTCATTTGGACTCTGTATGAAAGTTTTATCATTGTCAATGATTGAAAGCAATAAAATCAATAATGATCTCATTTATTTTTTTTTATTTTAAGACGACCCTTCACATTTTACCTGTCATAGTCGTTCTCAACTGTAGGTGTCGAGAGATGTTGAAAAGATCTAGTTGCGAACAACAATAATGTCGTAAGTTAAGTGTTTGTCAGTAAATGTGATGAAACAGCAAAATGTATCCTGATTCAGGTTTCAACTTTTGTTGAAGTGCTAAAACCAAACAATGTTTTTAAAAATAATCAGGACAAATATTGTGTAACAGTTCTGTCATCCAAACATTTTGAGAAATGATATATAATTGTAGAGTTTTTTTGAATAATTTAGTAAAACTTATTTTTGATTATTTAAACTCTTCTATTTTTATTCAATAATTATCAAAAATAAAACTGATCCTGTGTTCAAAAGTTTCAGTTTTTTGTTTTTTTTTTAACTTTCATTCTTTAAAACAATTTCAGGCATTTTGTTAAATGCCTTTCAATTTTTCTAGGCATTTTGTAAAGTGCCTAGAAAAATTAGTCATTATGTATAATGACTGAATCTTACAGGCATTTTAGAAAATGCCTAAAATTTTCGGCATTTTACAAAATGCCTAAATTTAGAAAATGCCTGTAACATATATATGGATTGGTTCAAGAATTAGATAAACATTATTTTTCACCAGTCATTCGTTTCATACGACTAAAATTCCATGTCTAGGTTTACATAAAGCGTTTAGAAGTTTTTGTTTAAGATAAAAATCGAAACAAAAATAGAGGAACTATTGTTTCGAGTATCATATTGCATATAATCTACATAAACTCTCGTACCGAACATGGACAAAGAAAAATCAGGCTTTTAATGACAAAAAAATCCGCTTTTGGTGTTTATTTTTATGTGTTTCTTTCTTAGCAATATGATAGTCCTAAAATTGCAGTTACAATTAATATTTTGTTTTGAAATTTCAATGAATGAAAAGGTATAAGGTTTATAATAAATTAAGTTATAAGTGTGTCATCCGAATTAAAAGTCATACGCTTTCTATCCTTACTCAATACAAAAATTAGGTACCATACAATAGATTGGTTCAGGATCTCCTTGAATGACTGAAAACCGAGCAATAACTTGCATTTTTATAAATATTTTATAAGCGCATATATATCACCTTTATATAAGCTGAAGGTATGTTAATCAGAACGAACAAGCATTCTATGTACATAAATTAGGCTGTTAGTTTTCTCGTTTGAATGTTTTACATTTGTCATTTCGGGGCCTTTTATAGCTCACTTATATATGCGGTATGGGCCGTTTGATAATTATTGAAAGCCATACATACGGTGACCTATTTTTGTTAATTTCTGTGGTCTCTTGTGGAAAGTTGTCTCATTGGCAATCATACCACATTTTCTTTTTTTATAAACTATGTTGCAACATGTTAGTTGTTATAAATATCCAATATAAGCTAATTATTATCAAAAACGGCAGCCAATGAATGAGAAAACTGTTATACCAATCTTAGCAAAATTCACGCATGCAATGTTACTATTATTTCGAGTAAAAACCCATAGATCTACCAAACACAACCCAAGATGCAATGATTAACAGAACTGACAATTAAAAAAACCACGTCCAATGGTCATAAAGATATCAAAGACCCTATCAAAAGTATGTCAGCTAAATGCTGACTCTGTATCTGCTAAGATAACTGACATCGGAGGCAAACAAATATTGTTTTTGTGAAAACGAAAAGATCAATTAAGACAAACGTAGGCTGGAAAGGAATAAACGTGCTATCTTCTCATCATATATCTATAAATAAATACGTTTGTTTAGACTTATATATCGCTGGCGACCACGTTGGTTCATTAGCGACACTACCAACGTTTTGTGTATTGGTAGTAAAAAAAAACTTAGTTTTTATGATATCTGTAGTTTCAGAACAAAAGACTCAAAAATTGGGAAAGCCTTACAGGCGGACGAAGACAACATACCGATTACAATGACGGACAGTCGAACAAAAGTTGTCAAGTGATTTCAATTGCCCGCACTGACATTTACGGCCGGGTGGTCAGGGCTTCAACATCTTTTCCGTCAAAATCGTTTCATCCTTATACCTAGTGGTAATGCTGATAAAATCCATATTTATCTTATTCATTATTGATAACATATGTTTTACAGGTATATTTAGTAACAGTGCTTTAGATCATTCTACTTTTTGACTCGATTGAATGTTGTGAAATCAATATGCCGGACATAACGTTGCATTTGTTCATGACTAATCCCACGGGTGTCATTCGGTTTAACGAGAGAAATGATCGTGAAAGAATATCTAACGGCGGTCAAGTATTGAGAGACGATCGTGAAAGTTCTAGTAACGGATCGTGAAAGACATTTAATCGAGAAGACATATGAAAGGTTAATAAATATTCTAATTCAATTAATTACACAGACAAATGTACGACAAAATAAAACTGTTTGTCAAAATGGTTCAACATTATGATCAGTATGTGAGAATATCCAGCTTCAGTTTTAAAAGTACATAGTTATTACAAAACAACAAAAGGCAGATTGCTTCTCGACATTTCAATGACATAAAAAATGTAAACAAACATGATTTTTTCACAAATTCGACTAGAAAAACTACTTTTATCCGATTGAAGGCATTCTATTTGAATTAATCAAATGGTTATCATAGTTATTTTGTATAAACATAATCTGAAACTTGGTAAATAAAGAATTATTTACACAAAAATTGATTTTTCGGATCGTGAAAGATCACGTACCGCATTTTTGAAGATCGTGAAAAGGATCGTGAAAGATCTGATGCTACGAAGATGTTCAAATTATTCTTCAATTATATCATAATTAATATTTGTTATTGGTATTGAGAAGAGCTAGAAAGGTCAACATCCTCAATAGGTTTAAGCATTTCAAAGTATTAATATTTTCAGAAAATGAAATGTAACAAAGTTGACCAGACACAGGTTGTTTCCTTTTTCCTTTTTCCTTTTTCGATATTTAAACTTTGAAAAATATTTTAAGTCCAAACTGAATTTTTTTTTCCCTCAAAATTTTTTTTCACAATTTTTTTTTCCTTAAAAATTTTTTTTTCAATTTTTTTTTCACCAAATTTTTTTTCCTCAAATTTTTTTTCCCCTCAAAACAAAAATTTTTCCTCAAAAAATTTTTCCTCAAAAATATTTTCCTCAAATTTTTTTTTCATCATTTTTTTCGTTTCCTTATTCGTTTTCTATTTCCTTTTTCGATTTTCGTTTCCTTATTCGTTTTCTATTTCCTTTTTCGATTTTCATTTCCTTATTCGGTTTCTATTTCCTTTTTTGATTTTCATTTCCTTAATCGGTTTCTTTTTCCTTATTCAGTTTCTATTTCCTTATTCGATTTTCATTTCCTTATTCGGTTTCTATTTCCTTATTCGATTTTCATTTCCTTATTCGGTTTCTATTTCCTTATTCGATTTTCATTTCCATAGTTGGATGATTGTAGGATGAAGCTTTTTATTGTCATGTGAAGTACTCACTTATCACGAGTTATAGGATACCCACATTTTGTATATTGGATCCAATAAACTACATGTCCGTCAGACAGGATTCACCTGACCCCGAATTTGCCTCGTTTCATGGATGAAGATTCATTTTGTGGTCAAGTCCGTATCGCGGATTCGTTAAGCTTTAGGATAACTGTCTGTTGTTATGATTGTAAGGTGTACATTTTCGACTTCTGCAATGTTTCAAATAACATCTAACTCATTATCATGCATCATGTTCGTTTCATGTTGTTTAGCCTTTTGAATATGTATCTGTATGCTATAGCGCCGAGGTATTTCGTGTATGGTGTACATGTCTGTCTGCATGTTTCATATATGACCATGATGACTTCAATTGTATTTGATATATTGCATGATAGTAAGATGTCTATGTCTGGCTGTCGGTCAGGGTTCATATACTTTTGACCTTATGTTCCGAATTAATTGGCCAAGCATAATTTTTAACTTTTACATTTGTCAGTTTCTAAGCACTGTAAGAATCGGAACACATTTATTTGGTTACAGGATATTTGTAGAGATCTGTGTGGTATGGTATACTGACCTTGAACTCTTTTATGAACCATTGACAATCTTAAGCGCATTTAACACTTCTAGTAAAACCCTTGATATTATAGACGTTCAACAAATATACTATCGTAAGTAAAGCAGACGAGACATTACAGCATTTGCGCTCTGGTATTTTATAGTCTGTAGTAAATATTTAAATCAATCCACATCTGCGTTTTATACAAAGAACTTAAGAAAGTACTATTGCACAAAATGTTGGTTATCGTTCAATCTCAAATTACTCATGAAAGATGCTGTTTTGCTGTAATTTTTTGTTTGATGGCTATCATTTTGGTTTAAACGTTGCATATCCATATTATTGGCTAAATAGTGTCGGTCGCCTGAATTGCACTTGACCGATTCTCAGAGCTGAATCTTTCACACTTATTTAGACACGTTTTTAGTTGTTGGTTTTTTTTTTTACTTTCGAGGTAAAGTGTTGAAGAGCAAAAAATAATAGTTTTAATGTTCATCCTTATCAAAATAATTACAGGCTTCAACCAGATGCAGGTTTATCAAATGGTAAAAGAAATACAGATTTCTGATTACTAGTATTAAGTCTGGTCACGCATTATCTTTCACGATCAAAATAATGCGTTGCCTGATCTTTCACGATCAAGTTTGATGGAAATTCAACAAATTAAAGGTATTCATTTAAGAATTGAATGCTTCTTTTTGTAACTTTATTGGGGTGTAAAAGCGTTGACCGAAGTACATTTTGTATGAAGCGCGGAAGCGCTTCATTCTAAAAATGTGCGCACGGTCAACGCTTTTACAACCCTATGAAGTTACAAAAAGAAGCATTCAATACTTATAATTACATTTTTTAGCTAGGATCATGAAAACACGATTTACATCAAGTTTTTATTTAATTTACCTGTGCACTTTATTATGGGACCTCGTGTCATCATGAATGATAAGTTTTATTGTGTGATACAACTGCTTAAGGAATAACACGTGATGTGCAGTTAGCCAATCAGAATAACGTATTATAATGACACATACAGCTAATGTAATTATATACAAGTTAATGTTTTTAAGAGAAGAACATACTTTAATTTTATTGTACAATCAGATACAGCAAAGATTAAATTTCAAATATATCATAATAAACTGAAATATGACCATTATAGGTACATAAAGCGTGTTATTTGTAATTAATTTCATAGACATGCATTGCGCCTTTTGTGTTTTTTTCATAAAATACTGCATATTTTCTTTATCTTATTTCACAGTTATGATGAGGAAGTTAAACCATTTTGACAGACATAATTTTTTGTTATAACGTATACATTCATTATACGTAGTATAGAAATATCCTGTTTAATTTTGTTTTTCGCATTGTTTTACGGTAACTATATTAATCATACCTTTTCAATTTCTGGCTTAGCTTAACAACTACCTTTATATGCCTCTTGCTTGGAAAACCATGTACTTCCTTTCATCAATTATTTAATGTACATATGTATTATTAAGATTGATTTTTTAACAGGATGTTAAGTGTTTATGTACTAAAGCATTGAACTTATTATATATAAGTTGTCTACTATAAATAAATATATCCTCGACTTGTGTAAATATACATTTTGTAAATGTAAAATTTCACAAATGATTACGTTTTCTAATATGGTAACTATAGTTACGCAGAAATCGTTTTCACTATTGTTAATAAAACAAAAATATTTTTGAAGTTACTCTTAGCTCACCTTTTGTTTCACAAATTTGGGATCATGTGAAACGTTTATTTTCAAAGTTGATTGATTGATTGTTGGTTGCTTAACGTCCTGTGGCAAATATTTCATGCATATTCAGGACGAGAACAAGTTTACAATAAATACAATAGGTAGGTCTAGTCATAATAGAGGCCATTTGGGATGATGGTCGGGGAAATTTGACTGCCACTGAAAAATGAGGGTGTATTGGATAGGGACAGAAATTTTGCCTTAATTGCAACAGGCTCACCTAAGCGCCCCCAGAGAGTTATTGCAAAGGTTCTTATCGTGCAAAGAGCGTGGCACTCTCTTTACACGAGACATCGGATTTAATGTCCCCATTCTGACAGGATGTGACTGCGAACTTAATACATCCCGCACAGCCAAACGGACGCCCCACTTCGGCAAGCGTTTTACTGCCGGTCATTTGAAAAACCTTGAATAAACAAGTATTGTAACTAAGAATAAGTAGATCTAGATGTGGTAGGATTGCCGATGAATGTACTACACAACATTGACCAAAAGACGTGTATGTACTTGAACAATGAGAACACCCCATTCCGTAGTGTAAGCTATTAAACGCCACGACAACACAAAATGTAAAACAATTTAAACGAGAAAACCAACAACCTGATTAATGATAAAACAATTAGCGGAACACAAATATTATAACAGGCTTCTGACCTAGGACACGGGTGTCATTCGGTTTAACGAGAGAAATGATCGTGAAAGAATATCTAACGGTGGTCAAGTATTGCGAGACGATCGTGAAAGCTCTGGTACCGGATCGTGAAAGACATTTAAATTTTCAAACGCGGAACAAATCCGAACAAAAAATAAGTCTTTCAAAATGGTTCAACTTCCTCAACATAACTGTGCAATAAGATAAGGAAAATATGCAGTACTTAATGAAAAAACCCATAGTAAAAACAGCATCTTTCATGAACAATTTGCGATTGAACGATAACCAACATTTTGTGCAACTGTACCTTCTTAAGGTCTATGTATATGTATGTACAACGTAGCAGATGTTGATTGATTTCCAATGAGATAACTATATACATGTTCTGTACTACAGACTAAAGAATACCAGATCGCAAATGCTGAATTGTCTCGTCTGCTTTATTTATGATATTATATTTGTTGAATGTCTGTAGTATTAAGGGTTTTACTAAAAGTGTCATATACGCTTAAGATTGTCAGTGGTTCATAAAAAGAGGTCAAGGTCAGATGAACCATGCCATACAGATCTCTACAAACATCCCGTACACCAAATATAGGTGTTTCAATCCTTACAGTACCTTAGAAACTGATAAACGTTAATGTAATGTTTGGCCAATTAATTCGGAACATAAGGTCGAAAGTATATCATGAACCCTGACGTCCATGAAAAAGAATTTTGCCAATGTACCAGAACTGCTTGGTTTCTTTAAACGGATATTGCAATGATATTGTTGTGGGTGTACTTCAAAACCTCAAAATGTCACAAAACAATAAAAAGCAAATATTTGAAAAGTCAAATTTCTTATTTGCTATTAGATTAAACAACATCATAAGCTACTGTAGGAATCAAAAACTTGTTATTTCTTTGATCACAATTGGCAATAACTTCACGATCTCATTAATTTCCACATCATCTTCACAATATTCGTGTGTTGTTTCTGCAATATCATCTGCATCTTCAACCTGTATCATTAACCCATCTTCACTGGATTGCTTTTTACGGCGTTTTGTTGACCATCGTCTTTTCTTATTGCCGTAGTTATTATTTTTTTATTTTTTTTATGAAAATGCTTAAATTTATTGAGGATCTTTGCCAATCTAGTTTTTCTCAATACCAATACCAAATATTAATTATCATATATTGAAGAATAATTTGAAAGTCTTCGTAGCATCAGATCTTTCACGATACTTTTCACGATCTTCAAAAAGCGGTACGTGATCTTTCACGATCCGAAAAATCAATTTTGTGTAAGTAGTTCTTTTTATCGACCAAGTTTCAGATTATGTTTATAGAAAAAACCTATGAGAACCATTTGATTCATTCAAATAGAATGCCCTTATTCGGATAAAAGTGGTTTATTTTATTCGAAATTGTGAAAAAAATAATGTTTGTTTACATTTTTTATGTCATTGAAAAGTCGAGAAGCAATATGCCTTTTGTTGTTTTGTAAAAACTATGTACTTTTAAAACTGGATTTTCTCAGATATTGAACCATTTTGAATGACAGTTTTATTTTTGTGTAAATTTGTCTGTGTAATTAATTAAATAAGATTATTTATTGACCTTTCCGATATGTCTTCTCGATAAAATGTCTTTCACGATCCGGTACCAGAGCTTTCACGATCGTCTCGCAATACTTGACCACCGTTAGATATTCTTTCACGATCATTTCTCTCGTTAAACCGAACGACACCCGTGTAGTACATATATACATAGACTAGAATATTTTTAGAATACATACATAACACATATGTATGCGGTGTTAAACATATATATTTTCGACAGCTCATGCATTTCCATAACTGCAAACATCATTTGGAAAGGGTTTGACTTATCAGATTGACACGATATAGTATCTTGTATTTTCCTCACACAACAAAATTTATGAAAAGAACTGCATTTCTCAATATCCATTTCTTGTAAAATTTAATGTGTATGGAAAACGGTTATATATACTGTTTTTTAAGGTTAGATAAAATTATTACTTTTTATCTCTTTATTCTTTCTTGTTGGTTTGTTTATGGGATTTCATAATATTCCTCAATATCTCAAGTAGAGTCTATTGCGAATAAGAAAAGAAAAACAAGAAAAAAAATCGACAAGTGAAAAATCCACAGGTGAAAACATTTAAGACCTTAACTGGAAATTTGGACTGTTGAATTAAAGAATTATCAAATCGAAATTTAGAAATTATTATTTTAACTACTTTCTTTAATTTGAAGTTTTAATATTTCCAAGGATTTGTATAGTTAGACTATACAAATCCTTGAAATTTCAGTACATTTCTTATTTTTTTACGTTCAAAAATATTTATCATCATCTCATAAATTCGTATATTAATCTAAATTATAAACAATATAAAAAAAAGTAAAAACAAACAGTAAACAGCCCATTCAACAAATCATAGGTCGATTTTGTTCACTTTATTTCTTTATTTAAATATTTGCTGGCCGAGTTTGTTATAGGCCGAGGCCACCTTATCAAGCAGCTTATTAAACTACGTGGCGATTGTACATAGGGTCGACATTGTAAGCATTTAAGTTGTCTCCCTTCATTGTGACACACAACATCCGATAAATGAGAAAAATGATGAATCCTGTCCTGCTGTTATTAAACCTTGTAGACATTGTCATGAAAAAATCCTTAGTGAATTAAAACATAAGACCAATTTGTAATAATCTGATATGACATAAGAAACGATATATTTGTCTTAGCGGTCGTAACGAGTAAAATTTCCGTAATATACAACTCCAGTGTGTGTATCATGTCCTAAAATAACCTATTTGTTATCCATTTCGTTTTGTGTGCAGATAGAAACGTAATTTTTACATACTTTGTCATGGCTTCCCCAATAAAAGACCAAACAGTTGCCAAGAAACTGGTAGAGAACTTGCAGACTGATTTGAGAGGACTCTCTGCAGAGGCTAAGAAGAAACATCCAAATATCAAAGAGGTACACACATACAACTAATAACTATTGTGAAAATAGCATGCCTTCCAATCCCTACTGAATGCAATCTCTATTTGATTTTATTGGTCAGAGTTAGAGACATATAGTACAAAATGTGTCTAAGATTGACCACAATGTATTACAACAACAGTGTTCTAGCTAGAAACTGAGGACAGAGAGACAGACATATTGATAATTTACGGACCATGCTGATATTTTTTTACAATTAGAGGATATATCATAACTACCTATTATATATATATGCGCTAAGAGCTAAGGTTTCGACAGCTATACTTATAGGGTATCAGGACCATTCGCCCTAATAACATGTTCGCCCTAGGTTCGCTCGCTCTGAGTTTGTTCGCCCATAGAGTCTGTTCGCCCATAGAGTCTGTTCGCCCTACTATAAAAATATAATATTCAGGGCATTGAAGTTGAATTAACTTGTTCAGATATTTCTATGGTATATATATCGTGTATATTCTTGAATTTATGGAAACATTGAATTTTTAAAAGTTTATGGCATTTAGGATCATAAATTGTTCAATGACAAAATAATTCGGATCACTGATGGTAATACTTGTCTTTTGATGGATGAATAATAAAAACAAACGTTTTGTTTTGATAAAATATTCAGCTTGAAATTAATAAAAACAATGATGTACGAAATGTAAATTATGAAACGAATTTAACTCTAAGACTAGTCATACTGCATACATTCATGATTGACTGAATATAATTACTTTGTTAACAAATATCAATAAAGATAAATACATTGTATTCTAGTATTCTACTCTGCAAATCAAAGGGAAAATGATAAATTAATTGTGGAAATATAAAAATTCTATCAATTTTTCAACAAACTTTTACATATTTTGTTCAATACTTAAAATAATGGGACTAGACAACAATTAGAAAAAAAATAAAAATCAGGGCAAATGGACCCTGGGCGAACATGTATCAGGGCGAACAGGTACTAGGGCGAACATGAATCAGGGTGAACGGACCCAGATTCTACTTATAGTAGTGATATTGACAGCTTCTGGTATTTTCGCTGCAGCAAAACAAGCTTTACTTAAGATATACATATATAAGAAAGGAAGTTTGTTTTCTTTATTTTAAAGTAATGAATATTTTTACAAATTAGTAATGGCTTTTTAGCTCACCTGACCTGAAAGATCAAGTGAGCTTTTCTCATCACTTGGCGTCCGTCGTTTGTAAACTTTTACAAAAATCTTCTCCTCTGAAACTACTGGGCCAAATTTAACGAAACTTGGCCACAATCATCCTTGGGGTATCTAGTTTAAAAAATGTGTCAGATGACCTGGCAATCAAACCAAGATGGCCGCCATGGCTAAAAATAGAACACTGGGGTAAAATGCAGTTTTTGGCTTACATGTATAACTTAAAAAAAACCAAAGCATTTAGAACAAATCTGACATGGGGGTAAAATTGATTATCAGGTCAAGATCTATCTGCCCTGAAATTTGCAGATGAATCGGACAACCCGTTGTTGGGTTGCTGCCCCTGAATTGGTAATTTAAAGGAAATTTTGCTGTTTTTGGTTATCTTGAATATTATTATAGATAGAGATAAACTGTAAACAGCAATAATGTTCAGCAAAGTAAGATTTACAAATAAGTCAACATGACTGAAATGGTCAGTTGACCCCTTTAGGAGTTATTGCCCTTTATAGTCAATTTTTAACAATTTTTAGTAGATCTCAGTATCGTAATCTTTTACAAAAATCTTCTCCTCTAAAACTACTGGGCCTAAATTAACCAAACTTGGCAACAATCATCTTTGGAGTATCTAGTTAAAAAATGTGTCCGGTGACCCGGCCATCCAACCAAGATGGCCGCCACGGCTAGAAATAGAACATAGGGGTAAAATGCAGTTTTTGGCTTATAACTCAAAAACCAAAGCATTTAGAGCAAATCTGACGGGATTTAATTGTTTATCAGGTCAGCATTTATCTGGCCTAAAAATTTACAGATGGATAGGTCAACTGGTTGTTGGGTTGTTGCCCCTGAATTGGTAATTTTAAGGAAATTTTGCAGTTCTTATACGTCCCCAAAAAAATTTTGGGATCGTATAATGGTATGATGTCGTCGTCTGCGTCATCGTTGTCCGAAGACACATTGGTTTCCGGATAATAACTTTAGTTTAAGTGAATAGATCTTTATGAAATTTTTTCAGAAGGTTCAATACCACAAAATAAAAGTTGGGATTAATTTTGGGGATGATGGTCCTAACCGTTTAGGAATTAAGGGTCAAAAAGGGGCCAAAACAAGCATTTTTCTAGTTTTAGGATAATAACTTGTGTACAAGTATTTCAATTGCTCTGAAATTATATCACAATGTTTAAAACCACAAGTAGAAGGTTTGGATTCATTTTCAGGGTTATGGGGCCAAGTTTAGGACTTAAGGGCCAAAAAGGGGCCAAAACAAGCATTTTTCTAGTTTCCAGACAATAGCTTGTGTGTAATTGTATGGATCTCTCTGAAATTGTACCACAACGTACCATATAACAAAGGGGAGGCTGGGATTAAGTTTTGGGTTAATTGCCCAAAATATGTAGGATTTAGGGGCCTGAAAAGGGCAAAAAAAAAGCATGTTTCTAGTTCCAAACAATCATGACGATAACTTGTGTTTAAGTGTATGGATCTCTCTGAAATTGTACTACAAGGTTCAATACTACAAAAGAAAGCATGGAATTGAGTTTAAGGGTTATTGCTCCAATGGGGGTTTCAAAAAGTGGGGGGGGGGATTTTTTGTTTACCATTTTTAAAGGGATTCCTTTTTTTTCAAAATTTTTCAAATTTCAAATTTTTAAAAGTTTCAAGAAGAAATATTCAATAGATTTGTTGATCTTTGACCACATTAATTTTGTGACAAAAACCCATATTATGTAAAAAATTTGATCACAATCCAAATCCAGACAGTATCAAGCTTGAACATTGTGACCAAATTTGCCCCCACTGTTCAGGGTTCGACCACTGGGGTCGTATATAGCTGCGCCCTGCGGAGCACCTGGTTGGTTATTATCTTGAATACTATTATAGATAGAGATAAACTGTAAACAACAATAATGTTCAGCAAAGTAAGATCTTCAAATAAGTCAACATGACCAAAATTGTCAGAGAACTCCTTAAGGAGTTTTTGTCCTTTATAGTCAATATTGAACAACTTTTCGTCATTTTGTAACTTGTACAAAAATCTTCTTTTCTAAAACTATGGGCCAAATTTAACCAAACTTGGCCACAATCATTACTAGGGTATCTATTTTAAAAAAGTGTCTAATGACCCTGCCTGCCAACCAAGATGGCTGACATCAGTAAATACAGTAACTGGTGAGAGCCTCTAGTTAAGAAAACACACTTCAGGAGTTGAATTACAACAAATGTATAAAATTCCATTTATTAATCCCTTCCTTACCCACTGCATCTCACAGTTCCCTTTTTTTTAGGATAATTTTTCTATAGGGAAATCATCAAAAACGATAATATGAGACTTGTACATGTATTTGCTTTTCTATTCCAGATTTCAGAAAAAATACAGTTGAAATTGAGGACAATAACTGCAAAAAATGAAGGAATCATAGCAGGTAAAAAATAGGTTTTTTATACATGTATTTCAAAGTGAAATTATTGGTAAAAGCTACATGTATTTTGTATAGATTTCTTGTTTAGAAACATTTTCCTAAGAAGAGGAAAGTAAAACAAATGTGCTTACTTCTGAGCTCAATTATAAAAGTCAGTGTACATATATACTGATTTACTTGGGGAGAAATCTATCTGAAAGAAAACTTTTGACCAAAAAGTGGTTGACTGTTTTGTGCAGGATTTTTGCAAATGTAAGTAATACCAAGATCTACTTTGTTCTCAACCTACAACTTGTATCATAGTTTTTTCTGTTCTAAATGAATTACGAATCTTGGAATCATCTTCCCAGTTTGACTTGACTGATTTTGTACATTCCAATAGTCAAATGGATCTTTCCAAGTAAGGGATGGTGTCTGTACAGAAAGCATGAAATTTTAAATGTTAGTTTTGTTTGATGGATTCAATTTGTTGAAAAAATTATTTGCAGAACATACAACACCTATGTATATACATAATATATGTTTCTTCTCAAATAAATAAATGTATGCTTTCGTGGTTTTATTTCAAATAATTATTCTTCGTTTTAACAGGTCTGATACCAGCTAGTGCAGAAATAGTTCAACCCTTTGTAATGGGATGTGATACAAAAAATTCCAAAATAATGCAGATTTGTTTAGGAGGTGTTCAGAGGTTAATCTCACATGAAGCAGTGTCAATGGTAAGTTCTTAGACACTTTACAGATGTGTTTTTATCAGCCCGTTTACCGGACATATTATGGTATACTGTTGTCTGTCGTTAATATGTCGAACATTAAAAAACTCATAAACTTTTTAACCAACTTGCATGAAACTGTAGAATTATTTATATTTATTGATGTGAGCTCCCTTTAGTGTTTCCATAAATTTTTGATTTTACGTTTCTGAGTTATGGGGATTGATTCATATAAAAAGGGGTATTTTCAGTTTTCGACAAATAACTCAAATATGCTTTCAGCAGATCTCATGAAACTTTGGTGAAATGATTTCATCTATATGCTCCCTTTCAAATTTTATAGATTTTAGATTTTACAGTTTTGAGACAATATCTTGACAGCTCTTCGAGCAGTTTTCATTAAACTTATTTGCCTGGTTTATATCTATTAAGATAATTTCCCTTTCATTTTTCATAAATTTCTGATATGACATTGAGAAGTTATTGAACTTTATTCTTAGAAAATGCGATGGGCATGACAGGTGTATCATGCACTCATGGCACAGTTGGTTTTTTTTTGTGCAGAAACTTTTGATAATAAAACAAAAATATCAATTGTCCAAATTCTGATGAAAGAGGCAAGAAAGTATTTTACAATATTTTTTTAATGCCTTTTCAGTTGACTTTTTTGTGACATTTATATTTATATTTACTGTCTACAAAACCCATACAACTACTAGAGTGAAATCTGAGACAAACAAAGTCTACACATGAATATTAGATTAGAGATAAAGGATACTGGGAACTACAAGATTTTTGTCAAGGTTAAATATCAAGATAAGAAGAAAGACAAGTTATACATTTATTTGAAAAGTTCTTTAGGGGATGTTAATGATTTAACAGTACTTACACAGCCCAAAATGTTAGGGTAGTTCTGTCAGATGAATGAAAAGTATTTAGTTTTAACCTAACTTTCAAAATTAATTTCATAGAACCAGGAATTAAAACTGGAAACCATTTGATTTTTCAAAATATAAGTTTTCTACTGACAATATTTGTTTCTTTACTATTCATAAAATGTTTAATAATCATAGAAAATGTGTATTGACACCAAACATAAATCCCCCTGTAGATGTTAACAATTAATTTCCTATATTATATTTCAGACTGCAGCAGATAGTATTATTAGTATGTTATGGAACCTAATGGAATCTGGACAAGAAGAGTTGAAAGTTTTACAGACAGCCATTATATTAATTACAACTAATTCTGTTGTACAGCATGAATCATTAGCTAAGGTATTGTTTAATAAAGTCAAATAAAAATTTCTTTGTGTTTGCTAAAGGCTTGTTATGAAACGTTAGTATTATTTGGTAGTTTCATTATTTTTTTAAGTGTACTTTATACCTAGGATGCCCGACTAAACTGAGAAAAATTATATAAATAGAAATTAGTATTGATTGTTAAAATTGGTATTTGGTAAGGTTAATAGTGACACATCAAAAATGTTTTATAAAGCCAAGAAGGGAAGCTTGAACAACACAAATGTTATCAATGAAATTAATAAATAAAGTTTTGATGCATACACTAAATATTGTTTTTGTGTCTTGTCATCTGATTGTAATAATCATTGTTTCTAAAATTACACACAAATGTCAGGAGATTTGGAAACATTGGTTGAATGGCAAGCAGTTAATTTATAACTAACATCCTGGTTTTCAATCAAAATTAATGTTGATAACAGGTTATTGTTATTTTCTGTTTTTTTCAGGCACTTGTATTATGTTTTCGCCTCCACTTCGCAAAAGACTCCACAACAATCAACACAGCTGCTGCCACCATTAAACAGTTAGTCAGTATTGTGTTTGAAAGAGTGTTATCAGAAGATAGAGTCAAGTCTCAAGGTATGTCATAATTGTTAGTTTTAAAAATTTGTGTAGTGCTGCACAAATGTTGTCCAATGCTTTTACAGGGGTAACCTTAGAAATAAGATGATGTGGTATGAGTGACAATGAGTTATTTTTCTTCATCCAAGTCATAATTTGTAAAAAGTAAATCATAATAGGTGAAAGTACGGCCTTCAAGAGTGGGAGGGAGGGATGGGATATTTGTTATATTGTTTTATCATGACAAGTTTCAGATCAAGTTTAAATTTTGTTCCGGTCTGATGGTTTTGAGTAGAGTTATGGTCCTCTGACTTAGAAAATTCCCTTAAATAATCAGTTTCCCACACTTTTTTTCGTAATGCTTGAGGATATTGATTTGATATTGGGTGAATTGTTTTATCAAGACAAGTTACAGATCAATATTGAATTTCTTTCTGGTCTGATGATTTTGTGCAGGGTTATGGTCCTTTGACTTACAAAATTCACTCAGATAATCAGTTTATAACACTTTATTTTATCATGCTTAAAGATATTGACTTGATATTTGTTATATAGTTTACATGGTGACAAGTTAGAGATCAAGTTGGAATTTGTTCCAATTCAATGAATTTTAAATTGGTAGGGGACTATGTATTGCCATGCAATACTCACAGAATGCTTATTCCCTTTTCCTGTCTCCCCTTCTTAGGTTCCTTTATCCATGTCTAACCCTTTCCTCTCCAAGTGCAGTTATTGTAACTTTTAGAAATCTGTGTTTAGGAAAAATTGAGAAGAAGGAATTTTGAAATTATTAAATCTTGCATTTTAATTTGTAACTAGTGCATGGGAAGTGATAATCTTGCTTATAGAATGGTGAGTATTGAGAACGCCAGCAGGATAAGATGGCACCTATTTTGTGTAATAAATTCCTACAGTTTTCAACCAAGAGCCTTCAAACATCAATTGTTCATATATACATATACTTAATACACGTAAGATGTGAACCTTACCATGTGTATACATTTGGATAATTTTTACAAATTTTCCTAATGTTAATTAAGGAATGACTGTAATATTTTTATGCCCCACCTACGATAGTGGATTATTTAACAGTGTTCACCACATTTTTTATGTTATTTCGAATAGACAAAAAAAATATTACAGTCATTTCTTATAATTTAATTCTAAATTCCATTTTAAACCGTAGAAAACCATGAAAAAATGTTGATGACGTCACCATCACATGACTAAATTATGTCTATGGGCTGATAACAAAATAACGTCAGCCAATCAGAAGACTCGTTACATCCAAAATTAAATTATAGCAAGATAATTTTCATTGATTTCAATAATTTTTGATGATAGTATGTGTTTTATCTGATATCACCTGTGATATTTTATTTTCTCTAGTTTTGCATATTTGTATTTATAATCAGTAGATATTACTATATGACCCATATTTTTTAAATAACTTTCTACAAATTATGGCATGTACATAAAATGAACAGATTAAAGATAAATTATTGTTGATGTTAAAGATTTTCAATATTACAGGCCTTCTTTACATTCTGAACGTACAATAATTATTCACTGATTTATTTTCAGCACCACTAGAACAAATGAAACTTGAAGAACTAAAGATTGGAAGTAAAACACCACCACATTCTTTGCAGCCTTGTGGAGGAGATGCCTACTTATTGTTTCAGGTAAATTTTTCCAAGAAACTCCATCACATTCCTAACAGCCTTGTGTGGTGATTCTTGAATATGGTGTCAGATAGGTATATATATGATATATAAACTCATTCACATTCCTTACAGCCTTGCGATGGTGATTCTTACTTAATGCATCAGTTATGTATAGCATCAACATATTCCTTGTTATGGGGATTCTTACATATTGTGTATAATAGGTAAAGCAAATAAACACTACCATATTCCTTCGTCCTTGTGATGATACATACTTGTTTATGTTAGCAACTGAAATCTAAAAGAATCATTCTACATTATTAAGACATTATGAATTATAAAAATAAGATGGTGTATGATTGCCAATGAGACAACTCGCCACCTGAGACTTAATGACATAGAATGTAAGCAATTACAGGTCATTATGTGGCCTTCAACAATGAGTTAAACCCATAGAGAGCTGTAAAAGGCCCCACAATGAAGAATGTAGAACACTTAAAACAAGAAAACTATTGACATGATTTATGTACAAATCGATAAACAATAAACAATAAACAAACCACTTAATTACAGCCTTCAAACGTAGGACAGGCACATACAGAAAGTGGCAGGGTTCCAATTTTGAAAAGATTATTGTAAAAACACTTGATTTATGAGAATATGTAATTTGTTTGTACAGGACCTCTGTCAATTAGTAAATGCAGACCAACCTTTTTGGTTAGTCGGGATGACAGAAATGACCAGAACATTTGGCCTTGAACTCTTAGAAGCAGTTCTCACAGCATTTCCTGAAATATTTCACACAGTGAGTACTAATATTCATTGAGAAGTTCATTGATTGATCAAACATTGTATGGGTAGAACTACTTTTTATGTATATAAAACAGGAATTCCAGGTTATATAGAAGTCTTCACTGAGTACAAATGATCATTGAAAATTTTTGATAAATTTCTCGAGATGAGACGAGAGATAAGTTCAGGTTACGAAATTAAACCTCATATTGAAGAGAATATATTTGTTATGTAAAGATATACTAATTTGAGAGGTAATTTCACCTTATATTATATTTTGACTTTCAGTTGGAGTACAACAAAGCAAGAAGAAGAGAGGTCAAATAGCTTTTTAATTATTTATTCAATGTAGCACTAACCTACAACATTATCCATGTTTGATTTTTAATTATATATTTTATGTACTGTTTTTCAGCATTCAGAATTCAGTTTTTTGCTCAAAGAAAGAGTATGTCCACTGGTTATAAAGCTGTTCTCACCAAGTTTGAAATACAGACAGGGGTTACCTCCCCCTCCATCACCAGCACCAGTTGAGAAGCCATTTTACCCTATAGTGATGAGGTTACTTAGAATTGTCTCATCATTGATCAAGAAATACTACTCATTATTGGTTTGTATAAAATTTTTCCTTTTTTATGCCCCATTTATTATGCCCCATGGCCCGCTTCAGGTTAAAGTTTTTGGTCGAGGTAGTTTTTGATGAAGTTGAAGTCCAATCAACTTGAAACTTAGTAAACATGTTCCCTATGATATGATCTTTGTAATTTTAATGCCAAATTAAAGATTTTTTCCCATTTTCACAGTCCACTGAACATAGAAAAGGATAGTGCCGATGGGGCATCCATGTACTTGGAACACATTCTTGTTTGTCACTATCATTACTTATATCTGGTTTTTTTTATGACTATTTTGTGTATCTTTATAAAAGCCTTATACTAAAAAATAATCTTTTCTCACCTTTTAATTGTCCAAGACACTGCAGTGAGAAGACAATTTCTCAGGTTAGTGTAAACCTATCCTTCTGAATCTAATTCAAGTTAACAAAGTATGACTTTGCAGTATGTTAAGTATATGAACCAATGTTTTTTGCCATTTCAGACAACAGAATGTGAAATATTCTTATCGCTGTTAGTGAAATTTTTAGACCCTGAAAAACCTAGTTGGCAGAGATGTTTAGCACTGGAAGTCTTACACAAACTTAGTATACAACCAGAGTTGATAAGGTATGATAATAATATGGTTTTATTGTACATTTTGGACATCTTAAATATTACCATTGACAGGCCAAAAAGTTTGTATGTAATGTGATCCACTTTAAAAAAAAAAAATAATTACTGTATTTGCAACCTTCTAATGACCAATTGGTGGCTGCAATTCTTCAATTACAGTACTGATTTTCCTTAAATATTCCATGACATCACACAAGATTGTTATCATATAGTCATATTAGGTGGTTTGGCTGTTATGAAATGTAAAAATATTCATATCAATGGTAAATGTGTGATAAAAAAAGCACATTTTAAAAAAGTATGCTATAAAGGACCTAAGAAAGGTGTTATAGAAGTTCAAAGAATTGCATTCTTAATGCACTCATTAAATCAAGAGAGATAAAAAAAATACATTTGCAGAGTTTTTTAAGTTGGTTCATGAAAAGATATAAATGCTTTTATTTTATTTTATTAATGAAAAAGCTATCCTGGTAGTTATCAATAAAAATGAAAGCTTTAATATTTTGAAGTTTTATTAGATTTAGTATAATATGTAAGTTTTTGGTTAACCTAAACATGAAAGTACTTTTTATAGCTGTGATTAAATTTTTGTTTTTGTTTCATTTTCAAGATGCTTTTGTCAGAGTTATGATATGAAACAACATTCCACAAAAATATTTCGTGATATGGTAAATGGTTTAGGATCATATATACAATCACAGTTTATGACAACATCTACTGGTCAGGGCTCTCAGAGTGGTAAGTACAATATAGTATATAGAATGTAAAAGTTCAGAGAGGCAAGAACAATAGCATTGCATCTTTAAAGTTGAATTTTAGTAATAATAGCAATAAATCTCAAAAGCAAAAAAACAATACTGGGACCTACTGTCCAATGGTAGTCTCCATATGATATATGGTAGTATGGATAAACATCTGAAAAAAGGTATATTTTCTTATGACTACCTTTTAGATCACAGAATGTCAACGGCTTAATATAGAACAGTTTATCATAGTATGTGTTGATTTTAATTTGTTTTTTTGTGATAGACAGTATATCAGAATAGGGTTAAAACTGTTTGGATGCGAATATCCAAAGGCGACACTTGTGACATGACTAATACCACGTGTCTGCAATCACCAATTTCGACATGGAAAAATGCAATCACAAAACAATTCGAAATCTACGTTTTGTATAACGAAATTTCAAAGATTGAAACGATTTTTTTTTTAAAAGTCGTTTATTTGTGCAACTCTCCAAAAATTACTTTCTTTCTCTTCGGGTAATACGAGAACGAGAATTTTGGTTTTGAGCTAAAATAAGTTTTATACTTCTTTGAAAAGTGATCATAATTGGCTTAAGTTTATGTTTAATCCATTTAATGCATTAAAAGCGTCTTATTCATTCACAATCTCTTGTCAAACAATGTTTATTCTCGGACTCATTTTTGTAAATTTTTCTACGGCCGCCATTACACATTTTTGTGTAAACTACGGATCGGAACCAGACCAGATATGACAAAATCCGCATTTTCACGATAATGACAACAGATGGACAGTAGACAGAAAAAATATACCAAAAGAGAAAACTACGTATTAACAGACTATTTGTTAGATAACTTTGTTAAAAATACATATCATTTTGATGTAAAGATAAGAAACAACTGGGACTAATTCATTGAGTGCCATGAAACAATGAATTTCATAAACATGATAAAAAAAAAAAAAATTGATTTTTTTTGCTACTTTTGCTACTTTATCTTTACTTAATATAATATAAAAATAGTTAATTTTGTGTACTAGATATTTAGTTTTGTATATATACAGGTTGCACTATAATGAACCATTCATTCATTTGACTTATTGTTGGGTAACTGAAACCACATATTTATTTTTATTTGGCACAAGAGGAAAAAAATAATTCTGTAACTATAAATGAATAAAGAAAACATAAACTGAAACAACTGTTTTTGTGGTTATAGTTTAATTGTATTCTCAGTTATGAATTGAACAATATAAACTAAAACATATAAAGGAAATAGAGCACCAACGCATCGCGACAAATGACATTAAAAAAAATACAGTTATTTAAAGTATTTACTTTGACCCTTTGACAAAAATATAAAAATTTTAAAAAAATTGAACCAACCATTTTATCAGAAAAAATACACTGGTTATATAGCAGTTTGACAAACACTAATTTTGATCATTGAGAAGCTTAATATTTCCTTTTACAATACAACGTGATTAAAATGTTTAGCTGATTTTTACAGAGTAATCTCCCTGTAGTGTTAGGTATCACCTTACATTACAAGATTGGTATAAAACCAGATAACAAATGTTTTATAAACGACATAAACTTTCTTTTGAAAGAATCCTTTTAACTCTAAGATTTTTAAATTTTTAGGAAATAAAGCTCCAGATATACAAGGTACACCTCCAGCCTTGGTAGGAGGGATGCCGGTAGGGGGAGGTGTTACTCCCCAAGCAGCTTTTATGTACAGAGGAGTGTGGATTCCTCTTGCAATAACTGTACCTCAGGGTCAGACTAAATCTATGTTGTAAGTTTTATTTTGATATTACTACATAATCTTTACACCTTCAGCTAAATTAAAAAAAGTTTCTGCATTGAAACAAGATTTTTGAAATATTTCAATGGACATGTACCAGGGAGTATATAACAATGATAATAATTCTTAAATAGAACAGTTTTTTAATGATTTCTGATCAGCCATATGGAGCTTGAATTAAGAGAATAACAGCTACTCCAGAGATAAATTGGATTTTGACATACAAAATTTCATGAACATCATGACATTTAAAAAAAAAGCAGCATCCCTGTTTTTGATAGTCTTCACAATTCTAGAACGGAAGGTTTGTCCTAAGAAATTAAATATTTAAAGAGAAATTGGTAAATCTGAGTAAAGGTTGATGAGACTCAACCCATGATAAGAATGTTGTCTTTCTTTCCCTTTAGATGGTGCAAATTGTGATGCAAAAATCAACTTTTCATGAGACTTGTAAAAGAAATTTCATTATTTTAACAGAAGCATATCTATAAAAGTTTATGGAGTTAAAGTGCTATAACATAACTGTAATTTTATCCAAAGTCAATAACAAATATCTAGTTATGTAGTAGGGTTATGTTTCATTTTAAAGATCTGATTAGTTATATGAAGTTGTATATTATTTTAGATTGGAGTTATTAGACAGAGTTGACCCACCAGCTGTACAGGATGGATATGGTATGTCACTTGCCTTCTACAGTCTGTTGGAACTTAACAGAAGTGTACAGTTCATTATAGAGGGAGAAACTAAAGATGTTACACCAGGAAAGAACAAACCTAAAGCCAAGAAACAAATCACTGGTTTGTTACTTATATTGAAAAATTGATATTGTTTAATGTCAAATAAGAATAGTTAGCATAAATCAGGAACATTTATATTGACGGGACTTGACACTATTTAATTACAGCCAACTTTTTCTTCAGATTAATGAAGACACAATATGGAACAACATAAGTAAAATACATACTTGCTTTTATCTTAAAAAATTTCTGATAATATGAATAAAATGTCATGTACAAACTAAGATATAAGGGATACCAGTGTATCTAACTTATAATCTGTGACTTTAATTTTTTCTTTATAGCATTTATTTCAAAACAGAAGGGTAAAGAAAGCAAGTGGGGAAATAAAAAATAGTGCCAATGGCATTCCAAATTTCACAAACCATTACAAAACACTTCACATCAAAATAAATCACACTTATTTTGGTAATTTTATATAACAAAATATATCTACTTTACAAAATACTTGCATTTGTTGAATGTTTGGAATTATGTGGTCTTTGTTAGTTTTTCAGTCAGACGTTTCCAAAATCCATAAATTTCTTGAAAAATCCCATCAAGTATGAGATTTTATTCATTTTTTTTACTGAAAAGCCTATCAAATTTTTTTCCCATTAGATATTTTGTTCTCAGCATAAATTGACTACACTATTCTCATGGTACTAAACTGATAAACAGGTGACCATGCAGGATTACTAAGCTTTATTAATAGATGTTGATGTTAAGATCAGAAATAGTGTAAACTAACAGAGCAAATACAATAAGATGATTTAAGCTTGATTCCTACTAGTTGTAACCAACCATCATTTAATTGGCCTGATCAGTTTTATTTTTCAACAAATTAACAATTTATCTGATTTGAAATCAATATTGCTAGAAATGGACAGCTTGGTTCAGGAAGATATACTTCAATAATTTAATTTTCGATGTAACGTGTCTTCTGATTGGCTGACGTCGTTTTGTTTATCAGCCCATAGACATAATTTTGTCATGAGACCGTGACGTCATCAACGTTTTTTCATGGTTGACTCCGGTTTAAAATGGAATTAAGAATTAAATTATAAGAAATGACTGTAATATTTTTTCTGCCTATTCGAAATAACATAAAAAATGTGGTGCACACTTTAAATAACCCGCTATGCGCGTTGTTCAGTGTGCACCACATTTTTTATGTTATGTCTTAATAGACAGAAAAAATATTACAGTCATTCCTTAATTAGATTTTATTTAGCTTGTTTAAAAGAATATGCCTAGAATTTTAATTAATTCAATATCACAATAATTATTTTAGATGAAGAAAGAAAACTACAAGAAGAATTGATTAATTCCTCTTGGTGTGGGATGTTAGCTGCCTTTTCCCTACTATTGGATGCTAGGTAATTGTATAAAACTAAGAAATATACTTATAATCCAGAACATTTGAAAATATATGTTTATTTATAAATGATAGTATTGACTATTGCACCCTAAAAGTATTTTTTTCAAAGCTTTGAACATGGAGAAATACAGCTGTCAACCAATATTCTATCCTTTTTTACGTCATGGACAGATAAGTTTATATTGAAAGTATGATATTTGGTTCATAATGGCAATGCTGTTAATTATTTAGAAGATAATACTTTGGATTAACTGATTTATATTCGAATTGAAAATGTATTCCTTCACAATGAAGTATAGAATAAAATTTTGAGTGAAACACATTTTTAACATGACTGACATGGCTTCACAGTTATTGATAATTTACTACAGATGATTGTTACAACAGTTTTGACTGTCCAAATAACACAGTTTTGGTATGAAAACTTCTATATGATAGCTGTTACATTTAAATTGTCTATTTTAAAACAGCTTTGTTATGGAAATGTAAGATTTTATAAATTAAAGTGGTTTTATTTCTGTAGAAGTTTAGATATTGTCTTTTGGTGAGATTTGAGGGTTAACTGTATATATGAAACACTATTATTTATCCCACATTATAGAATAAGTTAGATATATTATTTTCATCATCCTGAACCTTAATTTACATTATCCATTTCATAAACTAGAAAATCTTTTGTTATCAATGAAAATAAGATAACTGAAGAATGCATGCGTTTATACTACTGTGGATTCATTGATTTCTTGGGTATAAATTTTGGTGGATTAAGGAAAACTTGTATCTTTGTGGATATTTGATTTTTATGGATTTGCCTATCTCTGCATACAAAGCCTTAATAATTTGCAATTCGATGAACATTTGAATTTGTGATTCTTCTGTATCCACAACCCCAGCAAAATTGGTATCCAAGGACTAATATTGAATCCACTGTATGTTGTTTGATCAATCAATTCATACATTGTATTTGTTTTTTGGCTCACATAGTTCAAAAGGCTCAATCCATCAATTGAGAGTACAAACATTTATTGCATTGAGGTGAACATTTTTTTCATTCTTTCTATGTGGTCCAAGTACACAGTTATTTTTCCCTATCTGCCTATTATAACATAATTATGAATAAAAAAATCCCACCTGCACTTTTCCAACAACATTTGGTGTACATGAAGTTTGGCATTAACCACAAATATATCAAAAAATTAGAAAACTTCATCGGCTCATTTTCTCTTGGCGAAACAAAATACAAGGACACCAGTATGGGTTGAACGAGAGAGCTTCTGAAAAGAAAAAATTACACCTATGTTTACCTAACCAAATCACTCATGTCTGCTCAAAATATCTCAAAAAGAAATTTTACAGAAATTATCTTAGATGACTTTACATTCACATTAAAACAGAAAAAGAGAAAAAATTTAAAGTAAAGGCGGGAAAAAATATACTGAAATTAAAGGGAACTTTATCTGTGGACAAACGAAAAATTGAGGGAAGATAACTGTGTACTCGGACCATGTACACATCAAGAAATTTATTTACATAATATATACATGTTGTACACAGAATCAAGAAAATTGTTCACAAAATATATATGTGATGTACTAAAATATTCAAGTAACAAAATGATGATACTTGTCAAGGGAATTGCATAAGTTGTGCATGGTACATGGATTCCATCTTTTCTGAAAATAACAATGATCATGATGATGTCACTGTGAAGGTTATATTGAAATTTGAAGTTATCTTCCTTTGTCTATAACTGTAACTGAACCAATTATACCATTGTGGCTCTGATTCAAAATATTGCCTTTAAATGCTTTCAATACAATGTAATGTTTAATTTTTAGTTCCCTATGGTAAATAGATGAAAGTTTATTGCTGTTTATTATATGTTTTATTTGTTTATTGTTATGTTCAGTTCATTCTTGTGTTCTGTTGTACCAGAGCCCTTTAAAGATTACTGTTTGGTACCAGTATGGGTTTTACTCATTGTTGAAGGCAGTTTTTTTTCATGGTCAATCAGACCACATCTTCTTATTTTTAGCACTTTATTTGTCATTTTGTGTACAGTTATATATTACATAACAACCAAAGATTGGGGATTATCTACATAGTGTTCCTCTGTCAAAATAGTGTTAAAAGAAACCTTTTGTACAACCGATAATCAGATACTGCCAAAATTACTATTACCTGAAACTTAGAATAGTACAAGTAATTTACATTACTCTTTTATGATATGATAACTTTAACTAAGTAGGCATTAAGAAAATCATCAACTCAAAAAAAACTCCAATAGCAAAAAAAATCAAAAGTGCAATTTTAAGATTGATACCTTGATGCAGTGTTCATCTGGTATATATTCCTTAACTTAAACTGACACACTTTTCAGTATGTTAGGCTCTTCACACAATTGATCAAATATTTAACTGAACTTGTTCTGGAATAGAAAATACCAAAATAGCATTGCATTTCATATCCCTTAATATAATCCACCCAACAAATTTTAACAGAAGTGCCTGTAAACTATATTCAAGCATATATGGAAGGCCTTAACTTCATTGTGTGAAAATGTAATGGATTTCCTACCCATAACTGAAGGACTATAATTCATATGATTAATATGATATAATTAATATGAAACAGTTATACTTGTGTGTTGATAATGTTCTTAACTAGTTCTTTAGATTTATTTAACATCCTTATGTAATTATGGTTTATGATACCATAAATCCCTAATGTTTTGGTAGGAAATAAGAAAAGGAATGAAATATTTTATAATGGAGGGTGTAAAAAAATATTTTATTCTTTTTATGACCCATTTATGGGCATTATGTTTTTATGGTCTGTGCATCTGTCCGTCCATTAGTTCATCTGTTGTCTGTCCGTTCATCCGTCTGTCCCACTTCAGGTGAAAGTTTTTGGTTGAGGTAGTTTTTGATGAACTTGAAGTCCAATCAACTTGAAACTTTGTACACCTGTTCCCTATGATATGAACTGTAGTTGATTAAGTTAGAAAAAAATTTAAAGTTTTATATTTAAATAGTTGCATTTTGTATATATTGATTTTAATATTATTGATGAAGTATTTAATGATGTTTGCTTCTTACTTTTTTAACTTTTCAATAAGTAAACCTTCTTACATTCTCCTAGGCACTGTATTATAAATTTTGTCATACAACTCCTATTTTCTCAATATTTTCAAACTTACATTTCAAATACACTTTTTTTAATGCATTTCTATGTTCTTATTATTTTTCACATAATTTTGGTGTAAAAAAACATATCATACATAAAAAATAATTCCATTAATGAAATAGTTGTTAATATGAATTTCAGAGTTCTTATAAATTTCAGAAGAGAAAATCCTTACAGTTTGATTCTACAGTTTGATTTAATGTGCAGAAATTTTTGATTACTATTGACAAGAAGGAAACAAAACTTTAAGCTTCAAGAAAACTTGAAACTACTGAGTATGAACAATGGTATAATTTAGAAAACATATTCTTATAATTTCAGTACTGATGAAAGTGCAACAGAAGCTGTACTGAAGGCCATGAAGACATATGCTAATTTATGTGGACAGCTCGAAATGACAACACCTAGAGATGCTTTTATCACTGCCTTATGTAAAGCCTCACTACCTCCTCATTATACACTGACAGTACTTAACTCACAGAGTATAGCTCAGTCTTCTCAAAAAGGTTGGTACACATTATATGTAAAGCCTCACTACCTCCTCATTATACACTGACAGTACTTAACTCACAGAGTATAGCTCAGTCTTCTCAAAAAGGTTGGTACACAATCATATGTCAAGTATTACTACCTCCTCATTATACACTGACAGTACTAAACTCACAGAGTATAGCTCAGTCTTCTCAGAAAGGTTGGTACACTGTATTAAGTAAAGCCTCACTACCTCCTCATTATACACTGACAGTACTTAACTCACAGAGTATAGCTCAGTCTTCTCAAAAAGGTTGGTACACAATCATATGTCAAGTATTACTACCTCCTCATTATACACTGACAGTACTAAACTCACAGAGTATAGCTCAGTCTTCTCAGAAAGGTTGGTACACTGTATTAAGTAAAGCCTCACTACCTCCTCATTATACACTGACAGTACTTAACTCACAGAGTATAGCTCAGTCTTCTCAAAAAGGTTGGTACACAATCATATGTCAAGTATTACTACCTCCTCATTATACACTGACAGTACTTAACTCACAGAGTATAGCTCAGTCTTCTCAAAAAGGTTGGTACACATTATATGTAAAGCCTCACTACCTCCTCATTATACACTGACAGTACTTAACTCACAGAGTATAGCTCAGTCTTCTCAAAAAGGTTGGTACACAATCATATGTCAAGTATTAATACCTCCTCATTATACACTGACAGTACTCAACTCACAGAGTATAGCTCAGTCTTCTCAGAAAGGTTGGTACACTGTATTAAGTAAAGCCTCACTCCCTCCTCATTATAAACTGACAGTACTAAACTCACAGAATGTAGCTCAGTCTTCTCATAAAGATTGGTACACAATCATATGTAAAGTCTCCCTGCCTCCCCATTATACTCTGACTGGACTAAGCTCCAAGAGTATATATATAGTTTAGTCCTTTCAGTTAGGAAGATATGCACTGTCCTACATAAAGCTTAACCATTTTAAAATGACAGTACTCTCAGTATAGTTTTGTCTTTTATGACATATTGATTTGTACTGACTTAACGTGTTGTGTCTACTGCCGCTTACTCACAGATGCTTGTACTCACTGAATGAAATCTTAAAAAAATATATTATCAATGTTGATATTGTTTTGTAGGTCACATGAGATTTGCTAGTCAAGATTTACAGACGCAAGGATCAGAGGCTATAGAGAGGAGTCAGGTTGTAGCTGTTGGCTCTCCACTACCTACTGCATCCCTGCCCGTTGGTGCACATCAAGGACCAGTCATGGTAATGTTTAATACAGATAGAATTTAGCTCTATCATCTCTTTAACTATACAGAAAATTTTAACGATCTCTTAATCAACACATCATGGGATTGAAAAGGATGTCTCAGATTGTCTCTATGGTATTCCATTCCCTCATAAATCTCTAATTAGTGTAAACATCCTAACCACATAAAAGAACATAATGTTTAATTAGGTGTAAAATTTGTTCTATACATTCTATCTGAAATCTGAGACACCCTTTTGTAGATAATGGCCATAGGAACAACATATGATAAAATCAACCCTCTAGGGATACCTATGCAGAAGCTTATTTCATTTGAAAGTGGAAATTTGGTGAAAAATATTTTAGACACAGTTAACGTTATAATTGGTTACATAATTGTTGCATAACACTAACATTGCATTAATTTGAAAGAGTGATATGTTAGCTATCCAAAACTACCACTTTTATAAATTTTCAAGCATTATTAAGAAAGTTACAGCATTTTAAAACTTGGGAGTTGGAGTTATAAAATCTTTGTATTGTGCTACCTGAAGTCTATAGATTTTAAAAATAATTTGCCAAAATAATTTATGTGATGCTGTTTTAAAAATTGAAATGAAAAGTTTGGGTCAGGGATTTTTTCAAGCTACGGATGGTGCAAATTTGTCAGATTTAGTACAGGTTATACATGGAAAACCCTATATTGATTGATATTGAGAAAACCAAATCTTAGCATTTTAAGAGAAAGCATGAGACGGTTGCTTCAATTAACTGCTTTCAGAAAAAAGATAATTTGGGTCACAGTGTTTTTGATACAAAACAAAATGGGTAAATTCTCAACAAATTCCTTTTTTTAGCTCACCTGGCTCGAAGGGCCAAGTGAGCTTTTCTCGTCACTGGGCGTCCGTTGTCTTGGTCTGTCGTCGTCATAAACTTTTTACATTTTGAACTTTTTCTAGAGAACCACTCAATGGAATGAAACCAAACATGGCATGATTGTTCCTTATGAGATGCTGACCAAGTGTTGTTACTTTGTAGCCGATCCATCATCAAAGATGGACGCCAGCGGGGGACTTAGTCTAACATGGGACCCTATGGGAAATACATACAAATTTCTTCTTTTAGAGAACCACTGAATGGATTGAAACCAAACATAGCATGAATGCTCCTTATGAGATGCTGACCAAGTGTTGTTTCTTTGTAGTCGATCCATCATCCAAGATGGCCGCCAGGGGGGACTTAGTTTAACATGGGACCCTATGGGAAATACATACAAATGTCTTCTTTTAGAGAACCACTGAATGGATTGAAACCAAACATAGCATGAATGCTCCATATGAGATGCTGACCAAGTGTTGTTACTTTGTAGCCGATCCATCATCTAAGATGGCCGCCAGGGTGGACTTAGTTTAACATGGGACCCTATAGGAAATACATACAAATGTCTTCTTTTAGAGAACCACGGATTAGAATGAAACCAAACATAGCATGAATGTTCCTTATGAGATGCTGACCAAGTGTTGTTACTTTGTCGCCGATCCATCATCAAAGATGACCGCCAGCGGATGGACTCTGTTAAACACAGTACCCTATGGGAAATACATACACATGTCTTCTTTTAGAAAAGCACTAAATGGAATGAAATCAAACATGGCATGAATGTTCCTTATGAGGTGCTGACCAAGTGTTGTTACTTTGTACCCGATTCATTATCCAAGATGGCCGCCAGACGGGGGCTTAGTTTAACATGGTACCCTATAGGAAATACATACAAATGTCTTCTTTAAGAGAACTGCTGAATGAAATGAAACCTAACATAACAATATTAAACCAAATTTGGCCTATAACATCATTATAAGTATCTGTTACAATTTTTTACATTTTTTAATATTACATGTATTTCAAAATCCCAAATAGAATCAGGTGAGCGACACAGGCTCTTGAGAGCCTATAGTTATAGTTACATTTTAGCTGAATTATCTCCCCTTATATTGTAAAGTTGAAAATATTGAATCAAGCAAAAGATATTCTGTAGTTTGAAAATATGATAAAATACAGAATTTTCTTCGATTAGATGAAATGTATAACTGATTAATTACATTCATCTCTCAACAATTGGCCCATATCATTTATAAAGATCTAGACCAATTGTTTCTGGCTATTTTAAAATCAAAGATGGCGGAAGACACCTTATTAATTTTTAATAAACATATTTTATTTACCTTTCATTAACACAAATTGGATAAGACACATGTCAAACCGACTTACGTAGTCTTATTAACATTACAATATGTTTTATGTCTCATAAGCATTGCTCCTCCTTGATGGCTTATCAAAAATGAATAGACCAGAAAAGGAACATCAATGAACTTAACCTCTATCCACATGATAGAGGGGAGATAATCAAAATTGCAGAGCAGATCAGTTATAGATAAGGTGGATTCATTTCATCAAAGCTTATTATTTTTTAACAGTTAACAGCTAAAAATATCCAGTGTATGAGGTCACTGCTATCAGTGGCACACTGCCATGGTGGCATACTAGGTACAGCGTGGCATTTAGTACTCACCACACTACAGGTATGTTAAAAACAGCAAATGTAAAATATTAGAGCAGTAATATGAACATTCTATTGTTGTATTTTGTAAGAGCATTGGCGATGTCATTATTTATCTAAATATGACGTAACATTCATAGAACTCAGCCATGGTTATTATTAACGTTTAACCATATAAAGAATAATAAAAAGAAAGTATCACATTTTTTATTGAAATGTCATTACATCTAATTCTTCATGATTTGTAATTGTTGCCATCATCTCTTTAATCTTGCAATTGGATTACCTTGTTTTTTGTTCTTTTTCACAAGAAGTTTGAATGTATGTGTCCTGATTTCATTTTTCTGATGGTAAAATAGATTCTAAAATGGAATTCTAAATCTTTTTTTGTATGCTCATATAGAAGAAGATGCCATGTTCAACATATTAACAATGATTTATTTCTCTTTTTTGTTGTTGTACTAACGAAAGTCATGTAAAAAAATTAGAAATTGTAAAGTTAATGCCAATTGCCAATGTGTATAATTCTGATATTCTGTCAAATGATTTTTAACACCATTATGGCACTCTTTTCTAGTTTGATCAGAGTTACTTTTTATGAAATGGTTTTAGCAATACATGTAAATTTTAATTGCTTGCAATTGATTACCATATATCACGGCTGGTAATCTACACACGCAGAACATTTGGTTCTGCAATGAAAACTGTGAGAGGATTTTCTGGTTGTGCTTGAGTGGAGTAATTGTCACCGCTTCAAAAGGTATGTACATTTCTAAATCTCAATTTTCTTATTCAACTGACCAAAATATTGAAAATCAGAAAATGCTATGCTGTGGTGAATACTTTAACGAAGAGATACATGTATCATTTAATGTTGTACATAGGGTTGAACTCCTACAAAACCAGTTGCCCCACGACAAATTGCTTTAAAAAGTGACATTTTTTTTTTTTTAGGGCAATGGGTATGGATGTTGTTTTTGGCGTCGTGTACGCTGTCTGGTGTTGATAGACGTCTTAATAATTCCATAAACTACATTTTTTCATTAATTCATGCGTGAGGGTTCTGATTGAGGACATCGTGAATGCGTGAGGGGAAGTACAAATTATATCTTTATATTCAAGCTATGAGTGGTTGAAACTTACCTAAATTAGGCTACATTGTTCATTAAAAAACACAAACTTGTTCCACCTAGTGTACAGAGCACAACTGCATATCCCTTGAGAAATGGCAATGACATCATTGTTCCGTTTTGTAGATTATCTCTTACTAAAGAATCTTTTTTACCATCAACTATTAACCTATGGAATCATACCGATTTGTCCCTTCGAAAATCAGACTCTATAGCAAAGTTTAAAATCCATTTAAAAAGATTAAATACCACAAATAAAGATGTACCAAAGCACTTTCTATATGGACCGAGGAAACTAAATATGATTTTAACACAATTCAGATGCTACTCATCTTTCTTGAACTATGACTTGTTTAGAGTCAATATAATTGCTGATCCATCTTGCTTTTGTGGATGTAACATTGAGACTGTACACCATTTCCTTTTTGACTGCTCTTTATATATACACCAGAGAGAAATTCTGATGAATAATCTAAGATGGCTTCCTGATGACCTTATATTAACTGTTAAGTTACTTACATCTGGTAATCCGAATCTCTCGTATGAACAAAATGTGAATATATTCAAACACGTATTCTAATTTATCAAAAGGTCTGAGAGATTTCTTGTTATGTAGAAAATGTATTTACGGTACATCCATGTCATCATCATCATCAACGTTTTCAATGTTTACATCTATTTCTGTTTCATTTTTTTTTCTCAATTGATAGACTCGTAAAATATTGTTTATTTTGATATTGCATGCTCATATTATTATTGTATTGTAAATTATTGTCATTCGGAGCGGACTTCATAAGTATGACTTACTTGTGTCCAATCCATTTTACTTTGAGTAAATAAAATATGTTTAAACTAAAAATTAAAAAACACATAATAATTATTGTGTGCTTAGAAAAATTTATGAGATTGAATTGTGAAATAAATTGTGGGAACCTAGATTTAATAATATGTTTCACAAAGAATAAAAACAAAAAATGTTGTCAACAATAACCAAAAATACTGCAGAGATGTTGGGGAGTATCTCATTCGTCTTGATTCGTCCTAAAAAAAGGTCGAATGCAATGTTGTTTAAAGGAAAACGTCCACTCTGTACTAATGAAAAAAAAATCAAAAATCTTTCTCTTTTCCCTACGTCTGAGAGTTTATCTAAAGTACTTTAAAAACTTTATATTCTTCCTCAAGGTCTTCCATGTGGTCTTTCTCGTGGTCTACTACATGGTCTTCTTCTATGACTTCTTCGTTGTCTAATACATGCTCTTCCTTATGGTCTTCCTCGAGATTATCTTGCTTTCATCGATGTTCGTGAATAATAAATTCTGTATATCTGCCTTTTTTGTTTCGAACATTTCGTGATTTTGGGTGAACAGATTACGTCTAATTTATATAGGTGTTGAAGTTTTGATCGGCGATATACTTTTCTTAAATATATGTGGTGATCTCTGTGACGTATATTTGACGGCAGGACTACTCCCAGAGGCTTTAGTTCGCTTCAGGGCTGGGATAACTTGTATCTCCATGCCTATTTGTAGAGAGTCAATTTTAGTCCTCTTTTCCTTTTTCCTTTTGAACAATGACATTTTCTGAAATTGAACAAACAATTAATAGTTTGATTTCATTGAATCAGTGATCAGTTTACATCTATTAAAGTATAAGGATAAATCTGTGCTTTTTAATCAGCATTGATCACATTTATTGAGTCAATAAAAGTCACAAAGCCAATATTTGTCCTTCCCCTCACGCATTCACGATGTCCTCAATCAGAACCGATCACCTCACGCAAGACTTAATGAAAAAATGTAGTTTTTGGAATTATTAAGACGTTTATCAACACCGGACAGCGTACACGCCTCAAAACAAACAACATTCATACCCATTGCCCGAAAAAAAACTAAATGTGAACTTGTAGGTCTGTAAATAGAACCATTTCAAAATTAAAATGTCACTTTTTTAGGCAATTTCTCGTGGGGCAACTGATTTTGTAAGAGTTCAACTCTACGTACAACAGTGAATGATACATGTATCTCTTCGTTAAAGTATTCACCACATCATAACATTCTCTGATTTTCAATATTTTGATCAGTTGGAGTAAGAAAATTGAGATTTAGAAATGTACATACCTTTTGAAGCGGTGACAATTACTCCACTCAAGCACAACTGGAAAATCCTCTCACAGTTTTCATTGCAGAACCAAATGTTCTGCGTATGTAGATTACCAGCCGTGATATATATATGCATTTTCTAGATAAATTTAAAGAGTAATTTAGATAATAATTGCTTTACAAAAACATAGCACCCTACTCTCAGCAGTAAGGAGACATGGTTAAATATAGGAACACAAACTTTCTTTATTCACTTAGTTTGTTGAACCCTTAAACTCTTGCAGAACAGGTTTTGTGTATAAAAAGGCATCCATTAACATTTTTATTAAGACAAATGCTAGTTTCATTGATTATTTTTCTCTTTTTAAGCATTTAGTATGGATATTAGGATTGAAACCATCTTCTGGTGGGACCCTGAAATCAAGTCAGAACACGACAGAAAGTAGCAATGCAGTGATAACAACTGCTGTCATGGCTGACCTTCCTGTACTGTCGGCCATGTTGTCTAGACTCTTTGAAAGCTCACAGTAAGTTATAAATGTTATGTTATGTTAAAATAATTTTCTCAATACTTGGTATAAAAAAGGACATTAGTAGGCTTTGATGAGACTGCAATCTGATGTGAAAACAATTGTGTAGAGGTGTCCCAAGATCTGCTGCTGACAACACATATTTGGCTCTCTTTGGTCTGACTGCTTTGAAAGAAAATTTAAAAAATGTCATGATTGAAGATATTGTATCAAATTGCAAATACTTTGACTTTTAGTTGTGAAACTCACAGTCGAAGTGATAAGATATTTCTTGAATATCACTGTTCGAGACGAAATTACTTGCTTTGCATTGCATTTCAGATTTTGTTTTTTTCTTTGAAAACTTATTTATAATTTTAATGCAAATTCCATCAAATCAAAGAAGAGATACAGCATACATATATTTTTTTTACACAATTAGCCGATGTATCTAGGTGTCATCAAAACAGTAACTTGGAGGTTCCTTTTGATTTTTATACAATACAGATTTATGTTTTTCTTACTCTGAAAGCATGCAAAGAAAGTTTGATGCAAGCTTTTATCACTTAAATTTATTTATATGATAGAATTTAATAAACTATAATGGGTTTTGTTCTGGTCTGAAATCCCCCCAAATACCATTTTGAAACAGAAATCCTATAAAAAAGGGCCCTATGACTAGTGTAAAAACATTCAAATAGGAGAACCAACGGGGTAATCTATATAAAAAACAAGGAAACGAAAAACACTTATAAACCCCATCAACAAACAATCACTTCTGATCATCAGGTTTTTTACCAGATTTTTGTGACAAAAATGTCGGTTTTTGATTTGGGGATGTAGGGCGGTTGGTCGGTGGTGGGGCCGGGCTGGTGGCAACCAAATGTTGTCTGTGCATTTACTCATGAACTCTTCAACCAAAGCTTTTCAAATTTTAATATGATATTACTGATGACAAAATTGAGGTCAAGTTTAATAATGGTGATTTTCACTTTTTCTGTTCAGGAGTTATGATTCTTGAAAGATGGAAAAATTGTGTTTCCAGTCATGTTGTTGCATTTACTCATGAACCACTCAACCAAAGCTTTTCAAATTTTAATATGTTGTTACTGATGACAAAATGGAGGTCAAATTTGATATTGACGATTTTCACTTTCACCATTCATCAGTCCTTGTGATATTGGAAAATGCCAGGACTAAAAAAAATGTTAATAAATCCGGTTTGCTGTTGTTCTGACAGCCTCTTGTTAGTAGTTACCAACCTTCACCCTAACTTGAAACAATAGTGTAACATCCCAACATAGAAAGCCTATTTAAAAAATGTTGTATTTGGGGACCGTTGTATTTGTAGACTCTTAGATGATGTAGCACTCCACCACCTGATAGATGCTCTGTGTAAATTATCAGCGGAGTCCATGGAGTTGGCCTTCTCTAACAGAGTAAGTATTCATGTTATTGCTTAGTGTTGTGTTGTAATGGTCATGGTGTTAAAACATTAGTGTTTTCTTAAAATAGATTTTCAATAGTTATTTTGTGTTATAGTTAGATTTAACATAAAATTGTATACTTAAAATAGTGATGAAAATGTATTATTTTCCAAGAAGACCTAGCTATGGGCTGGGATTTTATTTTTTAGTATAGCGTCTTATTTTACAGTGATTTATTAACAGCTGAGTACATGAATTGTTTTGATTACTTTCAGTTTGTTCATTGGTATTGGATTTTTTTTATAAGAAAAGTCAATGTTCATAATTGGCTTAGTCTTCATTTATTAACCAATCACCATAAGTGAGATTGGTAATGAGAAATAGGAAGATATTTTGGTGCTTCATTTTCTAAACTACAGCTTCAAAAAGTTTAATCTTAAGGAAATCTTTAAAAAATGAAACATAAAGGTTTATAATGTTCTTCACATGAAAATCAGGATGAGTGCAAATATTGTATTTGTATTGCCAAATGGAAGCTAAGGTACAAAAAAAAAAGCCATGACAAGAGGGCTGCCCAGTATACTATATCCCTAATACTGACATCTTAAAATTTTTTTGAAAATGATTATGTTCTACAAAAAATTGACAAAACTAACAATTTCAGTTATCTTGTTTCAAAAAATAGAAATATGCCAGGACCAACGAATGCATATATGAATGATATATCCCAATAGAAAGAGGGAATGAGTGTTTTTACTATTTAATTTCAGCCATTTGTCATGTAAAGAATTCAATCCCTGTAAGAAATTAGATTGTATTTTAGAATTACAAAAAACATAAATATGTTGGTGTTAATGGGGTAAAAGAGTAATAATTAAAGCGTGCATTTTCTCGTTAATTAACTTGTACCATAAATATTGATTAACCTTATGACAATTATTCCTTCTGACACTGACAGTGGTAAGGTCTAATTGGCGTTTATTGTAATTGTATATGTCAGAAGTTATGATCGCACAAAATATCTTACCGCTATCTGTCATAACATCATCAGGAAGAAATAACAAAAAAAATGTTATTTAAAAGTCCACTTATTTTACAGTTCAAATAGTGAAATATATAGTTGTATATTTTTTTGCATAAATTATGTGATTTGGTTATAATAAACCAAAAATAAGTAATTGATGTAAATTTAAATTTGAATTATGAAGAATTTTGGTTTATTGGTTAGTCTCTTGTTTATTTCTTTTCTAAATTGGTAAAAATTCTCAAGTTTTTTATGTATTTTTAAATGATAATACTTTTTATCTTTTTCTGTTCAGGGATTTTACTTTGCCTGGGATATAGTAGGTTTAATGCTAATAAGATAAACATTCCTCAAAACAATTTCCATTTAAAAAATTATAAAAGGAATACAGATAAAAATATGTTATTCAGTGCCCTTATGGGTATTGATCTGTTGTTTAGCATAGACATTTTTTCCAAAGATTTTTAGATGTTTGGCTTTGATGTTTGAATGTAATTTTTCTTATATCTTCTTTATACCCTTTTTATAAATGGAAATTGAAACAATTGTTTGAGGAATATATCTTTCTTTACATGTGCATATTCTATTAAGTGTAATTGGTTGTAAAATTTCACAATTTTATTTGTTTTGAAAGAATTTTACTATTCTATTATTTGCAATAAAACAATGTTGTGAAACTGCCTTTTTCTCATGTCTTTTTTCAGTTAATCTTTTTTTATATCTTAATTGATATTTTCTTAAATAATTTACTATGGCTTAACTTTGATTACTAGACAAAAAGTTCAAATCAGGCATTTTGGTCTTAAATTGTTGATAGATAACAAATGACTTTAGCTCAGTCAATAGCTTGCCTCCTTCTGTTATCTGAAATTCACCAAGTTAAGCCATATCATTATGTATTCCAGCTTCATCCATTATTATATTAATTACAACCAAATTGCACTATTGTAGCTGTGAATGTGAATTCTATTTATAATCTAAATATACTGTGAAACTATTGTTGGATTTATCTTTGCTTAATGAGTTTAATTTGAACCATTTGAAAATTAGCTTCAGAGCTTGTTAAAATAGCTAAAATAGATGTGGCAGAGAAACATCCTCCTGTTTGAAAAACAATTCAAAATTTGTTTATCATTATTTTACCTATGATGTCGTTGATGTTTACTTTGACAATGGCACATGCACCCTTAGTTTCTAATAATAATTTTGTATCTCAAGTAGCATGATGTGAAGAATTATCACAAAATAAAAAATAAAAAAAAAAATACACAAATTAGCAATATAATGGGGCATTATAGTGAGGTATTTAAGGAATGTATAAATAAAATTATTTTATTGGATGACAAAATAAGTATCAACCAATCAGTGCTTTCAAATTGTGCTCTTTGGTCTAAGAACCTATAACTAATTTCATCACAGACTGGTATAATGAACCCATCTGTCTAATGGCGGGGCTAATTTAAATAAGTAAAATAAAAATGACTGATATTGTTGAAAACAGGGTCAACATGTGCTAGCAACTACAAGAAGCTACAGTTGTAAATTATATATTTTCTCTAAATCAGAAGCAACACTCAATAAGTTTCATAAATTCTTGTCCTAAAATTTACCATGTATCAAATGAATCAGTTGTAAATAGAAAATAAGTAATTAGAATTTAGAGATCATCTGATGAAAAGTAGGTCAAACATTCTTTTTTAAACCAAGCCTTTAAAGAATGAGTTCTACAGACTTATATTAACTCCAACTTGAGCTGAAAGAGAAATGCACTGTCCTGTGTATAAGTTGTTCAAGAGTAGGACTAAAAAATTAACACAAGTGATATAAACTCCAGATATATATAAAGATGTCTGAATTTGTTAATTTCTGAACCATGCAATAATATCTCATTAGTAATAATAATTTCACAGTACTTATATATATGCTATGCTAGTTGAAACTCATTTTGTCTTAGTGCAGGCCCACACAAATATAGACAAACAGAGTTATATATTATTTCAGGTACAGAAAACCTACGTTTATAATTGTATCGCTGAAACTGGTTACATAGAGAATTAGTATGGCTTTGCTCTAATTGTATTCTATAATTATTCAGAGATCTGGTGACAGTGAATGTTAAATTGGTTTAGGGATTTTTAAAGGAAAATCAATATGTAAATGTATGAATTTAAGGAAAGACATGTTATTTCACAGGATAGCAAAATATACAGTTCACATTTTTAGAGATATGTACATTGTATTATATTTATAAGAAAGGGATTGTTGTTATTTTAGCCAAATTGTCACTTTGAATTCAGAGCTATTCACCTATGGCTGTCTGCTGCCCAAATAATTTATTTGTCTCTGGTGTAACAGTTCGAAAGTTATAAATCCAAGACCATTAGGTTCTATACAGTCAGGAATAATTGTACATTTTAAATTGGAGTAGGACAGTTGGCAAAGATAATATTGATATTGTTAGAATATCTATGTATAACAGTTGAACTAGTGTGAAATGCTTGCTTAAATATCTCACAGAATGTCATTTTGAAGGACAAGTTCTAAGAAATTGTTAAGGAAAGTACAGTTCTCTTTTAGCAGTAGATGATGGTTGGGTTAGTAGGTTAGGAGGAAGCAATTTTATAGAACAGATACATTAATACAATTGTTATTCAATAATTGATGGTACAGTTTTAGACTAATATAAATTGATTTACCAACCTTGAAATGATTTCTTTAAAACATTGACAATTTAATGACAAAAATGCACTGTTTAACTTTTATACACTTTTGTTAGATAGTCTTTAAAACAAAGCAATCCTTAAAATGCATTATTTTTCAATTGAAAATATAATAAAATTAATATTTTCAATTTGTCTGAACTTTTATGGCTAAAAAATAATAGATATAAGAAGATGTTCCGCATTGTATTGAGACAAACTCTCCTATCTTGCGAAATCTAGTACCCACTTGAAAGCAAATGATTTCTTTAAAACGTTGACAATTTAATGACAAAAATGCACTGTTTAACTTTTATACACTTTTGTTAGATAGTCTTTAAAACAAAGCAATCCTTAAAATGCATTATTTTTCAATTGAAATTGATAATACCGGTACACATGTTCCAGAGTTTTACAATTTATTCCAATAATATGTCCCATAACTCAGTCAAAATTAACTTAATGTTTAATATTGCATCAGAAGTTCAAATTTAAAATTGCATAATACTATCTAAAACATGTCTATTACAACTCTAAAATGTCAAATTTTAAAAGCTATCTAGTTATTGGTTTTAAATCTAAATTTCTGGTAATGCATCTATTTGTATGAAAACCTGATATTATTCAATCTCTTAAATTTGTCCATGGTACTTTTAGTGTAAAAGGTTGTAGTTTTCACATTGATGTGAATGACAATGAACATTATCTAATGAAACAAATTGTATTTAATTTGAAAAAATATAATAAAATTTATATTTTCAATTTGTCTGAACTTTAATGGCTAAAATATAATAGATATAAGAAGATCTTCCACGTTGTATTGAGACAAACTTTCCTATCTTGCGAAATCTGGTACCCACTTGAAAGCAAATGCCAACATTTTGATTAATGGTAAACAATGAGAAAAAATAATCAATGCTAATGGTTACTTATAATTATCATAACTAATCTATTTATTTTGTTTATATGCTATATCAATACATTCTTACTGTAAAAATGATACATGTATTTGTAAAAAAAAGATTTTGTAAGTTTAAAGCAATAAGAACGTGAACAACATTGCACATTTTAATCAAGTAGGGCTTCTATTCTTCATTTGGAATGTTCTAAATCATTTGCATTCATATGGCTTAGAATGTACAAAATCAACATTCAATTCTTAATTAAAGTCTAGAATACTAAAAGATTTCTCTACATTTAATTTAACAAAACATTGAAAACTGAATTGAGAGCAGATACTTGAATAAGTCTAAAGAGTTCATAAAAAACAAACAAATAAAATTTGAATTGTAGAATATTGACCCATGCTTAGTTACATCTCCTTTATTCTTGTTATATAATCAGGAAGCCATCATATGGTATTCTTGTGTGACAGTTCCAACAGGATTGCCCATTTTAAGTAGAACCACTTTATGAACTAAAATTCTATGTTTGTATATGTTGTTTATAACCGAGAAGAATGAGGTATGAAAACAACATTACGATTTCATTACTAAAGTAATTATCGGGGAGGAAATGGAATCGTACAAGTGGTTGAACAAGTTGACACATCAGACGGAGTGCTATTGTCTGTAACACTTGAAATCTTATGTCGTAGTGTTGTAGATATATAGAATTATTCGACTGTGCACAAGAATTTTCCCTGTGTAGATAAATCCTATCTGTTTTATAGAATCAGGACACGATGATCTTGCTTCTGCAACATTTATTTACAAGTCACTGTCATTAAATAGACATAGTTGCATTTACATAAATAGTAATTATAAATATATTATCGTTATGTATCAAACTTAGACTGATGTTAAATTTTCCTCAAGGTTCTATTTTTCACATGATACTAATTTGCTGTCACATTTGAAATAATTTAATTAAAATACTGTGATGTGGAAAATTTTGTGTAGGGGTAATTTGGAGCTTATTATACAAGTTTGAATGCAAAATGATAAACTGTCCTACATGTAAGAATACAAGTCAAATTAGCAAATAGTATGAAACAAAACTATGCCTTAATTATATATCACTCTATAACACTCTCACTCTTCAAAATAGCTTTGTTGCAACTGAAAATGTACATGAAATTACCAAATTCCTTAGCAACTAAACCTTTTTAAATTTTAGGTCCTTTATGGTTAATTGTTTTGGTTCTAATACATTCTTTGCTTTTAAATAATTGGTTTTGAGATTCTTCATGACAGTAAATCAAAAAAGCACACTGGATGCATGCAATTTTCTTTACTAAGTTCTGTTTTTTTGGTCAATTTAACATTAAGAATGTGAATTATGTCATTGGGACAATTCTTGATAGTTTGACATACTACACAGTCTGGGTTTAAGTAATTTTTTATTGCAAACTTGAAGTGCATTTATTTCTAACCTAAACGATGTAAACGATTACGCGCGTAGTCTTTTAGTCCATTTGTTTCTTACATTTTTTGGTCAACGTTGACATCGTTCACATAAATGATGTACGCGCAAAATAGTCTCGTAGTTGTTGATCGTTTATTGTTGAGACATGTAAACGATAAATTTGTTTCTGCATCTGTCGTTTAAATAATTAGGAGCACGTGCTGTTTTCGCAAAGTCCTGGTTATTTATTTCCCGCACTTTTACCTGTTTGTTTACAGTGCGTGAATGTAATCTATTTTTGTCTGACAACGTGGGGTCGATAAAGTTTATTAAACGATGTATTTGTTTCTAGCAGCTTAACGTTTACTAAATGATAGTCATCGATGACAAAATTTCGGGTTAGAAACAAATGCACTCTAAGTTTAGACACCAAATAGACAAATTAATGATGCTAACCTGACCACAGAGTGTTTTCATTTACACTGTCATAAAATATCTGTTTTGTATGGTTGGATCTGTTGGTATTAAAGACTAAGTAGAGAAACCATGGGAAGAATAAAGGGACGTCAGATTCAAAATCAATTACGCTCAATTCAAGCAAACAGTGGGAAGGAAAATATTTCTGACAAGTAGAACATAATTGTAGTTACATCTGACATAGTTGATGTGTAAGGTTTTTAACAATTAATGGTGGAGGCCTTGAGGTAGAGATCATCAAGTATAACAGCTTCCTTGCTCTCTTGAGACGGTTTGGACAATTGAAGGAAGACCATTAAGGTGTATAGCCATCCTGAATTATTTCTTCATTCCTGATGTTTGCTATTGGATTGATTTGACTTTTTTGTTATGAAATAAGAAAGCCGTAGCTGGACATTTCCCTGCCAATTAAGTGACCAAGGATAGACAAGGTTTCCACATTTAACCTCGAGCAGAAAGTTTATCTAACATTATATTAAGTGACTAATTAAGGGTTAAGTTAAGTCTATTTAAATTGGGAAAGAAGACTATCTCATAAATCTTAAATGTTTAAATGTCAATTAAGTGGGGCACATTTTACATTTAAAAATGTCTTCCAACAATTTTCTAACATAATTTTTTTAATGTTTTTTATGTTATGAATACAAATATAAATGACATTTTTCCATTCTATTTTTATTAGCTCATCTCATATCTGCATTTTGAGTATATATAAGATAAGATTTCCTTGCCATAACAAGGATGTTGTCTTCTTAAATTTTGGATTAATAAGGTTTTAAGGCGACTGCAGCATACTTCCGTATTCATTTTGATTAAACTCTACCAACTTGAACCACCAGAAGGTGATTTATTTACTTATGTATATAAAATAGGTTTTATGTGAGAAACCTTTTGTTACAAATGGAAGTTGGTCAGGAAAATAGACCAGATAGTTTAAAAAATATCAGGAAACACAGAAGTAATTAGGCAAAAACAGTTCAGTCAATTTCCTGTGAAAGTCTTAAAGGGAAACTTCGCAAAATAATAAAAAATTGATATTATGTTCATTCAGTATAAAAATGCTCAAATTCATAGTTATTAAAGTTTTATTCCACTAGATAAGCGATCACCATTGATTTTAAATTTAGAGTATCAATTCTCTGCGTTCGGCCATTTTGTCTTCTTTCCCGATTAATAACAACGATATGTCTATAAACCACAAAGGAACAAAACTACAGTAACCGATGTAGTCGTAATTGCGTGTTGATATCTTGTCAATCGTACGGTTGTTTTATTCGACTGACTAACTTGATACGGAAAATATTCTTATTTTTTTAAATTACCATGGTCTGTTGTTTTTAAACTGTTGATATTGGAATTAGGTAAAAAGTCAAAGTTGAAATCATAAATAAGTGTCCGTGAAAATTGTTTTCGAAAATCTAATTTGTTCATAATTCAGTAATAAACTTTTTTCAAATAAATTCTGATCTTCCCTCATCTGATCACCAGCATGGCTAAAGGTATTACTTCCAAAGGTATTGTGAGGGGTGTGAGGTGACACGTCCAGGTGTTCAAGCGATTTCCTGTCGGGCCTGCAAGTTCATGCATCGTTTCACCTCTGCAGGTATTGATCAGTGTACACGGCGGATAACTTATAACTTTCCATTTTGAACTATCAGATGTATAATATACAACTCTGTCCTACTTGTCATTACTAAACTCATACGCTTGTTTATAAATTACATTTCTGGTGTAAATAATATTATTCATAAAAATATAAATAATACCCAAAAATAAGATTTGATGAAATTAAAATCTATTTAAATATTTTTTCCAAGGGTGAATTTGGGAAAATGTAATATATACTCATTGTCAATAGTGAAGGACAGATTGGAACATACCAGAAATATTGATTTAAAAAAATGTACGCACTTGTCGATGATTAGTTTATACGACTGGGTAGAAAGTTACAGAACTATAGCGCAATCTAAAATATATACATGTATACATTGAATATAAGAAAAAAAACATATATTTTTAATAAATTGGGGTAAAAGTTTTGTAAATAGACTAGTCCACGTATGCCAACAGTATGTAATCATCGAATGTCTATAGACTATTGTATACCAGAAGAAGAAGAAGAAGAAGAAGAGAACCAATTTGATTTAAATACAGGTCGATGTATAATTTGCTTTGGTTCATCGAAGTTGTGGACATAGTAAAATCACAGATTTATATTTCAATAAGATTGCTCTCGAACAAAGGAAGGAATTAGTCATCACAATTGTTATATATGCCACTGGACGAACACTAATTAACGCCACAAGAACCCTGTAATACTAGTACGAGAGTATAGCATGTAAACATTCCTTCTCAATAATATGGTTGTTTTGGAGATTCCGTATATCGTCAAGTTATTGGAATTCCAATGGGGACTAACTGTGCACCACTTATTGCGGACCTGTTTTTGTATTGTTATGAGTTACAATTTATGACTAAAATTAGCAAAGACCCATCAAAACAACATTTGATACAAAAATTTAACAATACTTTTAGATATTTGGATGATATATTGGCTCTAAATAATGACGACTTCAGTATGTATACTAAAGAAATTTATCCTGTAGAACTTACTTTAAATAAAGCTAATGATAACAATGACCACTGCCCTTTCCTCGATCTTGATATCTATATCATAAACGGGAAGCTTAATACAAAAATTTATGATAAAAGAGATGATTTTTCATTTCCTATTGTTAATTATCCATTTTTAGATGGTGACGTTCCCTTGTCACCATCTTATGGTGTTTATATATCTCAACTTGTACGATTCGCTCGTGTATGTAACAATGTATTAGATTTTAGCGAGAGAAATTTATGTATTACTGAAAAATTATTACACCAGGGTTTTCGATATCACAAACTGGTCAAAACATTTACTAAATTTTATCACCGGTATAAGGAAATAATTCGTAAATATAACTCAACATGCAGACATCTTATACGTTCAGGTATTTCACATCCAAAATTTTATGGAAATATTCTTTATAAAGCACAAAAATGTCAGTATTCTCCTCAGAAACTAACAAAACCTTTAAATAGACTTATTAAAAGGGGATATAGTTACGATACTGTTGTCAGGTCATTAAAGATTGCATATTTTGGCTTTAACATTGATTCACTGATAGGGTCTTTGCATCGGAACTAAACACATTTATTTCTTTAAAAAAAAAAAAAAAAAACAGTTGTTGGCATGACACGGGTTATGTTCTTCTCATATATTTTATGATAGTATGATACTAAACCCCTAACGGGAGGGATTGTACCTGATATTCATATGATGAAGACATAATCTTTCAATCAGTTTAATTGAGGTCTGGAGCTGGCATGTCAGTTAACTGCTAGTAGTCTGTTGTTATTTATGTATTATTGTCATTTTATTTATTTTCTTTTGTTACATCTTTTGACATCAGACTCGGACTTCTCTTGAACTGAATTTTAATGTGCGTATTGTTATTGTTTTACTTTTCTACATTGGCTAGAGGTATAGGGGGAGGGTTGAGATCTCATAAACATGTTTAACCCCGCCGCAATTTTGCGCCTGTCCCAAGTCAGGAGCCTCTGGCCTTTGTTAGTCTTGTATGATTTTAAATTTTAGTTTCTTGTGTATAATTCGGAGTTTAGTATGACGTCCATTATCACTGTACTATTATGCATATTTTAGGGGCCAGCTGAAGGACACCTACGGGTGCGGGAATTCTCGCTACATTGAAGACCCATTGGTTGCCTTCGGCTGTTGTTTGCTCTATGGTCGGGTGGTTGTCGCTTTGACATATTCACCATTTCCTTTCTCAATTTTATTGTATTGGAAATCTTTTCATACAGATTGACAACTCATGGTCCGACATGCATGTAATATTTGCAACATGACGCCCATAGTTCTTTCTACCATCATCATCTTATTCTTTGATATTGCTGTAAACATCGACGGTTCACACCCAAACAAAATGGGAGTAATGTACCTTCAGAGCTTCTCCGTGGTATACACTTGTAAAACTTAATATATAGACGAAATTTCTGTATTGAAATGAATCTACATCTTCAAATAACGATTTTGAGAAATCACCTTACAAACCAATATAAACGTATGGCAAGATATAACCACGAAGGAATTTAGTTTTTGTCAGACGCAAGAACTCATCACTATCATAAACGTATACGTATATATGCATGCAGTTCCAAATATCAAGAACAAGCGGTCGATGTCGATAGTCCGTTTTCTAACTATTCAGAGTTAGACATGTCACTTGTTCACTCTTGGAAGCCTTCATATTCCCCGTCCAACGATGGGAACTCTTTCTGGTTGTGTTGACTATAAATGCTTGTATGGTAATTCTGTCGTTTATCTGTACCAGTGGTTCATTTCCTCTCCTTTCCCAACAAACAAACTAGAGCTCATCCTCAATGGCGCTTATACGTCAGGAAACTTACATGTATACTAATAATGATTGTTTTAAGAACAACGATGTATGGACGAACTATTCTAAATTCGTCAATATCAGTTTAATATTCAGTTATGCATGACTCAAATATAAGTTTTATTACAACTACTGCATTACTTATTTGGATTAATGACGGCTATCATGTTCAACATTGCACAAATATTATCATAGAATTTAAAAAAAAAAAAATGTACAAAAATCCTCAAAAAAAATAATGCCTTAGCTTAGATCATTGGTATTATTTTCACAAAAAGTTTGTGTAAATGATTGTCAAATGAATTTAATTATGTAAGAATAAAATGTTAAAAAGAAACTAAAAAAAATCATGCATGTTGTATGTTGTATTTTTTTTCAATTAACAAACTTATGATGTCATTTTGAATTATATAACAAAATGATATTGATATGTCTGCATCAGAGTGCATCCAATGAGGTACAACATCATGTATCGTTAATAGTGAATTACTGAAATTACACATATAATATGAGGCCTGTTATACTAAACTTAAAGAAGAATTAAGGAACCTATAAGGACCTAGTAGACTTCATTGATGTTTTTACTCATTATGTAAGATTTTTGTAAATATATGTATGATCATCAATAATGTTATAGTTACTATTATTTTAAATGTCAATGAAAGGCTTATTTAAACTTTGTAAGTGTAAACTGATGTAAGTTTAGAAAGTTATTGCCCTTTCTTTGAGATGACATATTTTAAGCTTTTCATACGACCGCAAACATTGCTGTGGTATTTTGGTATCAAGTTGTCTTCATCATCGTATTCGTCATTGTTGGAAGACAGTTGGTTTCTGGACAATAACTTTAGTTTAAGAAAATAGAAATCCTTGAAATTTAAACACAAGGTTTATAACCACAAAAGGAAGGTCAGGATTGATTTTGGGGATAATGATCATAACAGATTAGGCTCGAACCATTTAGGTATTGGGGGCAAAAAAAAGGGGAAAAACAAGGGTTTGCTGATTAATGGACAATTAAGACAATTTTAAAGGAGTGTAAGGGAGGTAATCAAAACTCATTTAAAGTACAATAATGTGTATATTGGATTACCTCCCTAAAACTGCTTGTAAATTGTGTATGAAAGAAATTTTGTATTGTCTTGAGGTGATTTGCTGTCAATTTATTTTTAAAAGTTACTATTAATTAATATTAAATTTAGCCTTGAATATTTATGTCATCCTGTATCAAGCGCGAAATTGGGTCCATTCTTGCCCCAACTGTTCAGGGTGGGACCTCTGTGGAAGTATCCAGCTGCACTCAGCAAAGCAATTTATTATCATTGCTTTTGAAGAATGTGATTCATCACTCAGTTCCAAACTGAGTATAATTTGAGTAATATTTATGACTCGTGATCCTACCAGAAATTTATTTCAGTCCTCGATTCTCTTAAACAAATGTGGATATATCAAATTCTGTAAGTACCGGTAGATAATGTAATTAAGTTCTGATTTGTAATAGAATTAAAGCAGTAGAAATTGAAAGTTCTAATTTATTCCAGTAGAAATAAGAGATCAAATTTGTAACCGGAACATTCAGGACTGCAATTTACCAAAAAATGTGACAACTGAAATTGATCATAAGTATACTCAATTGTTCATGACTTAAACAATCAATTTTAGTCATAAGATTTTTTGTAAAATGCAGGCCTCACGGTCATAAAACTTTCGAGCATGATTTTTGTACTCAGACTCGAAAATCAACCAATCAAATTGCTGGATTTCATGTTTCGAGCATGATTTTTTGTGCTCCAAGCACTGAGTAAAGTTTTATGCCTTCAAGGCCAGGTCTGGATAATTTAACTAATATTAAATGTTTAGTACACATGCTTATACACGACTGTTATAAAATTCTACCTTTGTGAGATTATTTTTATAGATAAGACTGTCATGAAATTCTGTTTTTAGTGTTTTTCTGGGTATGTTAAGATCAACTTTAATGTAATTATTAATAAATTCTCAACATTTTATACCAACTCTAATTTTATGTTGGATATTAAAGGTAGTATATTTTATTAGGTGAACTTTATATATTTCTATATTCTGATTTTTTTTCTGAAAGTTTATTTTGGTTGATGATTAAATTCTCCTGAAAATGGAAACAGATATGAGATTCTCTAGACAAATGCGTAATATAATATGTGTTGTGTAAAGTATTTCTATTCCTTCCCTCCTACATGTATTGGAAATTCTGTCTGTAAAGTAGGTTTATATACTCAGCTTCTATATTTCAGTTCATTGAATGTTCAGCTTAAACCTGTATAAAAGTGTGATTCTCACTAGTAAATTGACCAAATATCTACTAAAAAAACTTGACCAATTTCTAGTCAGTACACAAGTAAAAGTACACAAGTAAATTGACCAAATGTGTAATCAGACCCTCAACTCAAGTAAACAGACTTAATATTTGATCAGAACACTAGTAAATTAACCAAATGTTTACTAAGAATACAATACATTGATCATAACTCAAAACACTACCAGTATTCAAATTTAACTATTGTCTAATCTGACCACTTGTAAAATGACGAGATCTCTACTCAGATCACTAGTAAATTGACAAACTTAGTACTCAGAACAGTTTAATTCACCAAATAGGTATGCAGAACACAAGTCCTTTGACCAATCTCTTCTTAGAACACTGGAAAATTTACCAATTTCTCTACTCAGGGCAATACTCAATAGTAAATTTAATAAATCTCGACTCAGGGCAATACTCAATAGTAAATTTAATAAATCTCGACTCAGAACAATACTCAAAAGTAAATTTACCAAATCTCTACTCAGAACAATACTCAATAATAAATTTACCAATTCCCTACTCAGAACAATACTCAATAGTAAATTTAATAAATCTTGACTCAGAACAATACTCAATAGTAAATTTACCAAATCTCTACTCAGAACAATACTCAATAGTAAATTTACCAAATCTCTACTCAGAACAATATTCAATAGTAAATTTACCAAATTTCAATTAATACATAGGAGAACTTTACTCTTTTGATGTAAATAATTCAAACTGTATTGCTATCCAAAGAATCCTAATTTTATTCAAACTTATGTTCACTTTTCCTCTTGTTAGATCCACCTTGGTTTGTTTCATGATAACAAGTCATTTTATAGTTGAGAAGGTACATGTTGTTACCGTAATTATTACTATACCTTTTTTTTTATTGAATTTTAAAGTTTAAATCTGTGTTTTACACCATGTTAAGCAATGTTAAAATCATTTAGAATGTGCTTTATGTGATATCAGATATCTTAAAAAACATCATGTAAAAACCATGCCATTTTTTATCTACTCGCTAAATTCAATTTTCAAAATTTAGTTATGTCCAATGATTTGGAAGATCTAAGTCAGTGTACCATTCATTCCAATGACAGATTGATATTTGGTTTATGTAGTTGTTTGTCCTAAGTGTTGTTATCTGGTTACAAAAGAAAAATGACTTTGTCCTTTAAAGGTTAAATAGATAGAACTAAAATTCAATTTGCTCCGGAAAGAATTACATTAGGTGTATATTTCATTGACTATTAACAATCTTATTGGCATAAAGAAATTACTTTTATTTGAAATTTGATTCTTCATAACCCAATGAAGCATAAGTTCAAGAGAATAAAGACAGATCTTGTTTCCAAGACGATGCTTCTGATGCTGAAACAACAGTGGTATTTTCCTTTCAAATTCCTTTAAATCTTTCAAAATGTACAGCCCATATCATATATTTCCAGTAAATTGGCTTTTATAAAACATTTGTACATGTTGTGGAAGGCAGATGTATAATTGTATACTGTTATCTCTTTGTCCATCCTCATGATTATTCAAGATTGTTCCAATAAATCTTTTCTTTATTTCTACATGTAGACAGGGGCCTTTTTAATTTTGATGATTTATAAATTTTTTGTTCAGATTTAAAAAGTAGGAATATACATTTGTACTTCCAGCACATAAAATTCAACATTTGGTATTTAACTATTGTCATGTATTTATACAATATGAAGGAACATTACCTCGAGCCTGGAAATTTTTTGAATAAATTGAACATTTCCACGTCATCCTCCTGAATATGCATGGTTTATTGGCTGCTTAAGTTAAGACACCATTCAGTAAATTTTTATAAAATGTGCATTTGTAACCTAATAAACTGTACAGAAATACATGATCTTTTGTGATGATAATGCATAAACATATCCTTTAATACTGTAATACCAAAAAAAAACCTTCAAACAATAATTTAATAAGTTGATGGTCTTCTCCAAAATTATCAGACACAAAATCTGAACAATAGCAGTGTAATTATAACCTATCAGTATGTCTATCATGTAAGATTTAACTCAAAATTCATAAAACTTTAGCTTTAAAGATAATTGTATCACAATTTAGAATGATGCTGTTGTATTACTGTCTCCTTGATGTTTAACTTACTAGACCTAGGTAATGATAAACCACTGAGTAGTATAGGACATTGGTTACTGCATTTTATGAAGAATAGGAGAAGGAGATCTGTTATTGTTGTATCAATCCAGCATTCAAACAGCAGATTTTTTCTCTCAAAATATATGATTTTGTTTAATCAAAAATCTGTGTTTCAATCAAAAAGAATTATAATTTGTATTCTGTAAGGTAGTCAGCACGTTTTAAGAGTATGATTTGTTTAATGATTTATCACTCTCATTTTAAAGAGTTCAGAAAAGAGATGTTTGAAATGTGTTTCATTAAGGATTGGTTTGTCTTCAAATTATTTGAGAATACAACTTCTTCAAATTAGCTGTTATTTGATTGTGTTGTATTGAGCATATGAAATAAGTTATCTGAGGTTCTTAGTATGGAGTGGTACATGTTCCAACTTATAATTCTCTATGCTAGGTTAAATTCGTTTTACTGAATAATTGTTAATAAAATTAATGGTTTCTATTTGGAGAAATAAATAAGAGGATTATAACTTATTTAATTGAGTTTCTGTGTACTCTGGGGCCTGATTGTGTATCTTCGAATTTATGTAACTGGTAATTACTGGTAATTAGTGTTGAGCAAATTACAATAGAGAATAAAGCTGAAAAAAGAGCAGTGTAACTTGTTGATGCATTCCCTTTCTCTATTGTTTTATATTTGTTTAATCAATTTTTTTCACCGATTTCATGTCAATTGAAACAATTTAGTTGTTCAAGGTTTCTTATGGTTTTGTATGAATTTCCCGATTTAGAGTTTATGTGACTCTATCAGGTTTTGTCTTACTGAGTGCAATTAAGAGAGTGGCTTCTAAATTGGATGTTGAATTGGAAGGAGCTGTATGTTAATATATTATTAAACAGGCTATTATTTAAACTTGGAATTATTTTTAATTATGGAATTTGCATAATTTCTCGTGTTTAAAATTTTTAATAAATTTCATGTTTATTTAGTATTATGATCTTTTGAGCAGTAAATAACATTTTCCATACAATGTATTTTGGTTAGATAGTGTTGTGCGCTGCACAGTACATTCTATTGAAAATATACTATTTTCCTTGTAATAAAAAGTGTTGTGCGCAGCACAGAACATTTCAGTACAGAATAAACATGGAATTTATTAAAAATTTTAATAACAAGAAATCAAGCAAATTCCATAATTAAAAATAATTCCAAGTTCAAATAATAGCCTGTTATTAATAGACCAATCCTGAGTTGATTTTTATACGACCGCAAAATTTTATACGACAGCAAAATTTTTGTGGTCGTATATTGGTATGACGTTGGCGACAATTAAGAATAACTAGGACAAATTGACAATATTTATGGAATCTATTAACCAATTGATAGAACTTAAAGCCTTTAATAATTGTTATGCCTATTCTCTTTGGAAATTGTTTTCCCACATATTTAAGTTGCCCTTTGTAAACTAAGAAATTACAATTGACATGAAATTTTAGTTCACACATAATTATTTTGTTGTCTTCTAGATTATAAAAAGCCCACAACTTTATTTTTATATGTATAATAGAAAAGGCTGTTCTTTACTAGAATGATTTCTCAATTTTCCACAAACTAGCACTTCATTTTCAAGTTTGTAAAAAAGAAAGGAAATGGTACCAATTCATTACACAAAATGACAAAGTCTGTTAGATATGTACACGATAAAAACAAAGAGCATAGGAACACCTTTTCACTACTGTTCTTTATCTGAAGGTCACAATGAGGTTTTCAATAGGGATCCAAAACTCTCCCTTAATTGCAATTTGAAGATGTCCCTTAGCATCAGTTTAAGTTGAAATCTCAAAATAGATACCTGAGGATTGAAAATTTGTATGCCAAATATCCTTTTGGTCTACAACAGACTTATCAGTGAGTTATGATAGAAACAATGAAGTTAAAAAGGCCAAAGTCAGAAAGAAAAAAGTTGAAGAACACTCAGGACCCAAATTATATTTATGATTATGATAAAGCTCTAATTTTATATTTGTGGTTTCAAGGCCTTTTATAGCTGACTATGCAGTATGGGCAGTAAAAAAGTTAAAAAGGTCAAACAAAGTACGAAATTGAAGAGCATTGAAGACCAAAAATATTTTTTTAATATGTTTTGATTAAAGCTTCACTGTTATTTTTCAAGGGACTGGCTGCTGATGAGGCATGTATAGTGTTAAATTTTTTTCAACATTTTTCAGTGTTGGTAATTCAAAGTTTCATGTTAAAGTTTGACTAATTTAGAAAATTTAGGTTTTTGTTGTAGTTGTTTTATTTAGATTAACCTTTAGCATTATTAACAAAAAGTCTTTGTTTTGCAAGGTTAGAATCATGATTTCCAAAAGTAGAAAGTTTGACATGTCATCTGATTGCATTTATACATGTATATATAATATATTTTTATGAAATTCAGACTCTTGAGTACAAAATTTGTGCTCAAAACACCAAATTCAGTATTTTGATTGACTAATTTCTGTCTGAGTAATATATTGGTAATTGCTATATGTATGACCCCAAGGCCAGGATAATTCAAACATTAAATCAAAGATTTATTTTCAGAGAAAATATAGCTTCTAAATTCTTTTGAAAATTTGATACCTGTTAACCAAAACCCTTCCAATGGATAAATTTAGACATTGAGCTTGCAACTCCCTTAGTCAAAAGGTTCTTCTTATGCACCATATTTATAAAATACTATTTTCATCTCCACTGTTTTAATTTTATTTATCAGAGTGCAGTTTTCATTCACTAACACCTAAAAAAAAGTTGGTGAGAAATTTTTCTTCTAAATGGTAAATGTTCAAAATATATTTTTAACTTTTGTTTGTAAATAAGCAGCAATTTATTTAGATGAAATATTAAGATTTGTGAGTTCTAATGTATGATATTTTATTAAAAAAAAAATTCTTGTACTATAATTTTTTTAATTTTTTTTAGGGCCAAGGATGGTTGACATTTCAGAACATGGACTACAAAAACATTTACAAAATTAAACTTTCATATGCTTTGATAGAATAGATATATTTAAATAAGGATGAATTAAATGGACTGACTTTTTGATTTCTTTTTTGCAGGAACCATCATTATTTGCAGTAGCCAAGCTGTTAGAAACTGGTTTAGTAAATCTGTCTCGTGTTGAAGTGCTCTGGAGACCAGTAACAGCCCACCTTTTGGAGGTATGTGCTTATAAAAGTTTTAAGATTTGTAATCAACTTGTGTGAAATGTTTCAGATTGTATGAATGCTCTCATGATTAAAAGAGTGTCATTTTCATTTAGAAATCAACTTGAAATTTGCCAAATATTTTTCCTCTTACTGCAAAAAAAAAAAATGCAAAAAAATATATTATAAATTTTTAACAAAAATTTAGAATTACAGTGTGATGCATAGCTGTTTTTTAACATTCATACATTTTTGAAATGCATGCAAGTAAAGAGAAGAAATGCCTGTTTCTTTAATTAATTTGAAAAAATATACACCGTAAAAGTTGGAATGGGTATAAGCTTGGAGCAGATTGGAAGTTTGGTGAAGATTAGATTCATCAAATGAAGACCAGTCAAGAACAGACTTGAGGTAGACATCACTGTTGGTTTGGCAGAAATGGCTGCACTGTAACAACTATAAAGTGGAATGTAGAGAATGGAAGGAGTTTGCAGACTTGAAGTTAAATTTTGAAAGGTAAAATTAACAAAATAGATATATAAATATTTATGTAGACTGACAAAGTACATTGAAACCTGTGTTATTGCGAAAAGTAATGAAATATTAAAACCATAAAATAATAATTTTAAAAACAGGTTTTGATTAAAAAAAATCTTAGCCCAAAATTGAGATATCAATGTTTTTGGCTAAATATGTAATGTATTCTTCACCATATGAAATAATGAATATTCATTGAAGGCTCTTAGATGTTAGCAACTATAGGTCATTGAACAATGAAAAAAACCCATACTGCATAATATAACAACCTGTTAAAGGCAGACATAACAGAATGTAAAACAATTCAAATGGGAAAACCAAATATGATATACTGCAACAAACGACAACCAATGAACTATTGGCTCCTGGTAATGAACAGGCACATACATAATTATATATAAAATATATTAAATATTATGAAAACTTCAGTAATTTTTTTTTTTTATTACTTATTTTATTTTGAATATTTTATTTTTTTCAGCTAAGGAAATCAGATTTAATAGTCCATAGAGAAAGAAATGAAAAAGAGAAAATACATCAAGAGGCCAGCCTTTATACATGTGTGTACAGGTAAATAGAAAAGTCTTATTAAAACAGATAATATGTCCCTTTTCCAAATTTTCTTAAGTGCCTAGATCTTCCCACTGTGTTGACGACCCATTGGTGGGCTAGTGGCTGTTTTATTTTCTTTGATTGGGTTGTTGTCTTTTTGTCACATTCCCCTTTTCCGTTTTCAATTTTAAAAACTGTTAATCGAAACAAAATTTGTGCATATTTAGAGTTATGAAATTGAGTACAAAATTGTAAATCTTGATAAAAAATATAATAATTGCAGCAATATATGAATTTATCAGATAAAGGTGAAATATTTCAAAATAAGATATTAACTCATAAGGAAGTACATTTTAAAATCACAATAATGAATGAGTTGAAAAATACATATTAATTTTAAAGTAAAAATCATTAGAGAAATGGACATTTAACCTAGTAAAAGTGCACCTGTCCTACAACTGTACCAGTGTAAAAGGTATTAGTTTAGAGCATGCTGAAATGTACATTTTGTGACCAAAATAGAATCTTGTGACCAAAATAGAATGGCTGTTGTCATGAGTATGTGCAAAGCATGCATGTAGTTCACTTGGAGTTGAGAGTCAGGTGGTCTTGAAATGAGGTCATCCAATAATATTACTCCACTTACATGATTGACAGGTGCCACAGTACAGTGTGAATGAAAATGGAAGGAACTGAAACTAACATTGCATAGAAGAAGAAGACAGTCAAGGAGAAACAAGAACTGTAAAATGGTTTATGGCTCTTATAGAAAATGGAGACTGTGAGTAAATAATAATTACCATAAAACATGTATCACACAAAACAACAAAAGTACATGTATTACACAAAACAACAAAAGTACATGTAATACACAAAACAACAAAAGTACATGTATCACACAAAACAAGAAAAGTACATGTATCACATAAAGCAAGAGAATTACATGCATCACATAAAACACTAAAAGCACATGTATCATTCAGTTTTTGTTAAGTTGTGGATAATGTGAACTTTGTAGTCATGAGTAAACACATAACATCAAGCTTTAACTTTTTTAGTTTTTAGGTTCAATTTTAATTTCTTTGGTATAAATAGATTCCTGTTTTGTTCTTGAATGAAGATTTTGACAAATTTAAGCATCTGATGAAGGTAAAACCATTGGTGGCCTTTGGTTATTGTCTGCTCTTTGGTTGGGTTGTTGTCTCTTTGACACATTCCCCATTTCCATTTTCAATTTTATTAAATACAGAAAAGTGCTTTGGATAGAAGATTTTTTTTAAGTTGATTATTTCATTTGCTTTCATCTTGAAACTATAACAGAAAGGTAAATACAATACAAAGTTTTCAAACATTCTCATACCACTGAAACAATAAATGAACTCCTACTTGGATAATGATTATTTCTAACAATTCAATTGTTATACCTTTTATCTTCAAAGTTATAATTGAAAGAGAGACACTATAAAAAGCAAGAAATGAACAAGATTTACAATAATGCCCCTATCATAGCAGAGGGGGCATAAAGTTTTATCTACAAGACTCAGATCAAGTATAAATTTGGGTAGAGTCACTTTTACTGTTTTTGAGAATTGTCCCTTTATAATGTAATATGCAAGTTGGGGCATCATGGGACATAGATAGGACACATTTCCCATTTATTTTATATTATCTTAAGAAATGGAATCAAAGACAGAAACTATAAACTGCACTAATGATAAATACAACATCTCTAAAATCTCTTACTAAAACCATCAGTTGGTTGATCTGTCATTGGAGTTACTACTCTTAGAAACATCAATTCTAGTATTTTTATACGACCTCAAAATTTGAAAAAATTTTCGTCGTATATTGCTATCACGTTGGCGTCGTCGTCTGAGTCGTCGTCGTCGTCGTCCGAATACTTTTAGTTTTCGCACTCTAACTTTAGTAAAAGTGAATGGAAATCTATGAAATTTTAACACAAGGTTTATGACCACAAAAGGAAGGTTGGTATTGATTTTGGGAGTTTTGGTCCCAACATTTTAGGAATTAGGGGCCAAAAAGGGCCCAAATAAGCATTTTCTTGGTTTTCGCACTATAACTTTAGTTTAAGTTAATAGAAATCTATGAAATTTTGACACAAGGTTTATGACCACAAAAGAACGGTTGGGATTGATTTTGGGAGTTTTGGTTTCAACAGTTTAGGAATTGGGGGCCAAAAAAGGGCCCAAATAAGCATTATTCTTGGTTTTCGCACAATAACTTTAGTTTAAGTAAATAGAAATCAATGAAATTTAAACACAATGTTAATGACTACAAAAGGAAGGTTGGTATTGATTTTGGGAGTTGAGGTCCCAACAGTTTAGGAATTAGGGGCCAAAAAGGGACCCAAATAAGCATTTTTCTTGGTTTTCGCACCATAACGTTAGTATAAGTAAATAGAAATCTATGAAATTTAAACACAAGGTTTATGACCATAAAAGGAAGGTTGGTATTGATTTAAGGGAGTTTTGGTCCCAACAGAATAAGGGGCCCAAAGGGTCCAAAATTAAACTTTGTTTGATTACATCAAAATTGAATAATTGGGGTTCTTTGATATGCCGAATCTAACTGTCATGACTGTGTATGTAGAGTCTTAACTTTTGGTCCCGTTTTCAAATTGGTCTACATTAAGGTCCAAAGGGTCCAAAATTAAACTTAGTTTGATTTTGACAAAAAATTAATCAGTTAGGTTCTTTGATATGCTGAATCTAAAAATGTACTTAGATTCTTGATTATTGGCCCAGTTTTCAAGTTGGTCCAAATCGGGGTCCAAAATTAAACTTTGTTTGATTTCATCAAAAATTGAATAAATGGGGTTCTTTGATATACCAAATCTAACTGTGTATGTAGATTCTTCATTTTTGGTCCTGTTTTCAAATTGGTCTACACTAAAGTCCAAAGGGTCCAAAATTAAACTTAGTCTGATTTTAACAAAAATTGAAATCTTGGGGTTCTTTGATATGCTGAATCCAAAAATGTACTTAGATTTTTTATTATGGGCCCAGTTTTCAAGTTGGTCCAAATCAGGATCCAAAATTATTATATTAAGTATTGTGCAATAGCAAGTCTTTTCAATTGCACAGTATTGCGCAATGGCAAGAAATATCTAATTGCACAATATTGTGAAATAGCAATTTTTTTTTAATTAGAGTTATCTTTCTTTGTCCAGAATAGTAAGCAAGAAATATCTAATTGCAAAATATTGTGCAATAGCAAGATTTTTTTTTAATTGGAGTTATCTTTCTTTGTCCAGAATCAACTTAAATCTTTGTTATATACAATATACAATGTATATTCACTTTTTACTACCAACTGATAAATTAAAATAATCTTTACCATTCAGTGATAACAAGCAGTTTTTTTACATCTTAATATTTTATGATGTATTTAAATGAGTAGTTATTGTTGCAAACTCCATTAGAAATTTTAATTGAGATTAGTTTTGGAATAAGGGAAAGGGGGATGTGATTAAAAAAATTGGGTTCAACTTTTCTCATTTAGTGAATTGCTCTAAGAGAAAACAAAAATTTTAAGTTCATTAGAACACATTCATTCTGTGTCAGAAACCTATGCTGTGTCAACTATTTAATCACAATCCAAATTTAGAGCTGAATCCAGCTTGAATGTTGTGTCCATACTTGCCCCAACCGTTCAGGGTTCAACCTCTGCGGTCGTATAAAGCTACGCCCTGCAGAGCATCTGGTTACTTTTGATATAATTATAGATTATTGGTGATCATCTCAACGAGATTGGTTTTCTCACTGAGCCGGGACGGCGAAAGCGAGAAAGGCAATCGAGTTGAGATGAACAATGATAATCTTTTTATCGCTATTTTACCTATGACGACGTTGTCAATTTCATGTAAATTTCGTTAGCAACGCCTCGTGCATGCTTAGTTTCTAGCGATAATTTTCCATCTCAAGTGAGTAGCATGATATGAAAATTATCACAAAAAAAGATCAAAGGAAAAATGCACAAAATAGCGATAATGTATCATATAGACAAAGGTAATTAAGTTCATCAATAGGCAAAAGTTTTTCTCTCATTTATCATTCCTACACTAATCAAAATACAACAGTGCACATGGCTATTGTTTGATAATTATTTTCTCAAGTATCTTAATAAAAAGCAGCTATTATAATTCAATTTTTCCAATTGATAATTAAGATTTTATGTAGATGTAATGTAATTTTTTGGAAGTACAATGATAATTGGTGCACATGAAATCAATTCCACTGGATATGATACAGCAGACAAAGACAAAAATATCCATTTTATGACAAGGTTGATCATTGTGGTGCTGATTTATTAAATGAGTTTTAATATTTATGGAAATTAAAAACAAAAACTTTATGCATAGAATTTTTTTGCAACCTTTCATCTCACATAATATTTTGCCTGAAGAATGTGAAGTGGCAATAAACAAGTTCATCTAGTCAAAAGTATCTTAATTATACTATTGCAATTAATAAAAGACCTTGTTTATTTCACAGTTAAATTCTTATGGGTATAATCAGTCATACAGTATATATGAAATATAATCTAACAATCATACTTAATTAAAAAGATGATATTGATTTAACAAGTTCCAATTATTGAGCTTAAGGTTTCTTTCAGTAACAAAAGTAGACCTCCACCAAAGATGTTGCCCCCATTATTATTTAGTCACAGTCAAGAAGACATTCTATCTGAAATTGTCTTGCAGGTTTATCAGTGCATACCACAATTACATCAGATAGGAAGTCAATAATTTATCATGCAAAATTGTGCAAAATATTTTAAAGCCACCCTAGATGAAAAAACAGTTAAACACTAACTCAAATACTAAATAAGATATTGCAATCCTTCTGTGATATATGGCCACATATAATAAGAAAAAGATCAATGTTGACCTTGAGGTCATTACATCCAAGTCATGGTTAAAGTAACTGAAAAAGGACTAAAATTTGGGCTGAAAAGTGATAACTGAATGCTAAAATTAAATGTTACACCTCAGATTGTAACCTTACATTGATGTATTGTTATCTGCTGTAAAAGGAACAAGTGGGTTAACCTTTTTGGTGAACCATATTAAAAAGGAGGAATTCTAGTATTACTGTGGAATTCCAACATGTCACGTTAATTTGATTTGGGGGTTTCTAATTCTAATAGGCAGGTTATGGGTTGAATTTGGTGAAAGGTTCTATCAACTACAAAAGTACACATTGTTTAGGAGCAACAAGGCTCTGTGGAGCCTCAAGTTAATCAAAATTGTTATATTGTTTTTATAGCATAAACTGAATGGTTATAAACAAGAAATGAATATAAAGTAATAATTAAAGTGTCAAGACATTTTAAGATTATGCACTATTAAAGAAACCAATAACTTTATCAAACTCATTTCAGTGCACTTTAAGCAAAAGTCAATGAGGTCACTGTGAAATCGATGAAATAGACAATATGATTATAGGATGGAAATGTACAAAGGTTTAGAATTTGAACACCAGTTGATGGCTGGGATGTTATTTTCTAGGATTTTTGTTTTGAAATGATTAAAGGTGCAATTGTTTTTGATACTTGTACTCCAAAGGGAGTTCTTTTGAGTATTCAAGGCTATTCTTTATTTATGCATAATATGAATAGAAAAAGATATGAGCTTCAATAGCAAGAAATGCAGTTACTCAGAAATACAAGACTGTCTTTAAAATAAACATCTATTTGAATGGCCATGACATATTTGACATGTTTTTGCTTAACATTGCTTGTATACTATTCTGTATATATTGTACAAGCCAGGTTGTAATTTCTGGTAGACAGTTTTCTAGAAAATTGGTTGAATTGCCCTAGCTTTAATTAATTGACATTCACTTCCTTATCCCTGAATAACTTTTATTAAGAAGGATAGTCTCACTTTTGCATTCCCATAGTGCTTAACTTAACCTTATTATCATAGATTTGTTTATCATATCTAACAACTTTGGCCTTTCTGTTTAGTGGCAGTTCTACCGTCCCTCAGGAAAATCTAATAATATGGGAAAAATAGATGTGTTATAAAATGTTGGCTGCCTGACTACATATAAACAGCATAGTATATTCATCTATGGCATCATATATATTCATTAAGTATGAGGGAATAGCTTATTCTAAAATTGATCATTTTTGAAACCGTATTAGCGAAAATCAACTGATAATTACTGCAATAGGAAAACAAACATTTTGACATTGAAATTAACCATCTATCACACTCTAGAAACACAATATTTCACAGGATGTCTGATTATTCTCCCACATATAGCAAAGGGGAAATTTCCAATTTCCTGATGAAGAAGTTCTGTCTACAATTCTTGTATTTTGATATTCATTCATTCAGTCATATTTGTCAGCTTGACTATTGCATTGCAGAAAATGACTGTAATTTTTAACTTTCCCTGTAAACCAAATATTGGGTGTTAGAATTTTTGATAAAAATACAAGATACAATATATTTATCTGTCACACTGCAATTCTGTTCACTAATGGAGTAATGCTTTAAGGTTTATGTACCCTTCTGTAGCCATTTTTGTACGAACTTTTCAAACTTCAATTGTATCAAAACTACAGATATAATGAATAATAGAGATAGGCCATTTTGTACATATTCCAAGGGGAAACTTGATGCAAAGCATTATCTTTTACTGTTCCATTGCATTTAATAGAAAAAGAGGACTTTGTGGCAAATAAATCAAGATTTTTATAGAAAATCCACAGCCTTTATCCTTGTACTCTCATATTTGGCAATTTAATGACTGATAGATATAGGATTATTGCATGCAGTGCTAGCATTGATTTCATTAAAACAAGTTTATAAATGTAGTTATTGGTTGAGGCAAGTATAAATATGGCCAAAATCAAGTACACCTTTTAGGGTGCGCTCGACTTTAGTGACTCAGCACGAGGTGTTTTGGAATTTACAGGTTACTTAGAACTTTTTGTAAAAAATAAACACTAGCACATCATAGAAAATCAAGTGAGTAATTTATGTTTCAAATTTTATAACAAAAATCTCTGTATTAAAGACTGTGGATTTTCTATAAAAATCTTGAATTATTTGCCACACAATCCTCTTTTTCTATCAAATGCAACGAAACAGTAAAAAATAATGCTTTGCATCAAGTTTCCCCTTGGAACATGTACTAAATGGCCTATCTCTATTATTTATTATATCTTTAGTTTTGATACAATTGAGGTTTGAAAAATTCGTACAAAAATGGCTACAGAAGGGTACATAAACCTTAAAAAGGTTTCTTAGGTTCCCAAAGAAAAACAATCTGAAAAGTATGAATTGAATAGCTTTGCCCTACTATCTATATGGTGAAAGCATATAGATTTACCGTTGCTATCAACAGAATTTCTGTATGACCTCATTTTCAGAGGTAGTGAATAAGTAGATCACCTAGACTAAATCTCTATATGTGAGCTATGGCCATGATTCGGCATTGTGGTCTATTGTTGTTATCTTTTCTTTCTAAAACTGCTGGTCTGAATGCTACCAAAATTTATTATGCCCCACCTACAATAGTAGAGGGGCATTATGTTTTCTGGTCTGTGCGTCCTTCCGTCTGTGCGTCCCATTTCAGGTTAAAGTTTTTGGTCAAGGTAGTTTTTGAAGAAGCTAAAGTCCAATCAACTTGAAACTTAGTACACATGTTCCTTATGATATGATCTTTCTTATTTTAAAACAAAATTAATCTTTTGACCCCATTTTCATGGTCCACTGAACATAGAAATTAAAAGTGTGAGTTTCAGGTTAAAGTTTTTGGTCAAGGTAGTTTTCAATGAAGTTTAAGTCCACTCAACTTGAAACTTAGTACAAATGTTCCCTTTTGGTTGATCAATTTACTTTTAAGGCCAAATTAGATTTTTTACCCAATTTCACGGTCCATTGAACATGGAAAATGAAAATGTGAGTGGGGCATCCTTGTACTTTGGACACATTCTTGTTTTTATGCTATTTAGGGCATCTTGTAAGTTATATCTATTGATTTTAACACTCAACAAACATGGCGGATATTCCTTGAAAAGCCAAGGCTTCCAAAACGGTCATATATTCCGGTCAATTGTATAATGTCTCCGGTAAAATTCCGGCTGGGCAAAGCATGAAACGGTCATCTTCTTTTTAGTTTTCAAGGCTTTTTCGTTCATTTTAACATAATTAATGATCTTTTTGACCCAAACATTTGCCTTTAACAGCCACACATTTCTGGTCATAAAAGTGACATGATGATTAATTACTATCAAAACAACCCCTACTCCAATACTTTCTAATTTTAATCAAGGCTAATTAGTAGTTGGACAGCTGAAAACTACCTGTTTAGGTGACAGGTAAACTATTTTCAGTACCGGACATCGTATAAATTAATCAGTCTATTCACAATTATTTTCGTACATTTCAGCGGTTTGTATCTAATTGATTTAGTCCAAAAGATTAAAATTATAATAAATTCATTTATAAACATGATTTGATGAAACATTTAAAAAGGTTTTAAATGAAAAATCGTCAGAACTGCGTTGTATGTACAAGAACACGTGTGCGCATGTGCACAGGTGGGAAATTTAATTATGCTTCCTATATTTCTTATATTAACGTAAAGTTTTTAACATCATTTTGCACAAATAAAGAGTCTAAGGCAGATATGAGCACGCTGATGTGCACACTTTGAATGATGCAGTGCCAATTTTAACAGTTTACGTCAGACCATCAAATTCATATCAAAGTAAAGTTTAATATCTTTTTTTTTTAATCTAATGTCAATCATAATTGGGATGGCCATCTTATTACCATAATTGCCTTTTGTGACTTAGTCTTAGGGATTAAAATCGGGATCAGATATAAAATGTCCGGCTGGCTCAAAAAAATTTTGGAAGCCCTGGTGTCAGCATATGATTTTGGTTTACATTTTGAAAATTATAAGAGATGAAAAAAAAAATTGACCACAATAAAGTGATCAGAATGCCAGTATCTGAGATAACCCTTTAAATCACAAAATGTATGTATATTATGCCCAGCATAGGATAGTAGGACCAATATTTGTGAGCACTTTTAAAAAATTTGAATATAATAATATGTTGAATCAACTTGAATGATCATTAGATTTTTCATAACTTTCTTAGACATAACTTGGGTATGTTACCACTATATATGCATTTGCAGATCAGTCATATTACAATTTGTGTAAATCCTAAAGTCAAGATAGGGGTAGTATAGAATTTTAGTGTAAGTTTAAACTCTTAGAAGTTCTGCATACAAACGTTGAAAATATGCCACATAGCCCTATATTTTGACATTTGAAAAAAATTCTAGTGCATATGAACTTTCCATTCTAGGATATAATTTATTTCAAAACTTCATAGTAAAAGTGGTACAGTTTTAGCTGTATAAGAAGATCTTATGGGAAATTGAATTGTTATTATTTACAAAAATGCAACCTGAATGCATTTTAACTTTTTTTTAATGCCTAATCCTTTTTCCCTGTCGAATATCTAAGAAATTGTGGGAACTTAATTTTAGCAGAAACACAGGTATAACAGTTTGTGGCCTTGCAGGAATGTGGCAGACAAGATGAAGTAAACAAAGGTTTAAAAAAACTGCAATAAAAAAAGATGTTAACACCATAATAATAAAAATGTCTGTCTGAAGCCAGCTTTTATGACTTTTGTGTTTCTGTTAAGGCTAAAAAAAGTGAAGAAAATGATAAAATTAACAGATAACTGTTTTTTCTTTGAAGGTTAAATTTTACACTTAATATCCATCTCTTTATGACTGGATTTCATTGACATTTTCGTGAGAGGACCAAATTAGCATTTGTCATTAAATACTTCAGAATAAAAGAAGGATTTCAATCTGTGCTAATTGGATATTTGGATTCACTGATAAATTTAGTGTTGAAGATTTTCTTTTTTTTTGTTTTGTATTGCCTTTGAATTTCCTTGCATAGAATATAAATTGAAGTCAACATATGTTTTGGGCTTCAAAATAAAACTTAATTGCATGATATAAGCTAATAAACTATGAGTTTAATGGTTTTATTTGGGTGCATAAAATGTAAATTTCTATCCACTTATGACTTGATAATGTACCACTTGAATTGATTGCCTAAAATTTAATTTATAGATAATATTTGCATCAAAATGATATTAAGTTTATTCTGTATAATCTTCACTCACAAATTGTAGTATAAAACTATATTTTGCAAATAATCAATTTTCGTTATAGTTGACTATTATAGAATTAAAGGGAAAGTTCATTTACTAAGAAATATGTTAAGATTGATTTTAAGGTTTTTGTCCAGCTTATTTGTTAGAAAAGGATTTGATTTTGATTGTTGGTGTTTTAATGCCACTTTTAAGCACCAAATTTAGGCTTTTTCGTGTCGACCAGTTTTTATTGGTGGAGGAAGCCGGAGTGCACGGAGAAAACCACAACCATCTATAGGAAAACTGACAATCCTAGTCAATTAAGATTGGAGTCGAGTGCACCCGCATGAGCGGGGTTCGAACTCACAACCCCAGTGTTGGCTGGCTAGTGATTACAGTAGTAACTACTTGGACCACTTGGCCACGAGGCCTCTGTTCGAAAAGGACTTAAATGGATCAGGTATTCCTGTATCAGTTTGTTGTGTTGAAATGTTTTGTGACTCAGCTTTCAATGAGATGAATGGTGTTTGTCCAGGCCTCCAGACATTGTCTTTAGAAACAATAATCCAACCTTAACCAAACATAGGCTAATAATATGCAATATCTTTTTTTAAAATCATAAAACCAATTTTTACTTTACTTTATCTAGTTTGATGAATGATTTTCCATAGGGAGACAACATTTCTAACAAGGTCACTATGACAAGTCAAGTATCCTGTAGCTTTAAATAGACTGATATTTAATATCTTGAGTGCTATATTCAATTTTTTTTGAAACTTATGGGGATTTATAATACCCTTTGGGGAGAAGCCTTATATTTAATCTAAAGTCACTATAGAATAAAGTTTTGGTGTTTTAATGCCACTTTTAAGCACCACATTTAGGCTATTTCGTGTCGGCCAGTTTTTATTGGTGGAGGAAGCCGGAGTGCAAGTTTCATAAGAGTGATGATGACACTGTGATGTGGGGACATTTTTTTCCTTCATTTTGAATGATATCTTATGAATCATACATCCATTCATTTATTCCATTCTAACTAGTAATTGATAAATAGCTGCTTTTGTTAGCTGGAAGATATATATGGTCACAAGAGCAAAATTATTTGTTTACATTTTACCTGCACAAGATGGTACTCCAGATAAATCTTGTGCAACTGCTGATTGGATGATACATGTTTGATATTAATTTTGTTTCTAAGCTTATCCATTTAGGTAGGGGAAAATCCAGAAATTTAATTCATATTTAACTAGGTGTAGAAGATCTATTCAATGTGTTAACAAAGGAGCCAGAAATAATTTGACTTTCTGGTCAGCATTTTCTGATTGACCATTAACTATTTTAGACTGACATTTCCAGTCACAGAAAAACTACTACCAACATAATATTTCTACTGTAGCTTATTTTAAATTCTTTAAGAAATAAAATATGTTATTTCTTATGCAGCAAAAAATCCTGTATCTGATTGGTTAATTGCTTTGGTGTAAATAAAACCCCACCCTTGTTCACCCCAGGAGAAATACAATTTTGCTAAAAATTCCCAAAAAAATGAATTATAAAAAAATTGAGAGAAAAAAAAAGAAAGAAAAAATGCGAAAGAAAAATAAATAAATTAGAGAACAGAAAATAATTATTTTTTTTTCACCTCAAAAATTAAACTGTATTATGATAATTGCCACAGCTACTAAAATAAGAGATTACTGAAAATATGTAATAGATTTCAAAAAATTTTAAAGAGTTGTACCACAATGTTTAATACCATAAGTAGAAGGTTGGGATATATTTTAAGGGTTATCGGGCAAACAGTGTAGGAATAAAGGACAAAAAAGGGGCCTAAAACAAGCATTTTTGTAGTTTCAAGACAATAAATTTGAGTTATCTTTCTTTGTCCAGAATGGTTGTTGAATCACCTTAAACCAATACTTTATGAAATCTTCTTTGAAAATTGGAGTTATCTTTCTTTGTCCAGAATAGTAGTTGAACCAACTTAAGTCAATGCTATATACATTATACAATACAATATTCACTTTACTTCTAACTGATAAATTAAAGCAATCTTTACCATTCAGTGATTACAAGCACTTTGATTACCATTCTAGGGCTATGCCCCTTTACAAGTGGAATAATTGAAGAATTTTTTAGTTTATGTTCTCTTAACTTAAGTTTGTCTTAACTAAATTTAATGAAATGTGTATATAATGCTTATTACCTCGGTCAATTTTTCTCATTTCAGATTTCATGTTGTGTCAACTATTTAATCACAATCCAAATTCAGAGCTGTATCCAGCTTGAATGTTGTGTCCATACTTGCCCCAACCGTTCAGGGTTCGACCTCTGAGGTCGTATAAAGCTGCACCCTGCTGAGCATCTGGTCTAATACGGTAAGGATATATAGTTTCGAGATGTTATATTCATTCTTGCAATAAGTTGAGTAAAAACTATTAAAATTTCCTGTAGTGAAACACCTGAGCAAGTTTTGGCCTAACAATTGTCACAAATGTTCTTAAAGAAAGATCTTGTGGTTTATAGGATTGAAATCCAAATACACAACATCACTTTTTTAATTGAAAACCCTAAGCCTATTGGATCAAATAAAGATAATTGTTTTGGTTCCAATGGGGTCAATTTGGGGATCATTGTCAGGAAAGTCTGAAGATAAAGCATCAGTGTTTGTTTGTCTCATTGTGATTACAATTTTCATGTACTTCACTTTCTTGAGTGGCAATGGGATATACAAATTTTGTATCAGCATTTAAAATATCTCTTTGTCAAAGATAATGACAGATGTATCAGCTAAATATTTCTAAATTGTGCAAAACATATCATTGTATCAGAAAATTATCACAGTTTCTGTATGCATTTTATGTGTGAATTGCATTTAGATATTTCTTTTTATTACAATCAAAGATATATAAGACAATAAAACCACAGTAAATCATTCAGTTATTACTTCTGTTATACTTGAAAGAAGAGTTATATTAATGAAAATACTCTTCTTTAAATATAACTGAAAATGAATTTTGTATTTAATTGCTTAACTATTGGGATTTGTGTTAGAATCTGTGATATCACAAGTAAGATAATATCTGAAATAATCAAAAGGAATCTTGCAGAAATTCATATATTTGTCTACAATTTTTTTTTTTTATTTATTAACTATATTTTATGAAGAAAGTATTGGTTACTGGTTTTAAGCAGATTTCCAAAGAAAAATATCAGTTATAAATTTTTAACCAGATTTCTGAAGGAAAATATCTGTTTAAACCAATTTCTTAGGAAAATGTACTAAGGATATTAATTTATTGATGTATGGTGGGGTCTGGCGACTGGATTGATTTTGACCTTTCCATTTCTTAACCCTACATAAGTTCATTTATTTATTTTACTTCATCCTGTTTGGGGTCTAGATTAATTTTATGTAGAAATATCCGGTTTGCTCTCTTGTTCACATTCCAATATTACAGGCACTCACCTTTAAATTTTGTTTTAAAATATACCTAGATATAGGTATATTTGAATTTTTTTCAGAGACGGGTGCCTGTATTAATTATACCCTCAAGATAAATCTGGTGTCACAGAGGTAAAATATAGCCAGGTCAGTTTAGGTCTCTTCAAACTTGAAGGAAAAGTTTTGCCAGAAATCTATAATTATACATTATACAGGCATGCCATGAATAATTCCCCAGAAACGTCATAATATCTCCTGAATGACATCAAATACAAAGGTTGTTGTAACTGCAAGGTACTATTTGAAGGACACAGGTACACTGTCACACGTTCAAGGTCAGTTAATGTATTCTGTATATGAATGTATCAAGTAAGGAGCATGTAATTTAATGGTTGCAGTTTGTTGCTGTATATAAGATATTTGTTTTGTACATAAATCAGTTTTCTTTTTAAAAGTCAGCATGGTTTAAAATCATTAATTGATCCATTAGAGGAGTTATTGCCCTTAACAGATTTGTTTACCCATTTTATGTATTTTTCAGAAACTTCTAATGATAGAGAGGAACAGTATATAGCAGAATGTTCAGCACACTAAGATCTATAACTAGTAAGTCAGCATGACCAATCTTTTCAAATCTTTATAAATTATAGATTTTATTTTCACTTATATCTCTAATTTTGATATTCATTTAGAAAATTTTAATAGATAGTAATAAACTGTCAACAATTAAGATGATCATCAATGCAAGGTCTTCAAGAAGGTCACTAAAGATAAGATTTACAAGTAAGCAAACATAAGTGATTGCAATAGACATAAAAGAAATATCAAAATGGTGAAGTTTTACCAGGTGAGCTAATCCGGGTCCTGAGAGCCTCTTTTTTATGCCCCACCTACGATAGTAGAGGGGCATTATGTTTTCTGGTCTGTGCGTCCGTTCGTCCGTCCGTCTGTTCGTTCGTTCGTTCGTCCGTCCGTCTGTTCGTTCGTTCGTTCGTCCGTCTGTCCCGCTTCAGGTTAAAGTTTTTGGTCAAGGTAGTTTTTGATGAAGTTGAAGTCCAATCAACTTGAAACTTAGTATACATGTGCCCTATGATATGATCTTTCTAATTTAAATGCCAAATTATAGTTTTGACCCAAATTTTACTGTTAACTGAACATAGAAAATGATAGTGCAAATTTCAGGTTAAAGTTTTTGGTCAAGGTAGTTTTTGATAAAGTAGAAGTCCAATCAATTTGAAACTTAGTATACATGTTCCCTTTTATAAGATCATTCTAATTTTAATGCCAAATTAGAGAATTTATTCCAATTTCACGGTCCACTAAACATAGAAAATGATAGAGCGAGTGGGGCATCTGTGTACTGTGGACACATTCTTGTTTTACTCTACGTGGATAAACTATTAACAGTAAAATTATCAGGACAGCTAAGAGACATGACTGATGTCGATAAATTGCATATTATATTGAAAACTATAATAAAAAAACAGAATTTGTAACCAGCAAAATGATGAGCTATGAAGAACTGCATATGCAGTATGACGTTTATAACAATCTTCTAAACTCTTTCTGAACAGTGTTAGCCTTAAGCAACAGCTTTTTTCCAATAATGGCATTTTTGCCTATTATCTTGAAAACTATATAATAGACAAACAGAAACAGCAAAAACTCTTGATTGATTGATTGTTGTTTGCTCTAATGTCTGAAGGCATTCATATGCAAAAATTCTAGCAATACAGGATCTATAAAATTGAATTACGCTTGAAACCATTAATTGATTCCTTTAGAAGTTTTTGTCTTAAAGTCATGATATTTTTTTGGTTAAAATTTAAGTTACCTGCCTTATCTTAAATTTTTTTTTTTTTGATAAACAGTAAACAGCAAAAGTGATCATAAAAAAGAATTCCTGACAGCATGATTTTTCCATTTTGTTGGATCATAATTCTTTTATTCTTGTCCAAACTATAAATTTGTTCATAAATGACACACAATGTATTTGTGGGAATATTGGAAGTAAAATGATTGTCTTGTCTGTCATCAATCTGTCTTGAGGATGTCTGAAAACAAAGAATCCCTAGTATTAAGTTCTCAGTTTCATTTTCTCACAGAATAAATGACCTGCCATTTTGATTTGGTTCCCCTAATCTGTCTTTGTCCAGCATAAGCCTTCTTTGAATGAAGGGATACAGTAATGAATTACCTGATTATTGTCCCTTTCCTTCATTAGTAATTACCTATATTTGATTTCATGCTTGGTTTACCACCTAATAATTTTGTCTTTCTTATTGTTGTGGCCAGAAAATTAGATTTGTTGTAAATGTATCTTGAATATTTAACACAAGTGTTTGGGATTGTAACCTTTTATTTACATTTTTTTGTTTTGTTGGCCATGTAAGCAATCATTTTAAAGTTATCATTCTGCTGCCATTTAACATGTAATTTTAACAAATTTTAACCAAATATTATTGGAATTGTAATTAAACTCAGATTGATAGGTCATCTAGGTCCAGAAAACTTGTTTAAGGTATCTGGCTTACCATTTTGTAAGCCAAATAGATGCATGCTTAGTGTACATAAGATTTTTCAATATGGCTAAAATTTAATTAGGTGGAAGTCCATAACCACAGAAAAGCTGAATACTAGTTTTTGATAACTTCTGACCTTGACCTTGATTTCAAGATGAAATTTGAAGAAATTTTTGTATCTGGGCCTTTATACTAAAAAGTCATATAATACCTCAAATTTAAATGTGTGTAGTTTAAAGATATGGTTGGCTTGTTTCCTTTGTTTGTATAAAAGAAAATAGCTCTATTAAAGAAAAAGATTTTTTTTTTTATTCATGAATGGCTATTAAAGATGTGTAGTACATATGGACTTTTTTGTAGAAAATGATTTTTTCCCAAATCTTCAAGCAAACAACTTTTCCATATGTAGTGACAATGGGAAAAACAAACTAATCGGAAAGCATGTACAATATAAACAATACACAAATAAACATGGCTCTATTATCTCACTTATGTTTTACAGCTCTGTGATTCTGTGTTTATAGTTTATCAAGGCAATAATTGGTAAACACCAGCACAAAATCTGAAATTTAACTAGCAATTGAAACTTTCAAACAACAGTCAACGAATGAAGTATTTTTTGTTATTATATGTTAAGGATTTGTAATAGATATAAAAAACATGTTACAGAGGGATTGATTAGTGTATATATGCATTGCCATTGGTTCAATAACAATGAAACTATTCAACTAAAGCATGCATATATACTAAACTTAGTGTTGTGTATGACTGTGAAACTACATTTATTGTATAAGTGACAAAAAATATTTCATTCAATGTTTCTTGGTAGAAAAGTTAAGCTGTTGATTAACTCCAAAGCGATGAACATTTTTTTTTTTTTTATATTTTCCAAGTTTTTCAATTTGTTAATCAAACTTTGTGATAACAGTTGTTAAATGATTTGGTGTATTAAGTTTTTGCTTTCAGAATCATTTAACACTATCTAACTTTCTTTTTTGTTTACCTTTTCTTTCATCATGATTTTTTCTTTGCTCTTGTGTTGTGCACTCTAATGAGGTCTCATGAAAGATAACTGCATACGGAAAAGCTGTTGGCAAATTAGAGTATGGGGGGACAGTAATTCAATAGCCATATATTTCTGAAGATTTTGATAGGATAAAAGAGTTTGCTTGTAAAAGAAAATCCATGCAGCTACTATGAGATATTGGTTTTACTCATTGTTGAGAGATTGGTCTCTTTGGCAATCATATCACATCTTCTTATTTCTATTAACACCAGTACACATGTTGTATATTTAAAAAAAAAAGCTATACAAGTATATAAAACATATTCAACTTTTCTAAAATTTGAAGCATGATATGACTAAGGATAGATTAAATTTACAATCATGCCACTTTTCCTTTTTTTTTTATATAAGTTATGTAGTGCAATAAACAATTTGTTTCCAGACCCATACTTATGTATGGCTGTAGTATATTTTTTTTAAAACAAATTAGAAGAAGAAAATACAGAAATAAAGATGTAAAAAGATTTTTAAGCTAACAAAGAGTTATGTCCTTTCAGATATTCAAAACAAATGACCACAGGCTATTTGAAACCTTAATGGTCATCCATGTCCTCTTTCTATGTGATTTATGTGACACATAATTTCGCAGCAAATCTATGCAATCAATTCTAATTTCCATTCACTACTGAATAGGCATTATCTCAAACAAAGGAGAATGTTTAGTAGGGGATTAATTGACTTATTAAACATAGTTTGACCAAAACGTAGAAATTTGAATAATATGATGTTAGTTATTGGAAACAATCTGAACCTGCTTAAAATAGGCCTTTACCTGAATGAAATGTTTAGGCTAGTCATGTTGACAAAATTTGACTGTACTGAGTGTAGTGTCAATGAATTGACAACATAGTTTTGGTGGCGACACTTGTACTGTTAAAGAGTTATGCCCCTTTACAAATGGAACAATTGTTGAATTTTTCGTATTCTCTAACTCAAGTTTTTGGTCAAGGTAGTTTTTGATGAAGTTGAAGTCCAATCCACTTGAAACTTTGTACACATGTTCCCTATGATATGATCTTTTTAATTTTAATGCCAAATTAGAGTTTTTACCCCAATTTCAGGGTCCACTGAACATAGGAAATGATAGTGCGAGTGGGGCATCCGTTTACTTGGGACACATTCTTGTTTTTATATAAATGTGCCATACATGGAAAATGTTTTATAGTTTTAATTTAAAACCATAAGAATTAAAGATAACGAAAAATAGGTTTACAATTGGCACATAAAATTAATCTAAAATGCACACAAGTATTTAAGCCATAGAAAATCTTTTTCTTACCAAAAGCTGACTGAATTAAATGATCATGTGTCATATATGTCCTTTTATCTAGCACATCATTTGATGATACATGAAAACATATTTGGCAGGAAATTATTCTTACCAGACACTTTACATTTGCATGGAGGTTGTCTGGGAATTATGTAAGTTTTTTGATTACAGGCAGTTAAGTTTAGTATGGTCATCTCTGATCAGGGTCATTATTAAACAAACTGAATATCATGGTTAAAGGGACAGGCATGTTGATGTTTATTAGGACTAGACAAGCTTAAGTCACAGTCAGTTCAGCTCCAATTTTTTATTAGCTCACCTGGTCCGTCGTCGTTGTCCGTCGTCGTTGTCCGTCGTCGTTGTCCGTCGTCGTTAACTTTTACAAAAATCTTCTCCTCTGAAACTACTGGGCCAAATAAAACCAAACTTGGCCACAATCATCATTGGGGTATCTAGTTTAAAAAATGTGTCCGGTGAAAAGGCCAACCAACCAAGATGGCCACCATGGCTAAAAATAGAACATAGGGGTAAAATGCAGTTTTTGGCTTATAACTCAAAAACCAAAGCATTTAGAGCAAATCTGACATGGGGTAAAATTGTTTATCAGGTCAAAATCTATCTGCCCTGAAATTTTCAGATGAATCAGACAACCCTTTGTTGGGTTGCTGCCCCTGAATTGGTAATTTTAAGGAAATTTTGCTGTTTTTGGTTATTATCTTGAATATTATTATAGATAGAGATAAACTGTAAACAGCAATAATGTTCAGCAAAGTAAGATTTACAAATAAGTCAACATGACCCAAATGGTCAATTGACCCCCTAAGGAGTTATTGTCTTTTATAGTCAATTTTTAACAATTTTCCTAAAATTTGTAAATTTTTATTAACATTTTCCACTAAAACTACTTGGCCAAGTTCATTATAGATAGAGATAATTGTAAGCAGCAAGACTGTTTAGTAAAGTAAGATGTACAAACACATCATCATCACAAAAACACAATTTTGTCATGAATCCATCATCTTCCTTTGTTTAATATTCACATAGACCAAGGTGAGCGACACAGGCTCTAAAAGAGCCTCTAGTTATATTGTTTTATGTTCTGATATTTTTTTGTAATAAGTTGGGTTGTTTTTATGAAATAATTGTTCTAACAACCAAATTTGATTTACCATCATGTGAAATTGTAATTGCAGATCTATATAGTTAGGATGGACTTTACACAGGTCACAAACCTCTCTACACTTGAAGACATTATTTCATACTTCTGTCATAAAAATGTGTTATTTCATCTATAAAATTGTCATCCAATTGCATTACTTGTCACAAGAAAGGATATTGTTATTTGATGAAATGCTAATCAGGACTCCATGTGGAATTAAAAAAACTAAAATTGCATTTGTTATTTTCAAAAAGTTCAAGGAGATGTCAAAAAGATGCCATGGTGACAAGCTGTTTAGAAATTAAGATTTACTTTATAAACAGCAAAATATTCTTGAAAACCACCCTGTTTGTAACTTTTTATGCATCATTTTTAGTTAGATATTTTAGGATGATTTGATACATATCAACTTTTTTCTGAAAGGTCCATAGTTATTCTGTAAGAACCCATAAGAATTCATTAACAAGCCTTTAGTCCTTCACGTGTGAAAAGAGCATGGATACCCCAATGTCTTACATTGTATGATTTAGAGGTGTCTGTAAAATATGTCTACATGCCACAAACAAGGGTTTTGGTATGGCCTCTTCAAAGATGTAATACAATCTGAATTCAGAGAACAATATAAATTGAAAGCAATGTGAATAGGAGTATGATGTCAAAATAAATCTAATCAATCTCTGCAGACTTTCCTTGAACAATCTGGAGTAGAATACAAATTAAAAAAACCTATACATATGAATTATGTTTTGTTCCTATTTTTCCTGAACTTTTCTGGCTACGTACATAAATGGAGAATTGAAGTGTTCCAGTGAAGTATACAGCCAGCAGAAAAACAAATTGCTTGTTGGTACTCAAGGAATAAAATCCCATAGAAAAATTTGATCAAATTCAAAACTATAGACTTTTGTTTGCCTTAAAAGAAGTGAATGATAACATTATATTATAATTCTGTTTTTATTTTTATTTGTTTTTTATTATCACAATTTGTTTGGTCTTTTTAGCTCACCTGGCCCTGATATACAGGTATGTGTAGAATGCTGATATCATGTTCAAGTTCATTTTACACGAAATTATAATCTTTCTGTCATTTTTCAGACAGAGACATTGTAATGTTCTATCACTTTTACTTTATCTCATCCCAGGAGATCAGTATAAGCAATTTCTATATCCTCTTTAAGATTTATGAGAAATCTGTTCTGTAACTTAATACTCTGCCTGTTTGTTCTTTGAATGGTCAGAATCACCATAGAATGTGACTATTATGTCTCAAAATTTATCTAATAACTCCACTCAGAACAACCAATCTGACCATCATTACTATTATATAAAACACTAATTTGGTTTGTAATCTCTGTTATTATTTGACCATTAAGGATCAAACATTGAAAAGTCTGGTAGACTTTAGACTATAGTACTGTACCAAAATACCTTAAATGAAAAATTTGTAAGATTTTAATTTGCATATCTTGCAGTTACATTTTTGATAGTTGTGTCGTGATTTGTTGCCATATAATGGTTTTTATCATCTTTTTCTCATTAACTTCTGTCTACAGTTGTGTAAAGAATCATAAATGTCTAAATACCAATTAAAAGAATCCATATTTGTTCCTGTAAATTATTATTGCAACAACTTTGTACTGATTAAATGCAGCAATTGTCAGGAAGAAGAAAACAGCAAGCTGAAAATTGTCTATCTTAATTATCATACCCTCATCACGTTTAGAAATCAATTAGCATATAAATGTTTTGATATATTTTATTTTGACTGGAACACAGATGAAATTAGTGTGATCTATTTTGACTCTTGTCTCTTCTGCGTCTAATGTGGCATAATGCAAGATATAGGGAAACTGGTCTTCAGGCAGTGGTGTTTATAAAGCTACTATATGTATTTGTACAGCTTCATATTTCAGTGTTCCATATCTTGTATGTAGATGCCTCATGGTCTGAATTTTCCTTCCAACATCTGTTACTTGTACTTTGACATAATTATCATGACAGCCTAACAAACTCTATATATATATATGTTATTATGCATCCTCTTCTAGCTTTATGGCATTCATCTTTAGATTATCCATCTGTTTGTACATCTGTATTTTTTCACCTGTCCATTTTACAACAATGTTTTTCATTTACAATTTTTCATATACAGTTCTACTTATAAACATGAATTAAAACTTCACAATCTATCAGCATCTTGGCAGTGATGAGTTAAGGTGTGTGCATATTTTCATAGGTGTCACACACCTACTTCCAGATTGCCAATTTATTTTTTAGTATGTTGAAAGAAATTAAACATTTTTTTGTCACACCTTTCTCAAAACAAACAGTACTGAACAGAATTGACTTTTTATTTAGTCTATTGTGATGAATTATAATATGTAAGCACTTTTCTGATCCGTCATTAACCTACTTCCTGGTTCCACATACTTTTAATTGTTAGTGGTGGTTTGCATAGCAAAACAACATTATAATAAACATATTTGTATGCCCCCGCCATGTCAGGAGGGGGCATTAAGTTTTACCCTTGTCCTTCTGACACATCCTTCTGTCCAGAAATTGGTTTTCGTTCTCTCACTTTAGTTTGCTTGAACCTAATGTTATGAAACTTGTACACAATGCTAATAACTACAAAACACAGATCAAGTAGGAATTCGGGTAGCATCACTTTTATGATTCTTGAATTATGTCCCTTTATAATGTTAATTGAAAATATGTAAGATTCTTTGTAATGCTGAATCTGAACCTGTATTTATTGTAGTTATTAATTAGATAATACCACATTGAGGCCCGAAGGGTCCTAAAATCTGGATGAATTTGAGTTATTATATGAATTTTAAGTTATTTCCCTTTGAATAGAAATTTCATAAACAAAATGAATAATTGGGGGTTCTTTGATATGCAAATTCACACAATGTACTTATATTTTTGATATTAGACCATTATAGGTAGAAGCTTAATTTCAAATTGATAAGTTCTTTTGCAAAGTTTCTTTTGGGTCACAAACCTATGCTGTGTCAACTATTCAATCACAATCCAAATTCAGAGCTGTTTTAAGCTTAAATGTTGTTTCCATACTTGCTCAACTGTCCCAGGTTTGACCTCTGCTGGAAAATTCGGTCTGCTGTCACTCTGACAGCCTCTTGTTGGTTTTTTATTGTTGTTTTTTGCAAAAAATATTTATACTGTTTAAGTTGTAGAAGATTGTGCTTTCTTGTTGACCAGTGTTTTCAAATAAAAAAAACCAATGTAAGCATTAAATAGACATTCTGGTGTTATTAAATTATATCATATACCTTTGATTGATCATGCAGACTTATGAAGGAAAACATATTCAAGTTACCATAAATTGAACGATTGTCGCCTGACCGCATTTGACAATTCCCAGTAGTTTGCAATGAAACATTCAATCACTATTTGTTAAATTGATTATTTTGACGGGGCATGAAGCTTGGTTCTTTTGGTGTGAATAATGTATTTTTTGCATGCAAACATTTATATTGTCAGTAATGACTGTTGCTGTATTTTTCTTCGATGACACTAATTTTGTCATAAGCTCGATTTTGCATGTCAGAAACTACCCATGTCTACCATGTACAAAGAACAAACACTCAGTAATTATTCTTAAATGTATTTTTGTCAAAATTATACAGATACTATTGATTATCAATATACCATTAATATAAAAAAACTTTATTACAAACATCATTGTGGATCAAAACATGTTGACTAAAGTATACTATTTCCCCACAAGGTTTTCAATTTGTTTACCAGATGTCAAAATTGGTTGAAGAACTCGGGCAATTCAGAACTTCAATAGGCATTTCATGTTGCCCTATATAAATCCCAAATGGATATTAATGATGTTTGCTTGAAATAGGGTAACAGAGGTTTTGAGTCATGTTGATTGTTGACAGTGAAAGGTGGGGGAAGATTAATCCAGGGAAGCAATAAAAACAACAAGTTAAAGAAAATTTGTAATGTCCATTGGAAACAACCTATAAATGGAAGAGGATAAATTAGAATTCTTTAATTAAGACAAAGTATGGGGTCAATTAGATCTTGGTAATGTATTTATCAAGTCAGAATTTATTAAATTGGTTTAAGTTGCACTGTTGGCATACAAGATGTTAAAGTCGGAACGTATAGTTGCATACAGGATGGTTATGATGTGACCTTGGTTTCATCGAAACCTATACAATTCACATTTTGGGAAGTTTACCTTGAAGCACAAAATAAGCATCAGAAAATGTTCAGTTAAATTTTAGAAGATTTTGCAATAAACAATATAGTCGGGTATGATTTTTGTTCTGAAAATGACATATCAGACCTCAAGTGCATGTATGATTGAAATATAACCTGAATGGCCATAGTGTCAATAGCACTAACTTTGGCTTCAGAACATAAGTCAGTTGACTAGACTCTTGGAGCCTTGTTTCTTTTCTGATTTTTTTTTTTAACAAAAATATTGACGATCCGATTTGGAAAATAAGTATTAGTGTGGTGATTAAATATTAAAGCTTGTTTTTAACCAAGCTAATTGTGGTTTGGTGAATTCATTGAACAGTCAAATGATTTAATGTAATCTTTTAGTTTAAGTGGAAGCAAATGACCGGTAACTTAAACATTGCCTTGTGCAATACTTCACCTTTTTAATGATGCAAGAAATTATTCTGAGAAGAAAGAAGATAATTATTCTTACAGTAGTTCTTGTATATATAAAATATCTGTTTGATTGTGTGTTCATTAAAGCATTAAAATTTTAACAGTTTTTCATTAGTTTTGATTGTTTTTTAATGATAGACATTGTGTTTTTATGCATCTGGTTAATGCTGATTATTGAAAGAGTATAAAACAGTAAATTTCAGCAGGCAGCCTGCAACCAAACAAACTTTGAGATATCTCCTAAATTTATGAAAAAATATTTTCAGGAGCTCTTTCTGCATCTTTAAGACTGCAACAGCTCTTTCTGCATCTCTAAGACTGCAACACACATACTGTTTAGATGTGTGCAGTGAGTCACTCACCATTCCAGAGTAATGCCCCTTTATAACTTGGAAAATTGCAAATGTTTTTTGTTTCCACACTCCCAACAAGTTTTCTTCATCCAAATTTTATTATTTCTTATAATAATGCTTAGAACTGCAACACATAGACAGAATTAAAATTTGGGAAGTATGTCATTAAGGGTTCAAGAGGTATGCCCTTTTCAACTTAATTGGGATCATTTGTGTCCTCAGATATGATCTTCTTTTATTCTATCTTGCCATATTTACACAAAAAAGAGACCATTTTGTTTTCAAAACCATAGATGTTCTTTGTTTATCACATACAGAATGTTATGAAACATACACCTTATATATAGAGTTAAAGGTTCAGGCTTTGCAGATATTATTGATTCTATTGCAACAAGCCAACAACGTTTGTAACATTCATTTTGATTGGAAAATGTCACTTTTTTACATGACATCAATTGACAATTGATGCTATGGGACGTACGTGCAAGGGCAGACGGCATATGACAGATTTTAATTACATAATTTAACATTGTTTTCTGTCAGTTTGATCAGAATGGAGATAACAATATTGTATTTTAAGCTCCGACAGCATCAATTGGGGATTTGATGGTCACAAATACCTGTTTACTGTCTCCCCTAACGGGTCACCAGTAAACTTAGTTTGCAACCATCAAATCCCCCATTGATGCCGTCGGAGCTTAAAATACAATACAGTTATCTCTTAAATGTCTGTCCCTCTGGTATCTTTCACCCCTCTTTTCGGAAGAGCAGGGATTGTTTTTGTGTTGCTACTGTACAACAGTCACAAAAATTCTATCTAAAACAAACCACCCAGTTAAAACTATATGATTATGTTATTAGCAAGATGCTATATTTGTCAAATCACAGTAATTTAAATGACCAAGTCACTCAGCAACGACACTGATTGCAGCTATTTCACTTTATTTTATAAGACTTCATTTAGAATTGTGAGAAATACAACCATAATGAATCTTGATCGAAAGTCACTTATTTATATTATAGGGTTGGTCATAGTCTCATGATGTCTAAATTTGAATAAAAAAGCTATTCAATGATTGTAGTTTATAGAGGTCTTTTCCATTGAGTATTAATAGTTTATTAAACCTCAACAAGAAATATTCTGTAATGTTAAAGTTTATTAAAAGACAATTGTCGTGATTTGGTCAAATATAACATTGGAGAGGCCCTCTTTTATAATAGAATATATATGACATTTTAAATAATTACAGCACAAATATTTATTGAAGTAACAGGATTGTCCAGATTTTGTGTTGCTGTCTAAAAGGAAGAGATTTTGTCTATTTCCTCGGAGGAAACTCTTCAACTTAATAAAATTAACAACAATTTGAATTGGTTTTAATTGAGTCTTAGTTTAGACATATTTATTTATAGTGGATTGGGAAACAAGTTATAGTTGAGTCTTATTAGTAATTTGTGATGCTTCAGTATTGAAACAAGATTTTGAAGATTGTGTAGTTGTTGTCTCCCTTTAAATGATATATGAAGACTATTTTTGCTTCGTCATTCTTAACTTGAGAATCAGCACATTACATATCAGATATTACATTTATATTAATAGATTTAGTCCTGAATTATTCAGAATAGCCATGCATTTTGCACAAACTTTCTATTTTTGTTAATTTTGATACATTCCATACTGTCTGACTTTTTTTTTGTTTTTGGAAAAATATATAATTTTGAACGTCAGTAACCACAATTCTTAGATTTACAAGTTAAATGCCTTCCAGCTATTTTTACATTGTACGATTGCATATCATCATCAATATTACCTTTCATAATATAATTGATCAATTAGTTGCATTTGAAAAGATATCGTTGGAAATTATTTGATATTCCAATGATAAATGGTATGAAATGACATCTTTCTGCTGTATTTTGCCTTTAGAAAATTTTAAGAAGTTTGGATTAAATTGCTTCCTTTATATGGAAAAAATTCAGTAATTGATTTATAGTATTATATATATTTAAGAATGACAGGTCCAAACCAAATTCTATATTGAATTTAAGACTTGTGTATAATCTACTAAATGTACATTACGTAACTTGTCGGTTTGGACTTTATTCTCAGGCTTTGGACAGTAAAAAAATTGGATACCAATAATATAAATGTCAGGTTCTCAGTAAGAATACATGTTTCTTATTGTTTCTTCCTCATAATGTCTATAGTTAAGTACATTCATTTGGACTCTTGTTGATAGTTGTCTCATTGGCAATCGTTACCACATCTCTTTATTTTATATTATATTTGATGAATAAAAAACGAAAATGTCATCAGCGTAAGGAAGTGTTTATGCCCAGCCTATGCAAATTTAGGGCATTATATTTTCTAGTTTGTACCTGTATCTGTGTATTCATCGAAGCATCACTCTGTTGATAACCAAAAAATTCAACTGTTCTTTACCTTTGGTTTGATTTCATGTGACTCTCAAAATGACATGGATGCTTCATACTTTGTATATGGATGCCTCATGTTATGAAGTTTCCTTCAGTCACATGTCCAATGTCCTTGACCTCATTTTCATGGTTCAGTGACTACTTGAAAAAAAAGTTAAGATTGTTTGTAATGTTAAATTCTTTCTTATTATAGGTAATAGGATACCTATATTTGATATGTGCGTACCTTGCAAGGTCCTCATGCCTCAGACAGTTTTCACTTGACCTCGACCTCATTTCATGGATCAGTGAACAAGGTTAAGTTTTGGTGGTCAAGTCCATATCTCAGATACTATAAGCAATAAGTCTAGTATATTCGGTGTATGGAAGGACTGTAAGGTGTACATGTCCAACTGGCAGGTGTCATCTGACCTCATTTTCATGGTTCATAATGGTCAAAGTTAAGTTTTTTAGTTTTGGTCTTTTTTTCTAATACTATATGCAATAGGTCTAACATATTTGGTGTATGGAATGATTGTAAGGTGTACATGTCTAGCTGGGAGGTGTCATCTGACCTTGACCTCATTTTCATGGTTCAGTGGTCAAAGTTAAAGTCATTAGAAACCTCAAATTTAAAAAAATAATGCAAATGTTTTTTTATAACTCAATGGATAGTTTTCATTATAAAACTTATGTACATATACTTTTTTCTGAAGAAAATTCTTTAATTTATACATATTTAGAAGAAGTTTACTTTATTTTAATTATTTCCTTCCAGGAAGCAATTCCCCCCCCCCCCCCCCCCCCCGGACATATTTTCCCTATGCAAAGTGACCTCAGTGTGACCCATCTCGTAAAAATCTGGTGATCGCAATACGCATGGATGTCCTTAAAATAAACTATTATCTGAATTTACATGTTAAACACATGCTCAATTTCCATGCTTTTTTGTTGATTTATTGTTGATTGTTGACAAACAGGTGACAATCGTTTAACTTCGGATTCAAAACATGAACTTTAATTACTGCCATATTTTCACAACAACACTGACTGATTGATAAAAAAAATTGACTATTATACGAAATTTATGCAAAAAAAATGAAAAATTCTTGAACAGAAAGCAGTTTATGATGTTTGTTTGCATTGGTTCAAGAATTGGAAGAACATTATTTTTCAACGGTCACTCGTTTCTTATGACTTTAAGTTTTTGAGTTTTTGGTCCTTTTTTCTAATACTATATGCAATAGGTCAACTATAATTCAGGTGTATGGAAATATTTTATGATCTATATGTCAGTCACTCAGGTTTTATTTGACCTTGACCTCATTTTCATGTTTCATTGCTTAGTGTTAAGCTTTTGTGTTTTGGTCTGTTTTTCTTAAAGTATAAGCAATAGGTCAACTGTATTTGTTGTATGGAAGAATTTTTAGCTGTACATGCCTGCCTGGCATGGTTCATCTGACCTTGACCTCCTTTTCATGGTTCATTGGTAAATGTTTAGTTTTCTTGGTAAATGTTAAGTTTATGTGACAATTGTAATAAAGCTTTATATTTAGGACTATCAACATGATATCAATGATTAGTAAAGAAGGCGAGACATTTCAGCGTGTGAACTCTTGTTTGCTTGTTATAATGTTTTGTACATAATTCAGACAGTTTGAATTGTTTTATATTTTTTAAAAGCTTTTAGTATGTATGGGTCTTACTCGAGGATTAAAGGCCGTACAGTGACATATAGTTGCTTACTTCTATGTCATTTGGTTTCTGGTGGAGATTTGTATTATAGTCAATTATACCACATCTTCATATTTTCATAAGGCTTGTGCTGTATACAATTTCTCTCTATATTTGATTAAAATGCTCAAGATTTTGTATAAATTTGTCATTTTATTGTTTCTACCAAGAAATCATTGCTATTTAACATGTAAATAGGAAATGCTTTTTGTACAAACTACATCTTGTATTCTTTTATTTTATTGAAGAACATAAATTCATGTCTGCAAACTGGAGAAAAAATGAAATAGAATGATGTTAAGACCAAATTAGCAGGCCTCTGTCTCCTTTATCTGTTTCAAGGGTACTTGATTTAGTTGTTTTGTTTTACAGTTGCATTTTATTGAACATACACATTCGTGGTATTTCCCTTGTACAGGGTCAAAAGTGGAAAGTAAATAGAATCTTTTGGATTTTCAATATTTAAGAGAATAATAGAAAATTAATACACTAAAATGAAATTGTGAATTTATTTACATGTTACTAGATTGAAATCTTGTAATCTGGTATACTGTGAATTCATTATTATTTGTCAGATACCAATTTTCATGGATTTTGTGGGTTACTGGTGAACCAAGAATTTACATACTCAACTAATTATAAATTTTCTATAGGCTTTGTATGCAAAGATTGGCAAAACCACAGAATCAAATATCCACGAAAATGCAACTTTCCTTCATCCACGAAATTTGATACCCACAAAATAAATGAAACCACAGTATCTGGTACATCTGTATATGGTATAGTTGTTTCAATTTTAGAGCCAAAAAATGGCATTTTTCCACCAAAGGGAGATAATTTGGAACTTTTTCAATGATGTATACATTTTGAAAGTCATCTGGGGCCAACACGAATTGATTGTTTTGAATGATTTTTATACGACCGCAAAATTTGAAAAATTTTTCGTCGTATATTGCTATCACGTTGGCGTCGCGTCGGCGTCGTCGTCGTCGTCGTCGTCCGGCGTCCGAATACTTTTAGTTTTCGCACTCTAACTTTAGTAAAAGTGAATGGAAATCTATGAAATTTTAACACAAGGTTTATGACCACAAAAGGAAGGTTGGTATTGATTTTGGGAGTTTTGGTCCCAACATTTTAGGAATTAGGGGCCAAAAAGGGCCCAAATAAGCATTTTCTTGGTTTTCGCACTATAACTTTAGTTTAAGTAAATAGAAATCAATGAAATTTAAACACAATGTGAATGACTACAAAAGGAAGGTTGGTATTGATTTTGGGAGTTTAGGTCCCAACAGTTAAGGAATTAGGGGCCAAAAAGGGACCCAAATAAGCATTTTTTTTGGTTTTCGCACCATAACGTTAGTATAAGTAAATAGAAATCTATGAAATTTAAACACAAGGTTTATGACCATAAAAGGAAGGTTGGTATTGATTTTGGGAGTTTTGGTCCCAACAGAATAAGGGGCCCAAAGGGTCCAAAATTAAACTTTGTTTGATTTCATAAAAAATTGAATAATTGGGGTTCTTTGATATGCCGAATCTAACTGTCATGACTGTGTATGTAGATTCTTAACTTTTGGTTCCGTTTTCAAATTGGTCTACATTAAGGTCCAAAGGGTCCAAAATTAAACTTAGTTTGATTTTGACAAAAAATGAATCAGTTAGGTTCTTTGATATGCTGAATCTAAAAATGTACGTAGATTCTTGATTATTGGCCCAGTTTTCAAGTTGGTCCAAATCGGGGTCCAAAATTAAACTTTGTTTGATTTCATCAAAAATTGAATAAATGGGGTTCTTTGATATACCAAATCTCACTGTGTATGTAGATTCTTCATTTTTGGTCCTGTTTTCAAATTGGTCTACACTGAAGTCCAAAGGGTCCAAAATTAAACTTAGTCTGATTTCAACAAAAATTGAAATCTTGGGGTTCTTTGATATGCTGAATCCAAAAATGTACTTAGATTTTTTATTATGGGCCCAGTTTTCAAGTTGGTCCAAATCAGTATCTAAAATTATTATATTAAGTATTGTGCAATAGCAAGTCTTTTCAATTGCACAGTATTGCGCAATGGCAAGAAATACATCTAATTGCACAATATTGTGAAATAGCAAATTTTTTTTTAATTAGAGTTATCTTTCTTTGTCCAGAATAGTAAGCAAGAAATATCTAATTGCAAAATATTGTGCAATAGCAAGATTTTTGTTTAATTGGAGTTATCTTTCTTTGTCCAGAATCAACTTAAATCTTTGTTATATACAATATACAATGTATATTCACTTTTTACTACCAACTGATAAATTATAATAAATAACATTCAGTGATAACAAGCAGTTTTTTTTACATCTTAATATTTTATGATGTATTTAAATGAGTAGTTATTGTTGCAAACTCCATTAGAAATTTTAATTGAGATTAGTTTTGGAATAAGGGAAAGGGGGATGTGATTAAAAAAATTGGGTTCAATTTTTCTCATTTGAAATTTCATAAATAAAAAAGAAAATTTCTTCAAACATTTTTATGCCCCACCTACGATAGTAGAGGGGCATTATGTTTTCTGGTCTGTGCGTCCGTCCGTCCGTCCGTCTGTCCGTTCGTTCGTCCGTCCGTTCGTCCGTCCGTCTGTCCCGCTTCAGGTTAAAGTTTTTGGTCAAGGTAGTTTTTGATGAAGTTTAAGTCCAATCGACTTCAAACTTAGTACACATGTCCCCTATGATATGATCTTTCTAATTTTAATGCCAAATTAGAGTTTTTACCCCAATTTCACGGTCCACTGAACATGGAAAATGATAGTGCGAGTGGGGCATTCGTGTACTGAGGACACATTCTTGTTTTGAGAGGATTAATATTCAACAGCATAGTTAATTGCTCTAAGAGAAAACAAAAATTTTAAGTTCATTAGAACACATTCATTCTGTGTCAGAAACCTATGCTGTGTCAACTATTTAATCACAATCCAAATTTAGAGCTGAATCCAGCTTGAATGTTGTGTCCATACTTGCCCCAACCGTTCAGGGTTCAACCTCTGCGGTCGTATAAAGCTGCGCCCTGCGGAGCATCTGGTTGTACCATATGATAAAGTAACAACAACAAAAGGAAACAAATAAGATTTGTAATGAAAAACAAATGTTTGATTTTTTTTCAGAAATTTTTATACCCTTGAGCCTCCTTAAATGAAGTATCATGTGTAAGCATAAGTCCTGTCACAAGTCGGCTTTCAATTGCATGATTATAATACTCAGCATTACAAATCATTCAGATTTATGAGTCTCAAAGCCAAATAGAATTGCTTCAACTCATCTTCAAATAGACATTTCTTCCACATGTGTGCTGGCTTATCGAAAATAATGCTCATTTGATTGTCTTCAAGGAATTTATTAATTTGGAATTCATCATAATTTCAAGACAAGCTAATATGTTCTGATTTGAATTAATTTTATTGACATTATTATCACACCTCTCCAGACTTTATTGACAATTAAGTGCCACTGTTATTAAATGACTGATTTGTATGGGCCTCAATCAGTACAATCTTCTATCATACTTTCAGTTTGACTTTTTTCATTTGTTTTTTAAGTGTTTGTTTGACAGTGTTTATCAGCACTACACACAATTTTTGTTTTTTTAAGGAATCCAAAGGGAAATGTTTCTGTTAGTTATGCTTTAGTTGATAAAGGGCATACTGTGGATTCATTTTTATTCCTTTGATAGCGTTTTTTGTGGATTTCCTGGATACAGGTGAACCACAAAATTAAATGTTCAAGAAACGACAAATTTTCTATAGGTAATTTTCTGTATGCAAACTTTTGCAATGAAATTAAATATACAAGAATATTGAAGTTTTTCTTTGTCCATGAAATTTGGTTAACAGGAAAATGTATAAATCCACAATATAGTTCAATGTAGTAAATATCATTGTGTTCCTTTTTATGCCTATGCATACTGAATTGCATATACAACTTTTAGGTATATAGAGATCCTTAAGTCTGTTTGTTGTTGTTTTCATCCATCCACCTTTCATTCCCAACTCCTTTTAAAATTTGTGAGTAGACTTTAATGAAATGTTCAGCATATCATTAATATTTAATGGCACTGTGTATTTCTTTTAGCCTCAATAAAGTGCCAGGTGAAGTTGAAACTATGGTGTGCTGTTTCCAGTGATGCAGCTACGGCCATGAAGGAGGTTCAACAAATATTGCAGCTTGTGATGAGGTCAGGTTCAGAGGAATTGCTATTTGTAAGTCAATGATGTTTGGCGTGCAGTTCTATTGATATCGAAATTTCTTATTTCAATAGAGATTATTTGACCCCACCTCTTAGTCATGTGCATATAAAGGGCCCCAAAATTACTAGTGTAAACCCATTCAAATGGGAAAACCAACGGTCTAATCTATATAAAAAACAAGAAACAAAAAACTGTTATCAACCACATCAGCAAACAACAACTACTGAACATCAGATTCCTGACATAGGACAGGTGCAAACAATTGCAGTGGGTTTAAACATTTTAATGGTACCAAACCTTCACCCTTTTCTGAAACAATAATGTAACACCACAACATAGAAAGACACTATAAAATATCAATTGAAATAGCTTAACTCAATCAAAAGACATATTAACACAAGTGAATATACACTGAAAGTGTAATTGTGATTAGGTCAGTTTAAGGAGAACCAATACTGATACAATGATATTTCGAATGCATTTGTATATTGTGAGAACAATTTCTTTGTTATATGGGGGAAAAAAAATTTCAACAGAGGTTGTCTTTGTAATCATCTTCAATTGCTCACTGTTTCTTGTAGAAACTTTGTGACTTCAACCATTTTCAGCTCAACTCACACACAGAGTAAAGTAAACTTTTCTCATCACTTGGTCTCCTGTCAACATCCATTAACTTTTACCAAAATATTCTCCTCTGAAATTTCTAGGGCAATCATGACCACAATTATTATTAGGGTATCAGTATACAAAAGTGTTAGATGACCAGCCTGCCAATTAACTTGGCTGTCATGGAATAAAAATAGAATGTAGGGGTTATATGCAAGTTTTTGTCTCACCAGGGAGGAAGAATGTGAGACATAGAGATAACTATACAGCGTTGTTTAAAGCTTTATATATCAGAAGGTAGAAACCTTAATGCTTCATACCTTGTAACAGATACCTTATGTTTCAAGTCCTTGACCTCATTTTCATGGTTCAATGGTTAAATTTCAGTTACTGAGTTTTTCTCCATTTTTCTAATACTCTATGCAATAGGTCAACTATATATGGTGTTCGAAAATATTTTATGATGTACATGTCAGTCTGGCATATTTTATATGACATTAACCTCAATTTAATGGTTTATTGCTCCATATTAAGTTGGGTTTTGTTTTTCTAATACTTTAAGCAATAGGTCAACTATATTTGGTTTATGGAATGATAAAAAAGTGTATATATCTGTCTAACAATTATCATCTGACTGCGACCTTATTTTTATGGTTCATTAGTTAATCTTAATTTTCCTGGTTAAAGTTTGTTTCTTAGATACTCTTTGCAATAGTTTAACTTCATTTAAAGCATGTTATGATCATAATGTGTACATAGGTATAAGAAGATGTAGTCTGTCTGGCAGGGTTCATTTTACCTTGACTTTGAAGATGTCGGTCTGGAAGGTTTCATCTGACCTTGACCTCATTTTCATGGTTAATTTATCAATGATTTTTTTGGGTAAAGTTTCTTAGATACTATGTGCAATAAATTAACTATATTTAAAGCATATTTTGTGTATGTAATGACTGTGAGGTGTACATGTATTTCCAGTTTGGTCTATCTGACCTTGACCTCATGTTAAGTTTATGTGATAGTTGTAGTTTTATATTTAGGACTAAATATAAAACTACAACTATCACATAAACTTAACATGAGGTCAAGGTCAGATAAAGAAGGCAAAACATTTCAGTGTGTGCACTCTTATTAAAAGGTTGGCTTAGTATCTTTTACATTCAAAATGATCTGCATTCTAAAATAAAGCTGACACAAAATTTACTGAAATGAGTTTATTTGAAAACACTTTATAACGTAACAATGTACAGATTAAATTGTGATATACATGGTATTCACTGAAGCTTCAGAATGGATGTCTTTTACATGTATATACAGTGGCATGTTTCTGAAATATGTAATGATTCTGTTTCAATTCAACAATGTACATTATTTATTTAATTTTACTTATTCAGTTCAATTTTCAAGAATAATCTAAAATTTGTTGCATTACCATTAAAAGTTAAACATAATTTCAAGTTGATAATAGGATTTTTCATTACAGGAACTATCTCAAATAATTCTTGTAATTAATGGTTTCAGGTAGAAATATTGCACCTAAAATACAAATATCTTATGATGTAAAATTTATTTTTGTGTGCTCAGCCATATAATTTTAACATGCATTATAAATGACAATTTTCCACCTGAAACTCAAGATATGAGAAATGTTTCAACTTTATTCAATTCAGCTTGAAATTTGATGTTTGTTTTTAAGGTTTACAGAGTTTATCAAATGTTTCACATATGTAAAATTGCTTTTTTATTAGCAAAATATGAAAAGTATTCATATTTATGCATTAGTTCAATAGTAAATCTGCATCCTAAAAAGATTATCCTCTAGATGGAACTCATGTTCCTATGTATTATGTATTTCAAATTATGTATTTCAAATTACGTATTTGAAATCACATTCTGGAGAATAATCTTAAAGTACATTTGTGAAAAATTAAAATATTAGATACATAGTATTCTTATAAATTGTTTTATTCATAGAAAACCGTTTTTCTGTTGTTTCTGTTACCCATATTCTTTTCTTTGCCAGATGTACTATAGCCTACCAGACTATTGAATTAAAAGAAAAGTTTTTGCGGAGATCTGGTTGTAGAAAGACAGAAATTGATCAAGGTATTTTTATTTAGCTAATTTTGAGACACTAATGTGACATTAAATGGCTGCTGTCAAATAGTTACATTGTTGGTTGCTCTGTTGTCAGAGTGTAAAAACTTTCCAGCCATCATTGGTCATTTAATTTAATATTGGATTTTCCCAGCTGTATTGTCAGGGATGCTTTATTGCATGTTAGCTAAAAGGAAACCATTGTATGGTTCACAGTATCTTGCAAAAACACAGTTTGTGCTAAGATAATTTTCAAATAACATCTATTTCCACTAATGTGTAGTTTACAAATTACCAAAAAATGTAAAAAATAAAAAGAAATCAATTTGAAAATGTTGTATTTCCCTTGCCTTCCTACCTTAGAAAAATAACTAAAAAAAATCAACTTTTGTTTAATTGACATCGATTTTATATATAACCTTATTGGTCAAGAGGGGGTAGGGGGTCAGTGAAAAAACTATATGAATTAAGTTTTTTATACTATATTGTACTTTTGATGTCGTCCCTAATTCAGAGCATGCTTTTTATACGACCGCAAAATTTGAAAAAATTTTCGTCGTATATTGCTATCACGTTGGCGTCGTCGTCGCCGTCGTCCGAATACTTTTAGTTTTCGCACTCTAACTTTAGTAAAAGTGAATGGAAATCTATGAAATTTTAACACAAGGTTTATGACCACAAAAGGAAGGTTGGTATTGATTTTGGGAGTTTTGGTCCCAACATTTTAGGAATTAGGGGCCAAAAAGGGCCCAAATAAGCATTTTCTTGGTTTTTCGCACTATAACTTTAGTTTAAGTTAATAGAAATCTATGAAATTTTGACACAAGGTTTATGACCACAAAAGAACGGTTGGGATTGATTTTGGGAGTTTTGGTTTCAACAGTTTAGGAATTAGGGGCCAAAAAAGGGCCCAAATAAGCATTATTCTTGGTTTTCGTACAATAACTTTAGTTTAAGTAAATAGAAATCAATGAAATTTAAACACAATGTTAATGACTACAAAAGGAAGGTTGGTATTGATTTTGGGAGTTTAGGTCCCAACAGTTTAGGAATTAGGGGCCAAAAAGGGACCCAAATAAGCATTTTTCTTGGTTTTCCCACCATAACGTTAGTATAAGTAAATAGAAATCTATGAAATTTAAACACAAGGTTTATGACCATAAAAGGAAGGTTGGTATTGATTTTGGGAGTTTTGGTCCCAACAGAATAAGGGGCCCAAAGGGTCCAAAATTAAACTTTGTTTGAATTCATCCAAATTGAATAATTGGGGTTCTTTTGATATGCCGAATCTAACTGTCATGACTGTGTATGTAGATTCTTAACTTTTGGTCCCGTTTTCAAATTGGTCTACATTAAGGTCCAAAGGGTCCAAAATTAAACTTAGTTTGATTTTGACAAAAAATGAATCAGTTCGGTTCTTTGATATGCTGAATCTAAAAATGTACTTAGATTCTTGATTATTGGCCCAGTTTTCAAGTTGGTCCAAATCGGGGTCCAAAATTAAACTTTGTTTGATTTCATCAAAATTGAATAAATGGGGTTCTTTGATATACCAAATCTAACTGTGTATGTAGATTCTTCATTTTTGGTCCTGTTTTCAAATTGGTCTACACTAAAGTCCAAAGGGTCCAAAATTAAACTTAGTCTGATTTTAACAAAAATTGAAATCTTGGGGTTCTTTGATATGCTGAATCCAAAAATGTACTTAGATTTTTTATTATGGGCCCAGTTTTCAAGTTGGTCCAAATCAGGATCTAAAATTATTATATTAAGTATTGTGCAATAGCAAGTCTTTTCAATTGCACTGTATTGCGCAATGGCAAGAAATATCTAATTGCACAATATTGTGAAATAGCAAATTTTTTTTTTAATTAGAGTTATCTTTCTTTGTCCAGAATAGTAAGCAAGAAATATCTAATTGCAAAATATTGTGCAATAGCAAGATTTTTTTTTAATTAGAGTTATCTTTCTTTGTCCAGAATTAACTTAAATCTTTGTTATATACAATATATAATGTATATTCACTTTTTACTACCAACTGATAAATTAAAATAATCTTTACCATTCAGTGATAACAAGCAGTTTTTTTACATCTTAATATTTTATGATGTATTTAAATGAGTAGTTATTGTTGCAAACTCCATTAGAAATTTTAATTGAGATTAGTTTTGGAATAAGGGAAAGGGGGATGTGATTAAAAAAATTGGGTTCAATTTTTCTCATTTGAAATTTCATAAATAAAAAAGAAAATTTCTTCAAACATTTTTTTGAGAGGATTAATATTCAACAGCATAGTGAATTGCTCTAAGAGAAAACAAAAATTTTAAGTTCATTAGAACACATTCATTCTGTGTCAGAAACCTATGCTGTGTCAACTATTTAATCACAATCCAAATTTAGAGCTGAATCCAGCTTGAATGTTGTGTCCATACTTGCCCCAACCGTTCAGTGTTCAACCTCTGCGGTCGTATAAAGCTACGCCCTGCGGAGCATCTGGTTATAATCAGATTAAAGTGAAATAATACAAGTTTATACATCTTTATCAGATAATTATACAAGTATCATGAACTGATTCCGCTAGTACAACATGGTTGTTACTTGGAAAACCTTAAGAATGGTCACACACTAATAATAAGTCATTAAAAAGGTTATGTATCAGTTGACTATAGAAGGTATGGTCTAACAGTTATGTATCAGTTGACTATAGAAGGTATGGTCTAACAGCTCCACATTTTTGTAATTTTAACTCATTATTACATTGATAATATTAGTTCCCACTGAAAGAATGGTTATTGTTGTAGAAAAATTGATTATATGTAAATGTCTCCTGGAAGTACAAAGTATCTGATACAGAAAGTTATATACATCTTTGACACTTAAACAATAAGGTTCTTTAATGGTTGTTCCACTTGAAACTATTCTTTGTTTTGAGTTCATGTAACTATGAATTAGTTAGGATATATTCATGTTAGGTAACTATTTTCAGGAAAATATGTAAATAGAAGCAAGCCCAAAACTTAATCTGTGAAAGTCACCGGTATATACATTTACATTAAAAACCATTCAGTGATATGAACACAAATTTTATGAAATATGATGTTCATTTGCAATTTTACTTTACAGTTGATTGCATTGAGTGTGTAGATAAAGGTAATATCTTCAGTTAGCTTGCTTGCTAGCTGAACCGTGAAGTCAACACTAGATTAGGAATACTACCCTCTTTTTCGAAGTAGCCAAGTCCTACAGACAGATAAATTGGTTATTTGTCTGACTAGTCAGGAGGGTAGTATTCCTTACCTAGTAATGACTTCACGTTTCAGCTAGCAAGCAAGCTAACCAAAAAAATTACCTTTATCTACACCCTCAATGCAATTAACTGTAAAGATCTCTTTTAGTTGGGCAATATATTTAACCTGGTTGAATAAAATTGTATAACATTATGCTTGTTGTCATCATCTATTCCTGTTTCCCTTTAAAAAAGAAAATGTTGGTAATTTAGGAAAAAGGAAGTGATTTAATGTTCACTTTTGACTTCTATAGATTAATGGTGCTGACTGTGTCATCTTATTAAAACATGATGTCACTTAGTCTGTCATATTCATTGGCGGATCCAGGGGGGGGGCATATAGTTGGAACCCCTCCTTTACTCTGGGTTGGGAACATTATATTATCACTAGTGGTAAAATTTCATTTTTTAAAAGAGGGATACTGGGGGCTGGGATTGGTAGGGGCAACAAATGTGTACTAGTTTTATGTTTGTAAAATAAATGAAGTGATGTTGTCAGTTGAATATAAACCTTTGAACTTTGCTGAAAAATAGAAGATTCTGGTTGATATTCATACTTTTAAAAGTCAGGGCATGAGACCTAACTAGATAATTTACTACAGTGCTTGTCTATATGAACAACACTCTTGTAAATATGTACATGGTTCTTGCATGCAATATTTTCCCCCTAAAAATATCTTAAGCAATTTTTCAACAATATTCTTTTTATAAATACAATTATTCCATTTTTTTAAATCTTGATATGAATAAATGTGTATAATATTTGCAAAACTTTACTATTCACATAGACGTACCTAGCAAATCATTTAAAAAAAGTCATATAATTTATAAGGCCAAATAGGGCCCTTAAGGCACCTCCTACTCATTTGAGAATTGTCTGGATTGAACAAACAGTCATTCTTACAAATAAAGATACAGACTAGCCAACTACTAAAATAGACATTTTCTCAAGGTACACATTACCAGTAAATTGTACTCTATATTTAAACATAACAAACAAAGCTACTCCCAAGTTATATAGTCTCAACAATTAGTATTGTCATAGTGGAGGTCATCATATAAAGATTTGCTAAACATACAAAAAATAAGACGTTTCATCATTTAGGTATTTGTCTTCTGTTATTTACCTAGAAATAAAGATAAAATGTAATACTGGACTACTGGAGGGAAATTTACCAGCTAATCTTCCAATTTGATTGATTATCATGATGGCAGATATGAGCCCTGTGAACAAAAAAAATGATCAAAATGATAATTTGAGAACACTCCAGTATAATATAATTGTTATTCTTGCTTCACAGGGGATATGGGCTCATATTTCCTGTTAGTGTACTATATCCCTTTCGTATGATGGCTCAGGGAATATCGGCTAATATTTCTTGCAAAGATCCCCTAAAAGTATAGTAGTCCATAATACTGTTCAGATGTGGACTGAATACTGCAATATTTCTTTTAAATTTTAAAAGAAAGCATGGATTGAGCATTCTTATTTATAAAACAAAGCTTTTATAAGGAATCTTTTTAAAATGAAATCATTTGAAACAACGGCTCACATTACACATCTTGCAATAATTTAGTTTAATATGCCCTTTTGAAATCATAGCTGCAAAATTATGTAATATTGATAATAAAATTAGGCATTTCATCAAAAATTTCCAATTTTAAATTATTCATGCAGATAATATTTCTTTCTAGTCATTTAAATTCATATAAACAAAAGCAGCATGTATTTTCAATATTTGAACTGAACAAATTATTTACTTGTCTTTAAGGAAACATTTAACAATTTATCATGTATTGAACACAATAATGTTGTATTTATCATCTTGTATACTGTCTTGATTCACATTGTTCATACACATTTTATTGATATAAACTAATACACTAAATTCTGGATGATTATAATTTGACTTCTTGGTAGCTATTTTACATCAGTCTAATAGCACAGTTATCAAAGCATAAAAGACCATTGTTATATCTCTCAGAATGACTTTAAATTATGTATATGGATGAATTCAGCTGCTGAGGTTAAGTTTTTGTACAAGCTGGTTGAACTTTAGTGATCTGTTCACTACTTAATTTAGAAAAGCATTATGACAAAGAAAAAATGATTTACAAGGTATATAATAAACAGGCTATATGATTGAACTTAATACAAACATTAAGTATGAAAGACATATTTCAGGAAAACAGCTTAACAGCAAAACTTAAAAATGTTTTGAATATACAATTATTTTATTAAACTTGAGTTACTTCAGTTGTAACAGTAGTATAAGCCATTCCATTTTGTTTGGCTGAGTGTACATTCCGTAAGGATATGAAATTACAAACAAACAGATTGGTAAATGTGTCACGGAACTGTTGACTCATAATACAATACAGAATAAAATTAATTGCACTGTTCAGAAGCACTAAAAGATCCATTATATCTCCTAAATTGGAATATACTGTCTGAAAGAAGTTTTGATTCAGGCCACTAATTCCTGCTAAAATTCCTTGTGGGAATTCAGTAATTACAAAGAAAAGCACAACAGCAACAAGCATCATGGTTGTCCTGTTATGTTCAGCAGACGTTTCTTCGTTGTGTCTTCCAGCTTGCTGTAACAAGCGCTGACGTCTTTTACTGGCTTCATGCATTGCACAAATGATGCATGCACTCAGAATCGTCAGTAAGACACAAGGAGCAATTTTGATGATGACTCCGTATATCCAAAATGTTATTGGTTGATATAATGAATGGCTTTGAGCAAACAAACTCAAATCAATCCAGTAGCCTGTATAGTTTGGTTGATATTCAGCCAGTTCATACACTCTGTACATGAAATAGTTTGGTATGCACAGTAAAATTGTTACCACTACCACAATACCAATTGTCAATTTCGCTCTTTCTAAACTGCATAGCTGGTTTGCCACCACGTGATGGCAAACAAAGATATACCGAAACACTGCCAAGGAAACGGTTAGCCACATTGCCATATTATGGCAGGTTATAACCACCAGATTGTTCACCACAACAAAATACATCCATCCCTTTGAATGTCCATATGTATCACGTGGAAGAGTGAAGACATATAAGTACAAAGCATATACCAAATACACGGACATTGTCATGACGTCCGCCAACGCTAAGGCTGTAAGGATTAAGTTTGTTGGAGAGATCATGTGTTTCCTTGTTAGAACAATTATGTTCAGAATGTTTGACACTACTCCAAAGAAGCAGATGAAACTGCTGATGTACCCATGGTACTGTGAATACTTCTCGCTGAATACTACAAATTCATTGTTTACCACTATTTGCTCAGTAAAATTTTGTCCAGAACTATTCAAACTCTCCATGATTGATTGTATATTTCCCTATTATATGTTTGATTGTCTATATATTTATATTGTCCAGTTGTCACTTGCTAAATCACAGTTATATTACAAACGAGACATGTACAAAAATAAATGATTTTTTTTATCATACAGTCAACAACAACGAAAAGATGTAAATAAATGATCAGATCTTGTCTGAGTATTGTTAAAATCCATGTGTCCTTGTCATGTAAGATTCCAAAACTGATGAAAGGTTTATCTCTTCCATATTTGATTGTTGTGCGTTGAACAACAGGTCAATTACCACTCTCTGTGCGGATTGTTGTAGTCTTTTCAGGGCTTGTAATCTGCAATGAATAAAAAGAAGACTTTTATAGGTTCTGTATGACAAAAAGAGAAAGTCATTAGAGAAGTCTAGGTTGACTTGATGCATATTAATGTGCCTCCTTCATATACAATTTATTTTCCTTAATGCTATATTCTAATTTACAAGTCTGTGTTGAACCCAAGACATCTACTCTGTAAGGAGATTATGTTTTATTCTTGACATTCTATTCGTATTTTTGCAGTATACACTGAATTTTATTTTGTCTCTGATATTTTGTTAATGAAGAGAACAAATTTATATTAGGATTTTGAGTAGGAAGACAATTTTGCTAATTCTGTGAAATAACTGAATTTATTCATTTTTTGATTTGCTAGAAAACATGAACTTTATAAATCTGTTGTTTTCAATTCATTTGCTGATTTTGTATCCATTAGGAGGTAGAACAGAAATAGTTTTCACAACAGGTTCAAATTCAAAGTACAGAATATTAAACAGGTAAAATAGATTAGAATTAACAAAATACAAGTAATGTTAAAATCCACAATAAAGGTAATATCAAAACAACTGCAAAGACAAATGTTGGCTGTCCATAATTTTTCGTACCCTTTTACTCAGATCATGTGTAAAATCTAATTATTCCATGGAACCCCATTACGTAAATTAATAAATGTCATCTTCCTGTATAAATTCTCATTACACAGGAATGAATACAATACCCAAGATCCATCTGATCACTTTCATAATGAATACAAAACATCTTAAGAATATAAACCCATTATCATAGAAATTGTTGTATGTGAATTGCTTCATTTATAGGCACACAGAATTGTTTTTTCATGTTCATTTTCATGGAAAATGGAGATCTATACAAGCTATCATTCATATATAGTATACTGATACAATGACCAAAACAATGGTAGAACATATTAAGGTGTTTTTTCCTGTTTATTTTATAGCAGTAATTAAAGGTTTTCCATGATAAGACAACATTTTTCTTTTTCTAGTTTTAAGTACATACTCATGTTTTGGTATGATTTAAAACAATTTTTCTGATTTCACAAGTGATAGAAATGAAAGATTGCATGAGAACAGTCCTTTAAACATTAACTTATCTTTGGACTCCTCAATTTACAGATATAATTCAATTTGTGGAAGTGAAAAACATTATATATCTCAAATATAATATAAATGGCCATTATTGTGATGATGTGAGGAAATTCATTTTTGTAAAAACTAACATTCATTCTAAATTATCACCAATGTCTTTGCATACCAATTTCCACAGGATGTTTTCCCTCTTTATATTTTTTAACATTGATGATATTATTAGTAATTTTGTATAACACAAGCATTACACTTGAAAACCTTGTACCCTTCATTTCCCTCCAATAGTTTTTTTGTAAATTAATTTGCTAATCTCCATTTATAGCAAATAAATTGATAAGGACATGTTCTTTCTAGGTTTAATCAATTAACATCTTAAAGACTGTTCAGGTCTCAATAAAACAATTTAATGCTGCCTAAAGAAGAGAACTGTCGACAGAAAATCTTCCATTATTGCAGATTTTCAGAAATTCATAATTGTTTCGAGAATTCTTGTCAGCCTGTATAACAACCAAGCTATTTTCAATTTAGCTTTGATAGACTCGCTTAGTGGTTAGGATAAAAATGCAGATTTACCGATAAATAATAACAGGGGGAATTTCTTGTTTATCTTAAATTTCACTATCTTGAAAAAACATTAAGTGCCATTTAATAATTCCCTTTAGTGTTGATTTAAAAAAAAATCCTCTATTAATGAATTTGAAAATGGCAGTGTTTCATAGAAAATTAGCTCTGTGATTTTTGTAAACATAATTTTTGACCATTTACACACATTAGTGGTGTCCAACCTTTTTATGGCCCCGCAACGAATTTGTTGGTGCCATATAGTTTTACCCTTGTCTGAAATTCCGAAATTCCGTAATTCCGTAATTCCAAAATTCCGTCATTCCGTCATTCCGCAACAAACCATTATACAGAGTTTTTTCTAAATGCCTTCAGATATTGGGTTGATTTTTTGGTATGTGAGTTAGCCATGATGTGTTACAGATCAAGTTTAAGTTTCATTCCGCTCCGCTAATTTTTGTCGAAATTACAGGCTTTGGACTTTGATAAATTGTTGAAAATCGGTTATACGGACTTTTCAATGCCTTCAGATATTGGGCTGATTTTTGGTATGTTAGTTAACAATGATGAGTTACAGATCAAGGTTAAGTTTTGTTCTGCTCCACTAATTTTTGCCAAAATTATGGGCTTTGGACTTGGATAAATTGTTGAAAATCACAGTCCACTAATTTTTGCCAAAAATATGGTCTTTGGACTTTGATAAATTGTTGAAAATCACAGTTATACAGACTTTTATTCTATACGCCTCCAGATTTTGAGCTGACTTTAGATATGTGAAACTACCATCATGTTGGTGTCCGCATGTGTTATTCAAATTGCAAATTTTTCAACTTTTTGGGACAGGGCCATTGGTGTTGCTTTGACACATCTAGTTACAATTATAATCATAAATTTTGAAGAATAGAAGACTTGAGCACAAACTTTATAACAGAAAAATTTTAAGAACCCTGTTCTCACATTGCACTCCATTCACTCCACCCCCAAGAATTATTTCTTCTTTCACTCCAGAGCCATAAAGAAAGTTATGGATTTACAATTAACTCTAGAGTTAAAATTTACATAGACAGATAATGCTTCATTAACCCCACATCTGCTTTTAACCACATTACAAGAAGTATTTTGACAAGGTTTTTTTTAAATCATTGCAATGTATTTATGTTCGTCTTACATCCAAGTTTTGCCACTTTTCCCCCCTTTTTCCTGCTTTTGAACTGGGTCAACTCTTGATAATTTTTCTGTATCCTTATGAATTTTGTGCGACAAATAGTGTTGGTTTGAAGTTTTTTCTATAATTGAATTGTACTATCTTTTAAGCTTTTTTAGTTGTTTATTCCTTATGCTGTAAGACTAAACTAAGAACTAATTTCATAAACCTTACCTTGAACAGATGAATATCACTAAAAACAGATTCTGAGTAAATGTAAATGTTTATAATGTTGGACAGACGAAATTTTATGGCCACGAAACTATTTTTTATTTCTGTAAATACCCCTACTTAAGAAAAATACAGTAAAAGGTACTGAAGATTGAAATGGTGATTATAAATAATCCAACATGGAGTAAAACAAGAAAATCTGTTGGATAATGGTGTACAAATACGTATTTTACTTCTTTACAACTAGACATCAAAGATATAGACACACATAAAAAATAGATTTAATAAAGTAAATGTTTATTTGTTGATTTCCATCAGTTAGTTTTGGTTTAGGTAGCATATGGTATCATGCTTGATATAGTTCACTAGTACTCTATTAGACATTCCAGGTAAATGCTTAAAAAGTCCCAAGAGTTAATCAAGACAGGTTATGTATATTGCATTGCTTAAATAGTTGAGATGGTTGATAATATTTCATCAGAACTTGTAACTGTTGTTGTTAATAAGAGTCAATATCCAAAAAAAATGCCAGTTTTAATTTCAATGATATCATATAGAAGTCAGATAAGTACATAAATGAAATTCAAATTTTTGGCAAAGACATATCTGCTATGCATTCCAAAGTTTCTGTTAATTTCCTTTTAGGCTTCACATGCATGGCTAAATAAACAAAATTAAATTAGATTTTATAATAGAAATTCAATAAGGAACCAAATAAGAACTGACATTTTATTCAAAATTTCCTGTTCTATGTTTCCCTTTTGTTCATATCCATTGTTATAGATAAAGTGATTGAATAATTAGCTCCTTTCCAGAACAACTATGGGATTATGTCTAGAGACATTTGAGAAAATCTTATATCTGTAACTGTAGACAACATGTTTGCAAAACAGTGTTTTCTAGAGGAGTACATAGAAATTAACAATATAACAAAAAATCTTTTCTTTGAAGTTATCTAGTTGTTGAAATTTTTATTTACATTTAATGGGCCTAATTTTACTATCAATATTTTTTTTCTTTGCTTATCCTTTCTTTCTTTCCCCCTCTTTTTTGTCATGGGATGGTTGTACATATCAAATATCCCTTTGCAGTTTGGTATCTGCTATCTCTTCTGATACAATTCTGTTCTATTTATTCTCCCTAACCATGAAGACATAATTTGTGACTTTTATCTGCAATGCTTCTGAATGATCTGATTATACAAATGTCAAAGGTGTTTATTTTATTGAAAGTATGTGAACATTTGATGGAGAATTGGCTTTAAATGACTATAGAACTACAAGTTGTTATCAGAATTTAGACAAGTCACTTACTTGATATTGATCATAAACAAAAGATTCCATACACAATTTTATGGGAGGATTTTACTTTATTGAATTGCTGTTCTTTAATAGTTTGAATTGTACTGATGCTTAAACTGGTCTGCATTTAGTAAAGTCTTTTAATATTTAGTGTGTATGATTAACAACCATCAGATTGTTAAAACTTTGTGTGTGTTTGTGTTTTTAAAAATGTTTATTTGCTGGGTTTTTTTGTAATACGAATAGAATATTGTCTTTTTGGCTTTTTATTAATCTATATATTTGAAAAAAAACCAGCTTTCTATTTATAAATACATTTTTATTATGAATAGATTGGAGTACCAGATATGACAGGACTTCATACATCTTGACATGTCAAAGTATATGACAGTACTATATACTGCATGACATGTCTCAGGTATGACACACTTTGTGACATGTCACAGAAAATGACTTAAAACAATCAATACAACTTATCAACAGATTTACTTATAATATGCAATATGATGTTGAAACAAGAAGCGCTAAAGCTTCTGGAGCACTTGAGTGTCTTCTCTAATTTTCATATGAAGTTTATCTAGTTTTCTGTTAAATGTTTTTGTTTGTTAATATGGCTTCTGAGAAAAACAAATTAAATTTGTTGCAATAGGGATTCCTTCTTGAAGATAAGGTTTGATTCTCATCAGAATACAAATGCAATATTTGAAATTTTAGATAAACTGAAGTACATGACAAAAATGTTGGTTCATTGTTTCATGTTGCATTTAATCTGTAGGGATTGCAGTTACTAGTTATTTAGTTCAGTATTAACAAAAGGACATAAGAGCAAGGTCACTAATCTTGTATTTTACCTTGATCTGTAATTTGTTTTTAGTTATCTTTTCAAGTGCAGTAATGTTTGTTTTGTAAAATAAGAAGTATCATGCTGTTACCTGATATTAATGAGATTTGTAAGGAAAACAATTTAAAATTCATGAATAGTATAACAAAATGTTAACATGCTGGACAGTTGGTTTATTATTTTGTTCTTAAGGAGTAGACTTTATTTCAAGTGAATTCAAGTACATCGATTTGACTGATGGATAGTTGTTTCATTGGCAATCATGACCACATATTATTCACTTATATTCATTAAACTTTGGGGTGTTAAATGCTCTTTTCTAGATTAACCTTTATGAGCAGCCTGAAGAAATAAATAAAAAAACAAACATAGGAAGCTCATTACCTTGTACATTTCTAAAGAGTACTGCTTATGAAAAAATCTTTGGTTTATATTTTAAATGAATAGAATTGTATCATTTTTAAAAAGCAATATCACAACAACAACCTACAGAATTGGATGCAGAAAAATTCAGAAATGATTACAGTTTACGATATTGTATATTATTCATTTATTTGCTTGTTCATGAGAAATAATATATATTTTACCTACCCTTATCAGAGAATTCCATATTTATTATTTATCAGAATCCTTAAACAATTAGATTTAACACATACAACTTACAGCAGATACATTTAGATTAAATGTAATTATTTCTTTAGAAAATTAATCAAGATCTGTATTCACAAGAGAATGGTCACACAAATCCATAAAATTATGAAGCATTAGGCTATATGACATGGAAGGGTCAATAATAATGATAATTCATGCTGATATATAAATACCCTCCCTGTATGATTTAATTGATGCTGTCCACTTAACTGACCATAACCTGTGAGATCAATTATACATTTTTATTGAAAGTTTACTACTATTGATAGTTATAGAAGGCTGTAGAACATGTGGTCCAAGGGTACCAGTTTATGTGTTAGTTTTATTTATGGTGCCTTTCCCATTAGCATGTTAATATGAAGACAATTTGATTATTGTTAGAATATTTATCAGATTTGTCTGGGATAGCTGTAATATTTTTTTCTTTTATTTTCCAATCCATGGTTCTTCAGGGACAATCAATGGTTGTAAAAATGGAAATGGAATATTTAAAGCATACATGTACAAGCTTCACAGTATCTTAAGTTGAAACCTTTGCTTATCATGAATTTTGATTTTATAGTTAATCATTTGGTTAGCCAAATAGCAAAAATCTAGAATGATTTAACATTAAAAATATGTCTAAAACTTGTTTGTTTCTTATAATTATGTATATGGGCCTGTCATCTAATTTTTAGGACCAAGTTGTATACAAGAAAATATATAGAAAAAACTCATAAACTGTCACTTCCGAAATGTGAGATCTAATTCATAGTGTTGAATCAAAATCTATGAATCATTTTCTTTTCATTTCTCTTCTCAGATCATGAAATTATAATATAGACTTAATTTTGTAACTTTAGGGTATTTCAGCAGATATCATGTTGAATTGATCAGAGATGTTTTTTAGTAGTGAGCACCTATAATGTTTTCTCTTTAGATAATTCTACAAAAAATATGAATGAATTGCAATAATCCTATTAAATGGTATGTTTTATAATATCCAGAAGCAAAATGCTCTTTTTAACCAGATGAGACCAGACATCCTAATGTTTATGGAGATGTTGTTATCTGAGTCTCTAAATGTGTTTAGTAACTATCTTGGTGAATTAATCTATCTTATAAATAAGCTTATTCATAAAGGTTACAAATCAACACTTTAATTTCATCTTTGAATATTGTTATGAATGGTATATTTATTATACCCCCGCTTTGAAAGAAAGAGGGGGTATACTGTTTTACCTCTGTCTGTCCTTTAGTCAGTCCGTCAGTCCGTCAGTCCCATGAATATTTTTCGTCACATTTTTCTCAGGAACTACACTACCAGGATTTCTGTAATTTGGTTTCAGACTTGATATAAGTCAGCTATACCCTGTGATGCGTTTTCAGATTCATCACTTGACAACTATCTGTTTACCGAACACTTGTATGATTTTACACATGATAGCCAAGTTGAAAATTTTCGTCACATTTTTCTCAGGAACTACAATACAAGGATTTCTGAAATTTGGTTTCAGGGTTTATATAAGTCAGCTATACTGTGTGATGCGTTTTCAGATTCATCACTTGACAACTTCCTGTTTACCGAACACTTGTATGATTTTACACATGATAGCCAAGTTGAAAATTTTCGTCACATTTTTCTCAGGAACTACAATACAAGGATTTCTGAAATTTGATTTCAGGGTTTATATAAGTCAGCTATACCGTGTGATGCGTTTTCAGATTCATCACTGGACAACTTCCTGTTAACTGAACACTTGTATGATTTTACACATGATAGCCAAGTTGAAAATTTTCGTCACAATTTTCTGAGGAACTACAACACAAGGATTTCTGAAATATGGTTTCAGGGTTTATATAAGTCAGCTATACCATGTGATGCCTTTTCAGATTCATCACTTGACAACTTCCTGTTTACCGAATACTTGTATGATTTTACACATGATAGCCAAGTTGAAAATTTTCGTCACAATTTTCTCAGGAACCACAATACAAGGACTTCTGAAATTTGGTTTCAGGGTTTATATAAGTCAGCTTAATACCGTGTGATGCATTTTCAGATTCATCACTTGACAACTTCCTGTGTACCGAACACTTGCATATTTTTACACTAATAATATTATCCACTTGCGACGGGGGTATTATCAGTGAGCAGTAGCTCGCAGTTTCACTTGTTGATTTTGTTTTCAATAATACACTTATGTACATTTATGGTCTTGCATTCTCTCAATACCTATATTTTTTGCATTTTTTTCTCTGACTGATATGGATTTCTTTACGCTAAATCCATTTGAAGTTGGATTTGTATTGATGATTTTTGGAAACAGATAACTTCAAGCCATCTTATGACCTCTACATTGACTATACATTTACTTCTACTTTCCAAGACTCTCACATTAACAGTTTTGTGCTTAACATTACAGAACAACTTGTGATCTTCATATTGTTTTGTTTAAAAAAAATTAGAATTGAATTTAAACTTCTGGTTAATATTTCTTCTCAAAATTGTCATGTTTTGGTATCACCCATTTTTACTTGTTCATTTTAAAATACAAAAAATGCAGTATTAAACAATATCTATGTAAAACATGTTGTTGACTGTGAATCTATTTTATACAATCTGATTAAATAAAGAACCGGTTCTAAATATCTTTTTCAAATCCTCAGAATTTGCTATATAGTGACATACCTTCAAAACTTTGAAAGGAATAATTTCATTGGTGTATACAATGATTGCAAAGTGAGGACACAGGATAGGTATTTTAAGCAGATTATATTGAATATTCTTGAAGAAGTATCATGAATATTGAAATCAAGGAACCTATTCAAGATTATTGTAGAAATAGTGATCTTGGTATGTAGATGTGGAAGCTTGGTTGCAAATTATTCTCGTAAAGGAGAATTGATTACAATTAAATCATAGCAGTATAAGACTTAATATCTTCAGATAATAAATTGTCTTGAAATTTTCTATGCTAAATCCCTAGACTGGATTCAGACTGTATTAACAACAAAGACAAATTACCGTTGGGTTTTAGATATATCATTTGGGGACTTGCGTAACTTTAAGAGGCACTTCTGAAAACATTAAAAAGTGAAAAATGGTCTATTGATGATCTGGTCATTACGCTTATTTCTAGATTAAAATAACCTCCTTCTTTTTCGTTGGGTGATCAACCAATAAAAGTAACTGTGTCAGTTTTTATACAATTGCTTGATTTCTGGTAGGAATAAAAGTGCTTAACATTAGAGAAAATCATATAAATATAGATTCTACCACTGTATTGCTATGATAAATTGTAAAATTTAAAATGTGAGGCTTAAAGAGGGTACACGTATTTCGATTCCAAATTCAAGATTGTCAATTGAGAAGTATAGTGTCATACAAAATAGTGAAAAAGTGGTTAAATCTGTTTCTGAATTGAATTGTAGATATATATGCCAACTTATCTTTCTTTTTCAGGGATCTGGAAAAGATTGTGTTCATTCTCACAAGATATGGTTGACTTTATCATTAGTTCACACAGCCAAATAAAGGGAAAAGTAAGAATAATAGAAGGTATGATGAGGCCAATTGTTTAGCCCCTTTCTTTTAAATAGCATCCATCAGATGTTCAAAAAGCATTAGTCTCTCAGCTATCTGCTTATCAGTATTGATATTTTTGAAAATTCTATTAGTGCCTCAAACTACAAAATTTGCATAAATGGCCTCATTTTGAAATCTCGTCTTTGAAAGATCGATAGAAGGTACAAAAGGATATTCAAGCATGAAAAGAAGAAAACAAATTGACAATGCTATCACAAAAAACTAAATACATGTACATGTACTACCAAAAGACAAACAAAAGTCTACTAAAAACACAACAAAGAAAACTTAAGAATGAGCAACAAAAATCCTATAAAAAACTGGAGGTGATCTCAGATGTTTGGAAGGGTAAGCAGATCCTGCTCCACATCTTTGCACCCATTGTTACTCCTGTAAGTACTAAGGTTCTAGTTTTCTCTTAGCTATTTGATAATTTGCTTTGATCAATGTCTCTCCTATATTCATTTTACAACTTAAATTTTGTTTGTAAGTAAATTGATTATATCCATGAGTTTATCTTTAAAAAATCATTGTTCAGTATGGTTTTCAGTTTTTTCAAAAGACAATAATGTCACGTTAGCATTAAGAACAATTTCCTCAAACTGACAATAAGTACTGCATGGATGTCTGGATTAAAATGATATTTCATCAATTTGTAAGAAAAAGACTTTGCTTTTAAGTTATTAAAAAGAAATGAACAAAGTACATTAAGCTTTTAAATTGGAATTTTTTTCTAGAAAAAAAGAAATTAAGTCTTGTATATTTCTAAGAAATAAAAAGGAAGTTTTTTCATTTGATATTTAGAGAAATTGAATATTTAATCCAATTAATTGCTTTTCTGTATTTGTTATTATCAGACTTAAATTGAATATAATACTCTTGTTTGAAATATTCAACCTTTACATTTAGAAGCTTAGGTTCCATAAATAATCTGAGCATACAAATGCTCAGGGTTAATAACTTATTAAAAATATACAGACAGACAGGATTGATAATGAACTCTTAATATGCAGAACTCTAAATAGATAGAGAGTTAGGCTCAATAACTTACTTACTCCAAACATACAGAAAGTCAAGGTCAACAGCTCACTCCAAACATACAGAAAGTTAGGGTAGAATTCAGGGTAAAAAATGAAAAAGACTAAAAATAACAGTATACAAAACACAACATAGAGATTCATAAACTCTTCCAAAAACCAGGGGTTAAAAGACTATAAATGTCGTGATTAAATAGATACCAAACAAAAGTAAAAATTGCTTTCTATTGATTCTTACACAAAGCTTACACTAAGATGTTTCCTCATTTGACAGAGTATTGAGTCAGAGTGCAGACATATATAAAGACTTGATTAGGTTAGGAAGTTACACAAACAAGGAAAAGTAAATACTAGGCCTCTCATACAACTTTCATTGACATGAAAAAATTAGCTGATTGAAGTCAATAATTTTATTTGATTGTCAGGATAAGACTTGATCAGTCTTGTACTGATAAATAACACTCAGGAATTGTACCCATAGAGCACTGACAGAACATATGTGTCCACTTCAGTCCATAAGTGATGTATTTTGACCGGTCAGTATTTATTGTGGTGTAATCAATTGACAATCTATTTTATCCATTATTGAACAATTTATCATTGAAGAGTAATAACTCAAGTCATGATGTAATAAACTTCTCTTGATAAAGCTTTACTTCTTTTCCGGTTTCTGTGATTTATTTTGAATGTTGTCATGTTTCATTCAATCAAGACTTGTGTTTTTGAAAAATGTATGTCCTGAATAACCTTGTGATAATGACTACTTCACACTGACAATCAGCCATTTTTAACAGAAATTGATATACAATTGTTCTAACTTATTAAACAAAGGATACAATGTCCTTCTATTGTATAAAGTTTAAGTAATCTACATTTGCATTGGTCAGGTTTGAAAAAAAAATATTCTGAAGTTAAAAAACTTTTATTATTCACACAATTTTTGTATCAACACTACACTATTTACTGATGGCAACACATTCACACCACAAAACAGTATCAGAATATTTGTGCTAGAATGATAATTAGGTAGTTGCCCTAAAAACCAGCAGCATGACTTATCTTTCTTATGGCTTTACTTTTGGTTTTAATACAATCTTCAGCATGCCTGATTGGAGTTGGAGATTGTAAAATAATCGGATTACAAATCGCAACTAAAGGACTTGAAAAATTGAAAATTTCTTATAATTTTTTACTCGAATTTTTTTAAGTAAGAAAGTCAAAGAAATAAGTAACAAACACTTATTTGAATATCAAATTTGTATGCATGTTTTCTTTTTTATATTTTGCAGCATGAAATTTGTTAAATGTCTGCTGGCTTTTTGTGAAGAGTTCTGTCAATGGTGACTGAGAAAGGGGAAGTAAGCCTGCTTTTAATTGGTAAAACATATTTTTTTTGCAAATGTATATTCTGTGAATCATTGAGATTGGGAAGAAACAAATTTAATGATATATCAGAAAGGAATCAAAGTTTAGTGCCAATTCTATTATGTGTCTTAATGTCCTCATGGAAGTGACAGTTGACAAATTCCAATTGAGTCAACAAAGTAAATGAATTTGACTCTATGTGGGGTGTAATGCCAGTAGTGATAAATATCTTCGGTTAGTCTGTTCTTACTTGGCATCATAATAGTTATCTAAGTGACAAAGCCTGAATCATTGGATTCTTCATTAAGGCCACTCGAACTCAAATTTGATTTCTCTCACCCCCATAATGTAAACATAAATAGCTTTGTTAGACTTCATTACGGAAATAAGATGTAATTTATACTGTAAAGACACTGATACGTCTAATATGATAAAAGTCAAATTTGTTTTTTGTAAGCTGATACTTGTTAATCTTGGAAATTGTTACATCATTAGTTATCAGATGTCACACATAAAAATAAACTTACAAAAAACCAGTCATATATCTCAGATACATGATAGAAAGTGCAAAAGGATTTTTTTCATAAAGGTCAAATTATATGCAGTTGTAACTGTATATGTGGTCAACTGAATGAAAAAAATATTTGGCCTGCCAAAAAATCAAGGTTTTATCAGGTGTAGAACATAATAAGTATTATTATATAGCAATAAATATTTGTTTGTTTATTTAAATAAAAACACCCGAGAAAACGACCGTGCAATAAATCTCTGTATTTGCACGCATTTCCGGAAAAAAGCTGAGGCGTTCCGAAATCGGCATGCATATTATTGCATCTTTGTTGTCGTTTGGAAAAGCAAGATGGCGGACGCCGGTCAAACAGATAATTTGACAGAGTCTATTATTGATAAGCAAATGGTGATGAGCTTCATTGACGATCAAAAGAAAAAAGCAACAGTTAACTGCACGAAGCGAGATTTGAAATTGTTATACAAATGGCTGGTTGGAAAGGGGGAGTTGAGGTCAATGGAGGACATCCCTCACAATGAATTTGATGCTTTCTTGTCTGAATTTTATATAACTTTAAAGAAAGAAAATGGACAGGAATATGAACCGGGAACGTTTGACGGTATTCGTGCCAGTATTGAGAGGTATTTAAAGGAAAAAGAGTACTCACATTCATTACGTGACAAGGAATTTAATTTGTCAACAAGAGCACTGTCTGCAAAAAAGGTCCAGTTGAAAAAACTAGGAAAAGGACATAAGCCGAATGCTTCAAAGGCAGTAAGTAAGGATGAAGAAGATTTGTTGTGGGAACAGGGGCAGCTCGGTGATGGTACACCTAGAATACTAATATTTTCTCTCTGGTACTATTTTACAAAATGTTTCAGACTGCGTGGTAGAAATGAACATAGGCAATTACAATTGGGAGATATTCTAATGAAAAAGGACCCTGTGGATAATCGACAGTATTTAGAATTTTCAGAGAGACTTACGAAAACTCGTGATGGAACCAAGGGGAAAGAGAATCGTAAAGTAAAACCGAGACTGTATGAAAATAAAACTGATCGCTGTCCAATACGGCTTTTTAAAGCATATCTTATTAGACGTCCTGATAATGTAATGGAACCAGAGTCACCGTTTTATTTGACATGTATTCCAATGGAAAGAGTTGAATCCATGATATGGTATTACGCAAGGCCTATGGGAGAAAATACACTGGCAAACTTGATGCCAATGGCCGCAAAAGAAGCTGGGATGGACCGTAAAACAAACCACAGTGTGCGTAAAACAACAATAAAAACCCTTCGCAAGGCAGGTGTACCTAGAGACAAAATCAAACATATATCTGGTCACAAAAGTACAAGTTCGATTGAAGCTTACGATGATGATCTCTCCGATAATGAGCAAAGGGAATATTCAGATGTATTAACTGGTGTTAAATCGTCAATTGGACAATCAGTGACCGCAAATGAAAGTGACAATACATTTAACAATATGGCTTTACAGAAAATTCACCGTCCTACTGTTTCACACCAAATGAGCCCTCCGATGGCCACATCTTCACAGTCTGTATGTTCTTATACTGCTGCGCCTAATAATATTCATGAACAATCTTCTAAAGGTGCGTCAGAGGCATTATCTAACATGTTCAGTAAAGGCACTGTTTTGAATAACTGTACTTTTAATATTAACTTTAACATGGAACAGTCAAATGGAGAAGGTCAGAGACAATCTAGGCAAAATTACTGTTATGAACCACCAAGGAAAACATACAAGAGAATTCTTCCGTTGGAATCTTCAGACGAATCGCAAGAATTCTAGACCATAGACTTTTCAAAACCTTTGAAATTTTATGGACACTTTTTTATTGTTGAATTAATATTACTTATTAAACATGTTAAATTGTTGAAAACTGATTTATTTTCTTAAAAAATACAAAAAAGACATCAATGCAATAATAAATTACATTTTAAAAGTACATTTTTGTCAAACTATCAGGATCAGACCTTTAAACAACAACAAAAATCATTCAATTTATTATCGTCACTTGGTGTCCTTTGTCTTTCATTGATATCGCCTTTAAAAAATACCATATTAATATCGCCCTTGGCAATAGTGTTGACTTGAGTTATTGGAACTGTACACAATATACATGATATATAGTTGGTCCTTTCATGATATTGGACTGCTACAAATTATATTTGCACACTCTGTCATTATTTTAAAGGAATGCTACCAATATGAAAAAGAATAGATATGGGACAATGGCACAAAGGCATTACAAACTCACTAAATCTAACACAAAAAATATAAATCCTAAGCTGACAACACAGGAGATAAACTTGCACGCTACCTCCTTCTTAATATCGGAAAGCTGCAAAATATAACAAATGTCATTTCGGTCAGAAAAAATCTGGTTCAATTTATTGTGGTCACTTGTCTGTCTGTCTGTTCTCCATATTGTCACCACTTGTCCATCTGTATTGAGTGTAATCTGTCACTAAGTTAATTTTTATTCAATTTATTGGTGTCCATGTCTGTCTGTCATCCGTCAACAGGGAAAACATGACTGTCATGAGTCTCATCACAATGATCAATTTTACTCGTAGTAAAAGTTTTAAAAAAAATACAACTTCAAATTATTTTTTTTTCATTTTTTATTTATTTAAAGGTTAACCATGAATGAAATATTTTACAAAGAAAAAAATATCACTCACCCTCAAAAAATATCGAAAATATTATTGCACTAGTGCAAATAACATTTATTAGCATTAGTGCAATAATATATACTTGTCTCTAAAAACTTGTATTTTGACTGAATATAACAGAAATTTTGTGTGTAAAATATTTATTACTATATAATAAAAGGGTTATTGCATTAATATTGGTGGATATTGCCCTCGCAGTATATCATATTGCACTCGTAAACTCGTGCAATATGATATACTGCTCGGGCAATATCCACCTTTTTGCCCTCGCAGTATATCATATTGCACTCGTAAACTCGTGCAATATGATATACTGCTCGGGCAATATCCACCAATATTAATGCAATAACCCTATATTACTATTTTCTGAAAAAAATATCAAGCAGGAGCAAAATGTAAAATTTCATTCTTTCAATGTCTTTTTTTGTTTTTCGGAGGTAATGGTAAAGTACCAAAAATGACCTGTGGTGTGGACTACTCAGAAAGCTTAGGATTTGAACCTTAATATATTCTTACTGAGAAATTGATTTCATTTATAGTCACAGATGATAAAGATGATATTGGGGTTATTTTGATTTGCAAGATCACTGCAACTCCATGTCGCCCTTGTTTTCTTTTGCGGAAGTACACATTGATTGTATTTAATAAAAGAAAACAAACATGGAAATATAACTTATACAAAGGTGATATGTACCAAATATGGACTTGTTTACAGGATACTTGAGATGTAGCTATAAACTTTGATTGGTTAAATTGATTTTCATTAAAATTGGCTTGTGATATCTGCACGCTCTTGACAGAAATGTCAATATATCATAGAGTATACACGAGAATTATTTTTCTTTTTTTTGACAGTTGATGGGATTTAATTGATAATCTGTAATCAAAGCAGAAATAATATATCTATCAATACCGATGTTAATGTTAAAATCTAAAGTTACATTCAAATATAATGTCCACTAGTATTTATTTCAAGAGAATATACCTTGGATTCATTTATTTTCTTGGGTATTCATTTTTAAGTACCTTATCATTTTAGTCCATACTTTTGAAGCAAAACACCTTATCATTTTAGTCCATACTTTTGAAGCAAAAAAAAACATATTGTTTGTTAAACTTCCAAGAATATTGAAAATGGCAGTCCTATCTTATCTCATTGAACATTTAGTTTTCAGTGCCATTCAAAAGTGTGTTTTGTCCCATGCCAGGAGTTCATCACTTATTATTGTACCATTAGGGACAATCGTTGGTTCCAGTCATATTTATGTTCTATTGTTGTCTTGTTCATCTATTTCTGAAGGAAATGTAGTAGACTGTAATATGAATAAAATGAGATGTGAGGTATTTGTCTTCGAACAGCAACCCAATGCCACATTTATAACGGAAAGACATTTGGAGAATGATGGATAATATTTCAAATAACTAATAAACAATTAATCGAAAGACTTTTAGCAAACAACAGGAAGTCACAAATATAGGAAATTAACTGTCTTGTCCGCCTGCTTTAGGATCTTGTTTGTACATTGCACTTTTATGACAACAGTCCCCAACTCTATATGTTCTAGAAACCAAATCTGCACTAAATCATGTGGTTATAGGGTGGACTGTCTTACCCACTAACACCTTCTTTTTATTCTTGGTTGTCAAAATTGTCCAACATCTTTTAGATTGTAGCGATTTGAATATTCTGATTTATTCTCATTCTGAATATGCATGAAATATTTGCCACTGGACATTATGCAGTCAACAATTGATCAGCTTAGTAAATAATCACAAATTTTTAAAACAATTTGTAGTGCATTTCTATTAAAATTTGTACTGAAATCTAATTAATTAAATTCATATTTTCATCGGTTTTCCTAAATTCCCATTAACTCTAAAGTGCTCTTATTAAATCCTGAATCTCAATTACTGGTAATTGATTGAAGATTAATTTTTTGAAGTTATTATATTTAGATAACAAATTTTCACATTTGAAAAATAGGATGTAAAACATTGTTTTATATTGTTATGTGTATATTGTATAATAACAAGTTTTTTTAATACTTATAACCCTGTATTCAAAGGTGGCATAAATTCAAGGGCACTTGGGGACTGTAGGATGAAGATTCAGGGCTTTTTTTTCAAATGAAATACCCCTCTTTTGCCTCATTTTGATATGATGATAATCCTCTCTTAGATGTACTTTTAGAATGTTTCTGAGTCAATAGGATTACATGTTTATAGCAGGAAGTCTGAAACCTATGGAAACGGTATTGGAATTCTAAAAATCTAAACTAGTTAAATTCTACTCCTGCTTTAGTATGCAAATTCCCAAGTATTTTAGAGAACAGAAGTCAGTTTCAGAAAAAAACTAACCATAAGTCATGAACAATTAATTCAGTATACTTAAGATAAATCTAAGTGTTAGTTTTTTTTTGTGAGACCGACTCCAGTGTTTTAGATTTTATAAGATTTATTTCCCTTAAATACACTTGATTAGTAGATGAAATATTGGTGTATAAAGACAACTTTTGAATTTGTGCACTTTGCGGTACATTGCTTTTGTTATTAAGTCACAGTAAGAACCTATCACTGGATGACATTATTTAGGCAGCTTGACCTCAGGACAACCCTTGTAAATCATTCATTATAATCAACTTGAGATTGGTATATTTGTAGTTATATTAAAATAGGAAGATATGATATGATTACCAATGAGACAACTGTCCACTGGAGTTGAAATCACATTGATATAGAACCACATGAAATTAAGAAAACATATCAAGTACATGCTGTCCTAGGAACATATGTTTTTTAAGCTCCCCTCCATTAAGGAAAGTAGTAAATAAACTGAAACTGATGTATAATATATGACATAATTTGTCCTTTTTTATTAGAAGGAAATTATTTTATGCCAAGTTTAAACCTGATCAGCACAGTGTTTGATTTTTAATAGACCTGAATAAGATTATCTCCAAATACACCCAAAGCTTATATAAGAATAACACATATAGTGCAAGAAAAAGATCCTATCTATTATATTAGAATTAATTAATAAATGTTGAAATTATTGACTTCTTTATAATATATTTTATTTATTTCACGTTGCATTTAATTGTTATTTTGATTAATATAACGCCAAAATAAAATATGATCAGTCAGTGTCGGCCATTGTTTCATAATTGATTTAGTAACACCTTAATGTATGATTACTCTTTTGAAAAAACTATTAATGATAATTCTGAAGGGAAATAAAGGCTTATAACTAGGAGGAAGATAAAGTAATTGGTACAATAAAATTGATCAATTTGAAAAAAATCAGCTATCAGAAATCCAATCTTTGGGAAGTTATTATAATAATTAATGGAATGCTTATGTATATATATTTACAGCTTTAAAGCATGAAAACTTTTACTCCAAATTTGAATTTGAAAAGGCTGTTATTGATAGTATAGATGCCCACTATCTTGCTTACTATGGTTCAATTTTGTCGAGTCTGAGACTTTTGTTCCAAAGGCGAGACATAGTGATCCAAGTCTGTTATAGTCGGTGGCAGCGTCGGTGGTGTTCACATATATTCACTCTGTGGTTAAAGTTTTAAAAATTTTAAAATAACTTGCTTGAACTATCCTGGATTTCTACCAAACGTGGACAGAAGCTTGTTTATGATCAAAAGGTAGTGTTCAGAACCTCAGAATTCAGTGAATTTTTGAAAAGAAATATCCTTTTTATCTGTATTTTACTTATAAATTGGACTTAGTTTTTCTGCCAGTTAACATTACAGTCATGATTTTAATACTGTAGTATATAAACCATTATCACAAATAGGAAAATTGTGGATAGCTTTAAAAAAAAATATTGTTTTCTTGAATAAGTGGCTGTTTCGAAAATTAATGAATTAACTTTTACTTAATTAAAATATTTGTACTGTGACAAATTGTCTTTAAAAACACAATTGCTATGCACAACTTGTATATTTTCTTTAAATTTTCAAAGTAATCAATGGTTACAACAAGGAATAACAATTAATTATCAGATATTGACAAAGCTATTGGTAATAATCGATGCCAAAGATGATTGGGTTTGTGTCATCTTCACTTGATCTTTGTCTTTCAACAGAAATGATTTCACAGAATTATATAATCTTTGGCAAAATAAAATTGAAAATGAAATATGTAGAAAATAGCAGCTGATAAACACAGTAGTTGGTAGATATCAGATTATAAATATCTTAATGAGAATCAGTTAAAACCAATATTAAAATCGTGAGGTTTGGTAATCACACTTGCTCCTTGTTTACTATAGATCATAAAAATGTTTAGGAGTTTGCTGAACAGATGATGAAAAGTTTACTAATATTTGACTTACTGGGTTTTTTTTGTGGAAAGGTGCAGAAAATTACTTAAAAGTTATTTTAAATGAATTATTATAAAAAAAACCTGAGTTTTACAAGGCCATTTGTCACCTGTTGAGATAGAACATTGTTAACTTTTGTCTGTTATCACTTTTTAAACAATCAGAAAAATAGGTTGTATCCTTTTAACATACTCAGGTGGACCATTTTGCAGACAACAAAAATAGTGAATTCAGATTTGTTTCTGACCTTTTAAAAACTATATTTTCTGTTAAAACTTCCACTAACAATTGGACAAACATAACTGTTTGTTTGTTCTATGCACCTATTATTTATACCACAATTACCAAATTGAAAATGATACTAGAACCATCATTAACGACAAAAAAATAATTCAGAAAGAAAAAAATCGCTTGATGCTTAATTGTTTCAAAAGTTTTCAAAAATAGAAACATACATAATATCAGACTCTACACATTTTCAATTGCATTACCTGAAATATCGGGCTCTGAATTTAAAGAATTTTACATGTTTCATTTCAACACTGAACATTTCCCAAATGTCATTTAACGTATCCAAAAGCATAAAACCTGTTTCAAAAATAGGATTTTTGTACAAGTCATTATGTTTCCTTTGACCTTTTAGTGTTTGGATGCAAATAGTAGAACTAGATACTTTGTATTTCCTTTTACTGTATACATGTATTTAGTTATTAAACGTTGCAACTGATTAAGGACCAGAGTACTTTAAAAAAAAAAAAATGTATCTATGACAAAATTGGATTACACCACCAAATATGTATTTCACCTTTTAAGCCATAACACTTTCATATCTACCCATAATTGATACCAATCCTCTGCAAACCCGTGAATCAGTAATGCTGATCATTGGAATAACTTGTAGAAAACAAAAATAGTAATATTTACCTTTTTTGGACAGAAGTTGCAACTTATAACATTGGAAGATTTCTAGGCTTCTTTTATACATAAGGCTTTAATCTGTATATCTAAAAAATAAAGATAAGTCAAATTGATCTACCGATATGTTGATTGTGAAGATATTGTGAATGCAACTGAAAAGTGTTTCTTTCTGTGTAGAAAATAAGATAGGAAGCACGTTGGTTGAACATTGAATATACTTTCTGTGTTTGTGGTTTTGTTCTTGTTGACATTAATTCACCAATCCTGTATTTTGTTCACACAGTTAAATTGTTAATGGCCCATATTTTGTTGTGTGTAAAATAGGACGTCATCACAGTTTTTGCAACTGCCTTTATTTTCTAACAATCTGTTTTGGTCCAGATGTAAAAAAAAAAAATGTGTTGTGTTTGAACATATCGCTAGATTTTTTTAACATTTTGAACCTGTTAGAAATGAAGGAAGTTATTTTTTTTATGCCAGTTACTGAAAATTGATATCTGATCAATTTTGTTTATATATCTGAGAACGGAGTTAGTTACAGGATGAAATAAATCTCTCTAATCAACAATTATACAAATTGATTCTGTGTTTTAAAGCCACTTTTAAGCACTGCTTTAGGGCTATTTCTTGACGCCCAGTTTTTATAGGTAGAGGAAGCTGGTTGCCAGACCACTCATCCAATGAGGCCCTTAATTATTCATGGAAATGACATTGCTTAGCAGAAATACATACAAAGCTTTGAAACTGTGCTAGTGAAGTCTTTGAATGTAAAGTGATGCTATGAGAGTTAATCTAAGATAATTATACATCCCACTACCACCTCTTTGAGTTGATAAGTGTTTCAAGGTCTTGCGTGTCTTAGTTTTTGATAAATATTGACTTAAATTGCCTTTATTGGCCAGTTAATGATCGCCTTTCTTGGTCATTATTGGTAAGTTATATTGAATACTGTAATTATGGCTTCAATTCCAACATCCTGAATTACAAAAATTTATGCATTATTGCTAAAAATATCAACTGAACATGACCTTTTGTCACGCTTAATACTATTTGTCAGTTGCTGTTGTTTTTATCCAGATTGGTATTCAAAGGTTACACTTGACCAAAGTGAGTGAGATACCTTTGACTATCAAATGCATGTCTGCTTTTGTTAAGTTATACATTAAGGTCTGAAGAATGAAACCCAATGTGGAATATCAAAATAAAATGTTATATGATTCTTTTAATTTTGCTGATTTTGATGCACATTTGAATAACTCAAGTTTGTTTTTATCTGTGAATATGTTCTGCCTGTTTTTAATTTTGTTAATTTAAGAGTTGTAACATTAACTCTCCCTTTCCTTCAAGGAAAACAAAAACCTAAATGAAAGTTAACTCCATACCAGAATGAAGAAAGAAATATTCTGCCTGCATTATGCAGAAAAATCCCACCCTAAACGTTATTTTTTGTGTTCACATGGCAGAAGATTAACCCATAGGGATATTGTTTACAGAAAAAATAAGATTGTTTAACCATAATAAAGTGATCTATGTTGTTTATAGGCATGTACAATGGCTGGTTTTAGAGTTTATTATTCTCTCACCATGTAGCACAGAATTTCGATATTAGTTTAAAAACCAACATGAATCAGTACTACTCGCATGGCTTAGCCTTTGCACAGAATTAATTATGTTTTTGTCTACTTGTTCCATGGGGAAATCACATGAGTGACCACTGTCAAATTGATCACAAGTTGCATAGAAATTGTACCTGAATTATTTTCAAACAGCATTCAGATGATATAACTCAATTTGTTATGCACATTTTATTTTAAAAATGTATGGTTTAACCTAAAATCTGAACCTGTTTACTAAAATATTAACATTAAAGAGGGACGAAAGATACTAGAGGGACAGTCATACTCTTATTTAAATCGAAAATAAACTGAAGATGCCATGGTAAAAAATGAAAAAGACAAACAGACAAACAATAGTACACATGACACAACATGTAAAACTAAAGAATAAGCTACACGAACCCCACCAAAAACTTGGGGTGATCTCAGGTGCTCCGTAAGGGTAAGTAGATCCAGCTCAACATGTGGCACCTGCTCATGTTATAACAATTCTGTAGGTCACATTCATGAAAGGGAAGGGGATTGTAGTTATGACGTAAGGAACATATCCGATATCATCTGTGAAAAAGTTATTCCATAACGGTCAACCAACTCGTGATGCTATCCGTAAAATTTACGAAGGGCACCTTGTTGCGTGTTCAGGGTTATTGAGCATTACTTATAAAATCTTGCATATTTACGGTACAGTCCAGTATATTGGTATACCTTCAACTTTTGACTTTACTTTTCATTTTGTAAACTCATGAAACCAGCTAAATACAGTTAATCATTGGATTGCAATTATAAATTTAGGATTGAACAATTTTGATATTTTTTGTCCCTTTGGAAGACTTAAACAATTATAAAAACAATTGTATTTGTGTGATATTGCAAATATGACGAAATCAGTAAGGCATTGCACCATATAACAGGCTGTGCAGACACAGGATTCCACTGCCAGTGGTAGTGTGTTGTGATTTTATATGTCCATTCATATGTTGGTTTTTGTTTGGTCTATTCCTACACAGGTTTTAACTCTGCTATACCAGTTTTACTGGATTTCGAAAAAAGAAATCACACATAAAGCAGTATCTAATGGTAGTATGCATCTTTCAGTTATATGTTTTATTAACCCAAATATTTATAGATGCTTTTGGGAGATTTTTTTATAGCAACACAAGGACATTACCATGTAGAATTGGGGTAAACATTTTGTATACTAAACTCCCTCTAACACAACGATCATTTTTCAATGAAACTTGTGTATGCTTTAATTCATCTCTGATTCTCTATTTTTTAGATCCAAGTATTGTACCCTCATAAGCATTGACTTTTCCATGCCTAATGATGAAGTTAGGGAATGAACTTGCAAGGTAAGAGTTTTTTAGTTTTATGGATGTCTAAAGAAAATTCCTGAAAAAGCGATATCTCAATTAGTCCGGAAAAAGGTTCATTGGCCTTTTTTAATAGGCTGAGCAGTCACATTTACTATTCCAGTATATTACATTGTCATTGGTAGTATATAGACAGCTGTATAACTAAACACCATTCATAAAAGACATTTATCTATCAAAAGGTCAAATTTTCATAATTAAATGTAAATATAAGAATACCAGGAGAAAATGTAAAGTAAATATTTTTGTATGATACTGTGTTTTTTATAGGTGTTATAATTTGCAGTTGTTTCCACAAACATCTTGTTTGTTTTTTACTTCTTTTTTTTTAAAGCTTTGAAATATATACTTATTCATTCTTTAAAAATAAATAACCATTTGAATAAAAAAAAATCCAAGTAATTGGAAATGTATCATGATAGGAAAAGTTTAATTTTTATACCGATTTGCTTCACGAAAATGTCAAAACATCAACAATTAGCATTGAAATGTCAGAAAGAGAATCAATTCATCAGTATAATGATCTTTTTGTAAGATGTCTTGTTGATTTTAGGTTTGTTTGTGCACACAGATAATATTAAAAGTTACTAATTTTCTCTCATATTGATTCATATGTTTGACTTGGTCCTTGTTAATGAAAAAGGCCCCCCTTGAGATTGAAATCTATATTTAGTGTACGCTGGTCCATGTAATAACAGAATATGATTAACAGTTTTTCTTTAATTACTACTTTTTGATACATATAATTGTTGTGAAAATTTGCCAATGGGAAGGTTTATTTGACATCTGTGCCACATAAGGGACTGAAAAGTGAGAAATTCTTCTTTGAAACATGAGCAAAAATTAATTACTCAATATGTATTGATTACTTAAGTCAGATCGAAGGTTTTCATATATATATATTTACATTTCTTGGGTTAGACTTGTATGGTTCAAGTTGAAGTGATTTTATAAAAGGGAATGGTAAAAATATCAATATTCAAATTCAGAATCAATGCTCACTGTAAATGTGCTAGTTTGAAAGTGAAAATTAACTCCTGAAAATTTATACATAGATTGGAACTCTTTTGAACGCTTAGTTTTTAAAGTCCTCAGTAGTTGGTTTAAATATGTTCAGCAAGTGTAGATATTCGGACATAGTATAATGAAATGAATATTTCAAATGGATCTCATTTAAATCAAGCTACACTGACTGCTTCATGAAAATGACATGAGCTAATTAAGAAACATTTCTTTCATATCATGCTCTATGCTCATGTTAACATGGCATGGGTAGGAATTTTATTTGTCAATATCTTTAAACACAGTGTTAACGAGATATAGAAATATTGATAAATACCTACCCATGACAAAATGAGCATAGACCATGACATGAAAGAATTACTTTAATTCTGATATTGAAATTTAGACCTTTTTAGGAGAAATGGGTCTATAAAAAAAAAGCACAGTTTTGATTTGATGAGGCAAAAAGATATCAATAGTTTCACAATGCTTAGAATGAATTTACTTATAAACTTACTGTTTAAAACATTTATTGAATTTATGGTGAGCAACTCCTGAAGAAATATCCATTTAGATATAAATTAAATTGCAAGGTCAAACAGGTATACCCAATGTTTGTTGGGAATAAGAACATAGAAATTGTTTCTAAAGCGAAAGAAGTGCATCATATTATAATCTAATATTGAACTAATACTGTTTACAAGTACTTATTTTGTAATTACCCCAGTACTTTTCTTTTTTTCTTTACTAAAGTTAAATATATGCATAAAAACTTAATACCATACCATACAAATATATGTATGCAACCTGTTGCTGCAAAGAGTATTTTCCCAGTGACAATTTCATCACTTGAACCTATTATGATTCAGGAATACTTTAAAAGTAGATTTAGCTTCAGAAACAATAGTAGAAAAAAATTATTGACATTTTTCTATTAAGTATATATTAAACAAGAAACATATAAAATATCTCTCCAAGAACAGTTTAACTTTGTATAATGCACTTTGACTTAAATCCATGTTCTCTTTAGTTTTAATTTCTGTATCATAAAAATAAGGAGATGTATCATAATTGACAATAATGTGAGACCAAATGACATGGATGAAAGCGCTGATAGGTCACCATACTTCCCTCAACAATGAACAAAATTCATACTCCTTGTTTTAAACAAAGATTTTAATTCAAACCCTATAATAAAAAAAACTCATACTGTTTAGTAACCTATACATTAAATTGCATGACGGCTTTTTCTCAATATCTCATAATAAAAGTGAAAATCTATTAACTATGTCATATATGTCCCAGGCAGCTATGACAAAAATAGATTATTTGATATTAACATTATTACCATAGGCTGTAATATGTTGCAGACTTATAGGATTAGCAAATTATAGATGTCCTATTAATTTACGGCTTATACTTCGATATACATTGACCATAAGTTTTGTCATCTATTTATGGAAATCTGCATTAACAGATACTAGAAAGAAATGTAAAAGTTGAACAGTCTGTTAGAAATATATATCCCCAAAAAAATGCAGGTATTCATGTTCGAGATCTCAATTTTAATAGTTCAGTTTTATTACAGTAATATAAGAGATTTTTTTTTAATGGATGCAGTTCCTATAAAACAGCAGAAACTGCTAGAAGATCATTTTGCTGTAAACAACACATTAGCAACAGGAAATTATCATTTGTTTTTAATTGTAGTTTTGAAGAGTGACACTACAGAAACTATTAACAAAACAAAAGCTGCATATGAATTTTAAGATTTTAAAATGTAATGGGTTATATATGTTTATCTACTGTAACGAAAGCAACAGTTTCAAATTTTAGTTGAAAAAAAATGTTTTTTTGTTGTTGTTTTTTTTTTTTAGGAAAGTGGAAGAGTGAGGTTATTCACTTTTCTTTTTTCTTTACATCTGAACAAAGAATGATATTATTTAAAAAAAAAACAAAAAAAAAAACAATTGTCTACAATAATGATTAAAACAAAATCATAAAAGTCAAAGTTTCTCAGTCTTTCTGATAAACAAATGTCTGTCAAGAAATTTGGTAAGCAAACAAGTTAATGAAATAGAATGTTCAAGTTTCAACAATGATAATTTAAAATTTAATTAAATAAAATGTTTAAGTCTCAACAATTTAAATTAATAGAATGTGTAAGTCTCAACAATTTAAATTATTAATATTAATTGTTCTTCCATTTTCTTACCTTAATATTGTAGTAATTTAGACCAAGTGTTAAATTCCAATAAGTGTAGATAATTATTATATACTATATTAATATACAGATATTACAGTTGTTTCTTCCACCTGTCTGATACTATTGCATTCATAGTCTGAAACCCTTTGATTATGTACACACACAAGAAAAGTGGTATTTTCCTCCAAATGTTTTCTATAGATCTGTCTTATTGGCTGAGCAGTCATTAGAACGACAGGGCGATTTCCTAACGATATCTATGGCTTCCTTCAGTATTGTAAATGGCCTTTGATACTGGCTTATGATATTGATGTTTACCTTCCAAAGCTATAATATTATACTCATTTCAACTTCCATTCCTGGTTTTTATCTGATTTTTTTCAACAGCAATTATTTCTAGATATGGATACTTGAATGCACATTCAGTTTTACTTAATATCCAACTTCTATTAAAGTATCATTTTTTCTTGCAAAGTGCGGAAAAGGTTGTAAATAAGTTTGACAAAGTATTATTGTTAAGACTATTGACTTGAAAATGAATTTAATTATTAAGGATTTGAAAGTTGTGTTATTTTATGTAACTGATAAATAATAATTTGCCTGGCTGATTTCAAGATAAAAGTAAAAGGGACTTATCAGTTTAGCAGGATATAAAGTGGTGAATGCTAGTGTAAGGTGCTATTGCATGTTATTCTATTATTATATATCATATCCAACATCAAACTTAGGCTAAAAACTCTCCACATCTCTTTAAACTAACAGTGCCATGGTTTTTCAATTGAGGTACCAAATTTATCACAGAGAATAATTGTCCTTGCAAAATCTCTTTGAGGTACATGTACTGTAAATTCAGAAATTATTGCAAGGTTTTTATTATTCTGAAAAATGCAACAGAGTTGTAAACGCAATAGTTTAAACTCGCATTTTGAATTATTTTATATAAATGCAACAGGATTTTTCTCAAAATCGTAAAAATTAAAATCGCATTTATTTATAAAATGACAAAATCGCAATAATAAATGCACACAATAATTTCTGAATTTACAGTACTTAATTGGTTGTCCAGATTTTATTTGATTATAGTGATTTGTTTGTTTATAAGGAAAATTATGTGCTAATGATACCAATAAACACAATACTTTAGAGAGTTCATATTTTGGCACTGTTTGTTGTACAACAACTAAATAATTTATCTTTGTTTATGTTAATTAGTCAATATAAACTTTCCCAGGAACCAGGTCAATGATTTCACTACACTTAACTATTTGGTACATTTAGGTATATGAAAGAAGAAGTATAAAAGAGAAGATTTAGTGAGGTTCAACTAGAAAAAGGGTTGTGTGTAATTTTCAACTATTTTTACATGATTTAAAACGGAAGAAAATGGAGGGGTCCCAATTAACCCACTTTCTCTGATCTGCTAAAACGTATACAAATACAGTCACACCTGTTTTAAGAGACCACTGAAGGGAGAGCAAAAAGTGGTTTCTTAAGACATGTGGTCTTTTAATACAGGTTCAATTTATATGAAATGTACTACAAAGGGATCTAAAATTGGTGGCCTTTTAAGCAGGTTTTCAATGAAGGGAAAAATGTACATGAACCATTTGATCATGTTTTCCTCAGTAAATTCAAGACAGGGTAAATTTTGATAAATATGTTCATCTAAAAACAAAAAAATAAAAATAAACACATGCATATCATTCAATTACTTTTAGGCAACACTGGTCCTGTCCCTGTGCTTAGCCATGGTTTTAGACTGTTTGCTTATTTACTTCTTGCAATGATATTTTGTCAAGGATAGGTTGTTTTTACTTTGAAGGTTTCTCCATCTTGAAGATGCTGCATACATTTTCACCACTGCATGTTACACAAACTACAATCAATCAATCGATTCTTATTGATTTGTAATGGTTTAGCTTAAGTTGTTGTCTACTTTTACAATGCCATATGTTTTTTCATCAAGAATTTATTCAGAACCCAAGATCAATTATTTCCTCTCACAAACTCTGTAAACTGATTGATTGTAATGGATAATTACAATCACATTTTTATATTAATTAATTGGCATGCTATTGCCATAAAACTTAACAACCTTAATTCAGTTGCATCAAAGATGTTGACTTCAGCAAACCATAAATCAGTCAAACCAAAAAATTAAAATAGACTTTTATATGTTTTATCTGCAGTGCATTAAACTAATTCAATTAAGAACCGAGAAATTTTCAATACATTTCTTTCAAATTTTACCAGATTAATATTGTTTTAAGACTTTGATGTTAATATTTTGGCTTAGCTTAATGGAAAAATGTCAATATCACCTGTAATGTTCCAGGATGTCTGTTCATGTGGTCAGTAAATTTGCTTTACATTTGATCTTTCTGATCTTTTCATCACCTATTCTGTCAGATGTATTAGAGATTGAAGCTGTTTAACTATTACAGTATGAAGGGTAATTTTGCATCTTGGTGAACAATATTTAATGCTTGCTGAGAAACAATAGATTAGTATTAATTGTCAGCATTTTCATAGACATTAGAATACATAACCAATCTTTATCTGCAGCTAAACTATCCTTAGGTGTTTTTTTCTTGCATTTAAAACGTTTGGTTAATTTGTTCTCTAATGTGTTAAAACAAAAATATGCCTCTTCCTAATTAAATCCTCGCAGTATTTAACATAAATTTCAGTAACAATATGTTATTCCCTTTTTTCCCAAATTTTTTAGGGGTACTTTTTTTCAAATTTCAATTTTTTTGAAAAGTTTCTAGAAGAAATCTTTAAATGCACAGTATTGCGTAATAGATTTTTAAGATCTTTGACACATTTATTTTGAGTCTGAAACCTATATAATGTCAAAACTTTGATCACAATCTAAATTCAGACTGTTTCAAACTTGAATATAGTGTCCAAATTTGGCCCAACTGTTCAGGGTTCAACCCCTGTGGTTGTATCAGGCTGCGCTCAGCAAAGTGTTTTATTAGTTTTTATCATGCTATTCAAACTACATGTATGACAGGGGTGAAATCCAGGGGGAAGGGTTCCAGGGGTTGGAACCCCCCCCCCCCTTTGTTTTGGATGATCAATGCATTTTGAATTGGGACATGTAGTTGGAAGCCCCCCTTTGTCCTGGGTTAGGAACCCCCCTTTTTAAAATGGCTGGATCAGCCCCTGTATGATTAATTGTATTGGTAATATTTTCTTTAAGCTGCAGGATGGGAAAAAATTTGCCTGACACTTAGTTGAAATATATTGACATAAGTTCTCTTTCAAATTTCAAATTTCTGATTTTAAGTTTTGGAATATTTGAACTTGTGAAAAAGTGTGAATTTTCCTGTTTTCTGACAATTTAACTCAAAAACACTTTGGTCAGTTTTCATGAAACATTGGGGAATTGTTTATATATATTGATGTAAGTTCCCTTATAATTTTTAAAAAAGTCAGACGTTGCAGAGTTGTGAAACTTTATTCCTTGAAAAATCATCAAAAGCTGTCCTTTTTTCCCACTTTGACCACACCCTGAATTAAAGTTGAGGTAGCCTTAATAGTGCCAAAATGATATTTTGTGTTGATGGTTACACTGTGTGTGCATGTTGATTTTAAAGGGTGTGGGCTTTTGGAGCAGTGCTCACAGTATTTTAAGTTGATTATATTAATCATTTAAAGTATTATAAAATACATGTAAATGGGCGATTGGCATATCATGTGCTTATGGCACAGCTCTTAATTGAATATAGGACAAATTTTCCTCAAGTATCAAACATTACTTGAAAAGAATAACATTGATTACCAAAAATATTGAACAGCATTACTGACCACTCCAACCACCAACAACTGACTCCTCTGATAAAACCAACATCCATACAAAAAAGAACAATAACTAACAACACAAGTTGATTTCCAAAAACAGGAAGTTTGAAGTTTGATTTAAATTTATTGAAAGCATAACAGCAATTGGACAATATATCAAACCAAATAAACCACTAAGGTATTACATCCATCCGCTTTTGTCATAAGACAGATCAAATTCAAGTTGAAAAATGGTACTTGAGTTAAAAATGCAAATAAAAACTGCTACTTTTTTAGCTCACCTGGCCCAAAGGGCCAAGTGAGCTTTTCCCATCACTTGGCGTCCGGCGTCCGGCGTCGTCGTCCGGCGTCGTTAGCTTTTACAAAAATCTTCTCCTCTGAAACTACTGGGCCAAATTAAACCAAACTTGGCCACAATCATCATTGGGGTATCTAGTTTAAAAAATGTGTGGCGTGACCCGGTCAACCAACCAAGATGGCCGCCACGGCTAAAAATAGAACATAGGGGTAAAATGCAGTTTTTGGCTTATAACTCAAAAACCAAAGCATTTAGAGCAAATCTGATATGGGGTATAATTGTTTATCAGGTCAAGATCTATCTGCCCTGAAATTTTCAGATGAATCGGACAACCCGTTGTTGGGTTGCTGCCCCTGAATTGGTAATTTTAAGGAAATTTTGCTGTTTTTGGTTATTATTTTGAATATTATTATAGATAGAGATAAACTGTAAACAGCAATAATGTTCAGCAAAGTAAGATTTACAAATAAGTCAACATAACCAAAATGGTCAGTTGACCCCTTTAGGAGTTATTGCCCTTTATAGTCAATTGTTAACAATTTTTCGTAAATCTTAGTTATCTTTTACAAAAATCTTCTCCTCTGAAACTACTGGGACAAATTAATCCAAACTTGGCAACAATCATCTTTGGGGTATCTAGTTTTAAAAATGTGTGACGTGACCCGTTCAACCAACCAAGATGGCCATGGGCTAAAAATAGAACATAGGGGTAAAATGCAGTTTTTGGCTTATAACTCAAAAACCAAAGCATTTAGAGCAAATCTGACATGGGGTTAAATTGTTAAGCAGATCAATATCTATCTGCTATACAATTTTCAGATGAATCTGACAACCCGTTGTTGGGTTGCTGCCCGTGAATAGGTAATTTTGCTGTTTTTGGATTTGGATGAAACTTAGCATGATTGTTCCTTAGATTATCCTGCACAAAGTGTGTGCTTCGATTTTTGATCCGTCAAAAAACATGGCCGCCGTTACTTAAAATAGAACATAGGGGTCAAATCAGTTTTTGGCTTATATCTCAAAAACGAAAGCATTAAGAGCAAATCTGACGGAATAAAAATGTTCATTAGGTCAAGATCTATCAGCCCTGAAATTTTCAGATTAATCAAACAAACCATTGTTGGGTTGCTGCCACTTAATTGGTAATTTTAAGAAAATTTTGCAGTTTTTGGTCATTATCTTGAATATTATTATAGATAAAGATAAACTGTAAACAGCAATAATGTTCAGCAAAGTAAGATTTACAAATAAGTCAACATGACCGAAATGGTCAATTGACCCCCTAAGGAGTTATTTTCCTTTATAGTCAATTTTTAACAATTTTCATAAAATTTGTAAATTTTTATTAACATTTCCACTGATATTACTGGGCCAATTCATTATAGATAGAGATAATTGTAAGCAGCAAGACTGTTTAGTAAAGTAAGATTTACAAACACATCACCATCATCAAAACACAATTTTGTCATGAATCCATCTGCTTCCTTTGTTTAATATTCACATATACCAAGGTGAGCGACACAGGCTCTTTAGAGCCTCTAGTTCAGATTTATACACTACAGACAGATGACCTGTCATTCATAAGAAGATATTGATAGTCCAGGGAATAGTAATTAAAGGTACTCTTCAAGGTCAGTTTAATTAAATAAGTAGAAAGCTTTTGTCTTTGTTGTAATATTGCATGACCTGTTTAATGTAATTGGTTTAGCCCTTATCATTTTTCAAAACCTCCATCCTTGTCACTAAATGGTGGAAAATGTTGGAAAAACAGGAAATTAGAGGTCTGATAAAGCAGAACTAATGACCACATCAAAGCTTTAACCAAGAATACGTCATTTATACAGATTCAATTTGATGTCATCACAATTGTATTGATTTTTGTGTTTTCTACAAGAAATCGGTCAAGATTTGCATGAAAGATACATGTTATATTGATGAATTGAACAGTGACATTTTGCTTTATCCAGATCCTGCTGCTATGGCAGCTTTTGTTTTTACTTTTCTGTACTCAGCTTTAATCTTGTTATATCATGTGTATTGTCTATCTCTTTATAGTTAGACAGACCTGAAGAACAGTGTTTTTCATTTGACTGATTTGACTGTTGATTTGAACAATCATGTGCTTTCTCTATGAAGTCATTGTCATTGTGTTCATTGTGTATGAGGTCACATTAGCAATTCAGTAGATACCAAGAAAATTTGAGGTCTTAATTGAATTTTGACTAATGAAGAACTGAAAACAAATAACTTTGTGTACAGTATATGATAAAAGAATAATCAACCAGTTCAGGAAAGTTTAAATCTGCTAAAAATTCCAGAAATTTATATTTATATAAAGATAAAAGATAAATGTAGATGTGTTATTAAGTTTGAACAATTGTAGATAAGATTAGATTGATGGACTGAAAGTCTTGTAAAAAAGGAAGTTGAAAGACGCCTTGTCACTTCTTCTTAACGAAAATTCACTTTTTTTAAATTTTATAATTACCATGTTTGGCGGGAAGCCAGTAATAGGCCAGTCTTATCTCTTGAATTATAATTTCAAAAGAATATATCTGTCAATTTAGAATCTTCAAGATAAGATTTGTTTTGATAAGCTGTCTTTTATAAAGACTTGATTTAAGTTGGTGAGGATTTGATGTATAATTTGACAGTATTAAATCTTTAAAACATCAAATAACTTCCCCAAATTATCTAACATTCTTGTCAATCAATAAATCACACCTAGAGTTCACACACCTCTTCTCTTTCAAGAATCTGAACGAATTTATTGCCTGTCCAAAAAATTCATTACAAATTTTAAGATTTTATTTGATAATGATTTTTTTTATCAAATTATATTTCATTAATTTTCATTTTGTTCTTTAAGAGCACATACCAAAACAATAAAAACAGGTTTATTTGTTATTTGAGATAGATAGCTAATGAGTTATTTAGAGAATAGGGGTTTACGTATAGAATGAAGCAGCATCTCAAGAATGTTTTCTTTTATAACTCTCGAGTATAACTGATGAGAGTGAAAAAGGTATATAAGAGTGAAGTGATCAGATTTCATGAGGGAGTGTGAAATTACTCTTTAACAACTCAGCTAATCAGTCTTAATAACATTTTTAGAATTTTAAAAATCATTTGCCTATATATAATAACCTAACATATAAGATTGATTACACAAATTGAATATGAAACATTGTTTAGAATTTCAATAAAAAATTAGAAAGCCCTGCCAATATAGTTGATAATATAATGAAATGAAGCCTAGCTCTTTTTGCTACAAATGTGACCATCACTTGCCGTCATTTTGTATAATTTAAAAAAAAAAAAAAATATGCAGTTATAACTAACATCTTCTGATGCTGTTGGCATTTTTGAAAATGAAAGTAAAGCTTAAAACACAAAAGTTTGGCAAAAAATGTCTAGTCATATGAAAGCAGTATAATTCAAATGAAATCAATGTTATGTTGCAGTAATTTGCATAATGAAGATGTTAATTTCAAAGTTGATAACTCTAAAATATTTATAAAATTTTAATAATTATGATTCATGTATGTCATAGAATAATTAAAGATTATTTTCAACGAGATTGATTTTCTTGGTTTGATTTCTCGGACGGGGAAAGCGAGAATTGCAATCGAGTTGAGATGACCAATGATAATCTGTTTATTGCTATTTTACCTATGACGACATGGTCAATTTCATGTCAATTTTGTTAGCAACGCCACGTGCCTCCTTAGTTTCTAGCGATAATTTTCCTTCTCAAGTGAGTAGCATGATATGAAAAATTATCACAAATAAAGATCAAAGGAATAATGCACAAAATAGCGATAATAATGTATTACATATATTACATATTTCTATTAACTATTTCTATTTTTTATAGTTATTTAGAATTATCAACTTAGAAATCAACATCTTCATTATGCAAATTACTATTTATATTTTCAATATATAATGTCAACTTCTTTTTCAAATTTATGGAAAAACAGAATTTTAACATATTTGATGAACAATGTTTAAAAATGGTGTTGTTTAACTTCAGAGAGGGGAGTGTAATGATTCTAAGACGACAGGGGTTGCTCTCATTTAGAATAGTAAACAATTATAACAACATGAATGGGATTAACTTACAAAATTTATATATTATACAGTCAAACCGAAGTGGGTTTTCATATTATAGATAGTGGGCTGCCTTATACATATATAGCTTTTGAACCCATGGACATATTCTATCATGATACCTTTTTTTTAAGATGACATGGTAGGCGATTCTTAATAAAAAAAAATAGTAGAATGTATAATCTTCAAACTATTTTCTGAAAATATTTCAAATATCTGACTTAAAATTTCTTATATGGTCAGACAAATTCATACTTACTGAAATTGTTTAAATTGCTGTTAACTGTAAATATAATTCAGATCATGGAAGTATTATCTAGCTTAAAATACTTTCATTTTCAGATGGAATCAAAAGATCTAGTGAAATGACCAGTTCGGTCTCGCCTGTATGCTGTTGCCATGACTTAATGGCAACAGCATTCACAAGCTTTTGTCAAATATCTATAAAATGACTTTGCCAATGATATTACTTAATGAGATTGTGGACCATTACATCTAGGAAAACTGTATATTGAAAGGACTTGGGGCTGATTTAGAGCTTGATATTTGTCTCTGTTGAAGACAGAATGTTGACCTGTAAATGTTCTGGTGTTTTTGCTGGTTGGTTGGTCTTTTATTGACCATTTACCTCACATTTGTATTTCCTACTGTTTCTCATCATCTAAAGATCTTTATACTTATAAACCAAAGATGTACTATGGTTTAATTTAAGACATGTGTAGGTGTTTTTGCTTTTTTGGACTTTATTTCCGTATGTTGGTCATAATTTCTTATGATTAACAGCTAGGGGACATATGTTTTGTATGAAAAGCAAGTTCTAATTAAGTATGAAATCGTCATTTTTTAAAAGCCTTTGATAACTGTTCCTTAATTAGTTACTGTAGTGCCTGGGTAATTCTCATCAGATGAAATTAACTCATTTTTATTGTGTGATTTTTTATTTGGATTACCAGGTAAACTAAAGATGCCAGCAAAACAAGTTAATTCTTCTTAATGACATTTTATTGCTTTTGTTTTTTTACTATTCTATTTGTTTACTATCCAAGACACAAAAAAGGAGGTTAATTGCTATAATTGCCAATGAGACAACAATCCACCAGAGACCACATGACAAGGGTATCAACAACTACAGGTCACAGTACAGCCTTCAACAACCACTGGGATGAAGTATCTGGGGTTGGGACAGGCATATTACCAAATTAACATCAGAAATTTTGCTTGGTTGAATATTCTATAACAATATTCTGCTTAGAAATAATGTTTTCACACAATTGGGTTACCAAATATGTGGTAAGCATCCAAGTCCTCATATTTCTCAATGAAATGGGAGCTACTTGTTAGCTGGTTTATAGTGATATTTTTCTAACACAAGTACATGTTACTTACAAAAGTAGGTTAATATAGCTTTTGTTTTCTGATGCTGCAAAAGTTTAACAACCTACCACATTTGTGCCTACGTCATTTAGACAAGCTTTCATTCTTGGATTACGCAATAACAGATATTTTATTTTGCACATGCAAATCAATTTCAATTAGTATCAATTCATATTTATTCAAATGAACCAATGTTATATTCAGTTTCCAAGAACCTGCTTTAAATATGTACAAAATTTCAGGAATTACTCAATTATAATTCACATGAAGCAAACTGAACCAAGAAAGAAACTACCTTTATTCTAGAGTATATATTATTCACTTCTGGTATTTCACAGATAATAAACCCAAAGAAATCGGCATCAAAAGTATTGGACATGGGCATGTAGAACACTCTTTTTATACGAACGCAAAAATTGAAAAAATTTTGGTCGTATATTGGTATCATGTTGGCGTTGTAGTCGTCGTCCGAAGACATTTGGTTTTCGCACTATAACTTTAGTATAAGTAAATAGAAATCTATGAAATTTAAACACAAGGTTTATGACCACAAAAGGAAGGTTTGGATTGATTTTGGGAGTTTTGGTCCCAACAGTTTAGGAATTAGGGGCCAAAAAGGGCCCAAATAAGCATTTTCTTGGTTTTCACGCTGTAACTTTAGTTAAAGTAAATAGAAATCTATGAAATTTTGACACAAGGTTTGTGACAACAAAAGGAAGGTTGGGATTGATTTTGAGAGTTTAGGTTCTAACAGTTTAGGAATAGGGGGCCAAAAAAGGGCATTAAATAAGCATTATTCTTGGTTTTGGCACAATAACTTTAGTATAAGTAAATAAAAATCAATGAAATTTAAACACAAGGTTTATGACCACTAAAGGTTGGGATTGATTTTGGGAGTTGAGGTCCCAACAGTTTAGGAATTAGGGGCCAAAAAGGGGCCCAAATAAGCATTTTTCTTGGTTTTTGCACCATAACTTTAGTATAATTAAATAGAAATCTATGAAATTTAAACAAAAGGTTTATGACCATAAAAGGAAGGTTGGGTTTGATTTTGGGAGTTTTGGTCCCAACAGTTTAGGATTAAGGGGCCCAAAGCTTCCAAAATTAAACTTTGTTTGATTTAATCAAAAATTGAATAATTGGGGTTCTTTGATATGCTGAATCTAACTGTGTATGTAGATTCTTAATTTTTGGTCCCGTTTTCAAATTGATCTACATTAAGATCCAAAGGGTCCAAAATTAAACTAAGTTTGATTTTAACAAAAATTGAATCCTTGGGGTTCTTTGATATGCTGAATCTAAACATGTACTTTGATTTTTGATTGTTTTCAAGTTGGTCCAAATGGGGGTCCAAAATTAAACTTTGTTTGATTTCAACAAAAATTGAATTCTTGGGGTTCTTTGATATGCTGAATCTAAACATTGTAGATTTTTTCATTATGGGCCCAGTTTTCAAGTTGGTCCAAATTGTGGTCCAAAATTAAACTTTGTTTGATATCAACAAAATTTTAATCATTGGGATTCTTTGATATGCTGAATATAAACATGTAACGGTACTTAGATTTTTTATTATGGGCCCAATTTTCAAGTTGGTCCAAATCGTGGTCCAAAATTAAACTTTGTTTGATATCAACAAAAATTGAATCCTTGGGGTTCTTTGATATGCTGAATCTAACCATGTATTTAGATTTTTTATTATAGGCCCAGTTTTCAAGTTGGTCCAAATTGGGGTCCGAAATTAAACTTTGTTTGATTTCAACAAAAATTGTATATTTGGGGTTCTTTGATATATGCTTAATCTAACCATGTATTTGGATTTTTGATGTTTGGGCCCGGTTATTAAATTGGTCCACATTGAGGTCTAAAGGGTCTAAAATTGAACTTTATTTGATTTCATCAAAAATTGAATTCTTGGGGTTCTTTGATATGCTGAATCTAACCATGTATTTTGATTTTGGATATTGGACCATTATAGGTAATGTCCAATTTAAAAACTTATTTTCATTATGTGTCAACTAAGCTTGAATGTTGTGTCCATACTTGCCCCAATGTTCAGGGTTCGAACTCTGCGGAGCATCTGGTTAAGATTTGAAAAAATGAATTGCTCAAAAGCTGACATCTTTGGGGTATTCTCTATAGAAGCTTGAAGAGTTGATAAACAGTTCACACATTCTTCATGGTAATAGATAATCTTTGTCCACTTGATATATTGTGACAGTTTGACCATTATGTGTGTTTACATATGTCAAATACAGACAGAAGACAAAATCTAAACTTTGCATTACTAGTTGTAAGGCAAATGTCAAATTTTTGATTTATCAACTTATTCAAGATTTCCTTTCATGCTTTAAAAAGCTAACTTGCTGTTATACTAACAATAATGAAAGTGATTCTGATGCAGTTCTTAGTTACAGGTTGACTTCTTAGTAACTCTGAGTAGATGAGAGTTTATATTTTGCTGGTGTACAGTTTGTGGATAGCAAAAATGGCTGTCAAAAATTGGCTTTATTGCTCTACATAAAGTAGTTACTGAATACATAACAAAATAACAGTTTGTCAGTTGGTTTTATTGCTCTACAAAAAGCAGTTACTGAATACATAACAAAATAACAGTTTGTCAGTATAATAGAATGGAAAGTGAGAATGTGTGCATGGGACAAAAATTATGCCCCTGCTTGCATATAAATGGTACAATTGTTATTTTGTAACTGGACAATCTTGGATTGCCACATATATCATATGAAAACTTACTCCTGATAACCTATATTTTCAGACCTATTCCAGATACCATTAACACAAGTGTGAGTCATAATGGCAAGATAGGTCAAATTTAATAAAAGTGAGTAGGCGAGGGTATAAACTGTTTTGTAGTGGGGATCTATTTCTTATTATTAATAAATCATTCTTTTGATAAATATATTTTACTTTATTGAAAAGCTTTTTATGCCCATATGGGCCAATGGCTTAAAACATATATTAGAATCACTGATTTATTTATTACCTTTAGAAAAATGGACCTAAATTTCATATCGTTTATTTATTTAAAATTGTGTATCTTTCAGTTTGAATGTAAAAAAAAAATAGGGGGGGGGGGGGGGGGGGGTGAAATAGATCTCTGCACACATAACACATTTATTTATTGCTTCAACATTATTTTTATTTCTGAATGTGTATATCAGTATAGTTAAGGAAGTAAATACCCTTATTACAACTAAACTTTAACCAAACCATAACATCAGATGAAAGGACAATAAATAGTACTCTTACTATTGTTTATTGTATTTTTTGTAAATTGATTGTGGTAATTAAATGTCCAGTAGTATCGACCATGCAATTAATTGATGGTTGTATCTGTTTGTCCAGTGTCTGGTAAAGCCAAGTAGATGATGGGAGAGAGAAAGTTGTCTTGTCAAGAAGCTTGTATCTTGTAATGACTACAGATTGATTGTTCAATCAAATAAATTCATGATATATCAGTTCCTTAATAGAATTCAGACAATTTGTCCTGTTCATTATAAAATCTTTTCTGATGGGTTAACTATACTTAGTTCTGTTAACTTAGTGACAAAATATGTATACTTATGAAATTATCCTTCAAAGTTGCTCATAAAATCAAATTTACCCAATCTGTTACCACTTGCAATTGGTAAGTGTGTAAGAGTAGTGCATATTAAAAAAAAATCTGGAAATAAGGGACTGTTTGTTTTATAAAGTGAATTTTAAAAACCCAGTAGATTTATTTCAGTTACAATTAGGCTACTTGGTTCTAAACTTTATTTAATGTTATTTTTTTGTGATCAGCTCAGTGGGGAAACTGAGATAGCACTTTTTCTCATCAGAGGCAAATTTGATTTATCTTTTTGCATAATTTATATATCGACATGGTAATTACATATACAAAATCAATTTTTGTATCAAATTTAATTGAGTTTTCTTTTAAAAAAGATTGATTTTGCCTTGAGATTGGGTATGTAGTGGCTACATTTGAATTAATCAAACAATGATACATATCCTTTAAATGAATATTTCATTTTATTTATGAATTATTGAGCATTCTATCCAGAGCTACTTTAGTAAATAAGAATTCTGTTATGATAAAACATTTCAAGAACAAAATCATTAACAGAAATTTTTCTTTAATTTCAATAGCAATATTACATTACAAATATTAGCAAATTTGTATTTTCACTCAATTGCCATCTGTAAATTAAGACGTGAACGTTGCAATACAAAAGGAAAAAAAAATGATGTACACATGCTTAAAGCTTCGACTGCTTACAAAGAAGCAATTGAATTGAGGGATCCAAGTGGAGCAACATGAATAGTGCTTGGTGGGGAGCAGTATTTTGCTTACCCTTCATTAATTTTCTGTGTAGTGCTGGACTTGTTTCTTTGTTTTTGCCAAGATATTGTCAATTTCACCTAGAATTGTGAATTTAGAATGTCCTTTAGGTATATTCAACCTTTTTAGATTGCCTTTGGGTTGAGGTCAAGTTCTTGTTTTAGGTCTTATGTCTGTTCTTGATCAATCAAACTTTTAAAGTATTAGAAATATCAGCAGGAATTGTTTTTTTTTGACTAAATACCATTGGTTTCACATTTCTCATGAACAATATAATAGCAAATTAGATAAATCCTTACAACACAGAAGTTGTGGCAGTGCATGGGCATATTTAGGATAAGATTTAGATCCTTCTGTTGCTATTATAGTTATCAAAGGTACCAGGATTATAATTCAGTACATCAGACTTGCGATTCGATTCGTCTACTCATCAGTGATCCTCATATCAAAATAGTTATAAAGCCAAACAAGTACAAAGTTGAGTAATATTTGTGCTCCACTCAAGATACTTTATATGAAGATATTTAACATGACATGGTGAAAATTTTGAACTAATGAGAATCGGGAAATTTTGTAACTTGTGAGCTGACAGAGATCAAATTTGTTTCAATGTTTTTTGTATATCTTGTGTAAACCCTCATGACAATGGTTTTGTTCTTATCAATACAAACCTACTAGCACAGTCAGTATGATTTATCTAGCATTCATAGCTCCTAAAAATAATCTTTATTATGTAAACATTTAACAACATGTGGTTTTAACTTTTGTTATCTACTTGACATAAATTGTATTAAAGAACCAACCAAGGAAAAAAAGATATTATTTATGTGCAGTATGAACAAATATTTCAATTCATATCAGAGAACAAAATTTGAGGGCAAGCCTTCCAAAAAATACCTCTCAACTCTTTATGTTCCTAATGCTACAAGTTATACATTAAGGCAGATGACAATATCTTGCTTTGAAACAACAGTTTAAGGTAACACGATACCGAATGACGTTACGCCATGAGTTATCGTTCCTGACGTTATCAAATAACGTTCATGAATACATATAAGCCAATACAGCGAGTTTTGTGTGACATTTTTAACGGTAACTTTCCCTAGATGCAGAGTGCCGAGAGTTTTGATGCAATAAGTAGCGGTTATTTGACATAGATTGTTTTATCGTTTTCCGGCAATCATTCTGCTCATTGTTAATCTTTAAAAAGTATTACCTTACTTTTTAATATTCTGTTTCTTTGATATTAAAACATATGCACGCTTTATCTAAATATATTCTTATGCATAACAGACACAGTTTTATCACTTTATTTTTATTCGTGGTATAGATATAGGAAGATGTGGTGTGAGTGCCAATGAGACAACTCTCCATCCAAACAATTTATAAAAATAAACCTTGGTTTATTTTTGCAATAAGTACTTATTCATGATTCACACCGTATCCCCATGAAATTTTGTTTTGAAAGTAGAAATCTAATTTATAGAAGCTTAGATGATGTGTGAAAAAAAAACCGGGGAATTTTACAACTATTAAATTCGTTTTAAAATGGTCATCAAAAACACGCTCGGACAAAATTTAAATTTATTTGGATGAGAATATGGATATGATTAGGGGGAAAAGCACAATACAAGCAGACGTTGAAAATCATACAGAAAATAGTTTGTTTGTATGGAATGTAAAAAAGTGGTTATTTAGCCGAATTACTTTTCCTGTGTTCCATGTGTAAACAAAACAGTCTCTGAAATTCATTGGTTTGTACAGAGTAAATTCGATATAGTTTTGGAAATATTTTAAAATACAGTGCCAGCTTTGTAATCGTATAAACCAGGTCTATTCAGGACGGACAGAAACATCGGAATGAAACATAAGAAAGTTAACGAAGGCTGAGAAATACATGGGCACTTGATTCGGCAGAAAAAAACAAAACAAAATTCAGGTTCCGTTACAGTCTGAATAAAGCCAGCCCCGAGTATCCACTTGCGTCTACAAACGCAAGTTGATAGTTGGGGCTGGCTGTAGTCAGACCGGTTCCTTGTTCCCTGATTCCATTATAATTTTTTTTCTCGAAATTTACATGCAAACGACTGACTTTTTATTATTCAAACGGCAAGAGACTGTAAAAAAGCAAGATCTTGAAATCATTTAGATTTTATATTCGTGTTAATTTACGCATGCATGGCAATTCGGGGTTTTTTAGTTTTGAGTTGGAAATAATGTACATGTACAAGTTGGGAGACAAAACGACTGAAAGAAAATTAACAAAGTTATCTTTTAGGCTCTGAGGGCCATATTGCTCGCATACTATTCGTCGGAAAAGGCCCGGAAAGTTTCTTTCTTAAAATTAGTTTTTAGAACTAGTATATATATATACATGTATAGCGTCAGTTTAAATTTTCCCGACCATCATCACGGATACCCTGCCTCTATTGCAAAACCTACCTATTGTATTTATTGTTAACTTGTTCTCGTCCTGAACATGCATGAAATATTTTCCACTGGACGTTAACCAACCAATAATCAAATCAATCAATCCTACAATTTACACCCGTCACTTGGAACTTAAGTTGATAAAATTTATATCATTGCCTCTAATTTTTTTTTTAAAATTCGACAAAGTTAAAATGCAGACCGCAAGGAAGACCAAAATTGAACAGTTACGCAAAACTAAATATCTCCGTAACCGCTTGCTCATTATGGCAGTGGGGTAACATGAGACTTTATTTGTAAAAGTACAAGTACAAATAAAAAATGTGTACATGTACATGTTATTTGTACAAAAGTTGGCTGATAGAATGATAAATGGAGATATATGATATGCAATTGATAACATAGCAACAGCAGGGCATTAATTAAACGCCTGGAAGACATCAAGAAACTTGTAACTAATGCTAATTGGAATAGTATCTTTACACTTCTTATTTGTAGTTTTAGTAAACATTGGAAAATTTTGAGTATGTGTAGTATAATTGTTACAGTAACATTTCAGTCTCTTGGTAAATATTAGTTTAAGTCTTAAAACTTTTGCTCTTCTCTAGAAAACTCAAACCATAATGAAATATAAGGAGATGCGGTAAAATTTCCAATTAATCAACTTTCCACCAATGACGAAATGACGGAAATGCTAGCCTTCTTACATTGCTACTACATTTCAGATCTCCAAATTACCATTCCATTCATAATATATGAACTGATTAAAAAATATGCATTGTCACCAAATTACTTATAGAGCACGTATCATCATATTGTTTAACATTTGTCCGTTCGACCTTTAATTCCGCACTTAGTATATATAGAGTTAATTCGGCTAATTATTTAGGACTACAGTCGTTTTGCTTCAGCTTTTAAACTATGTACCTTGTGTTACTACTCATATTATAGGTGTGCATATCGTCTGGATTTTCTATTTTGTTTCATGACAGGTTGCTGGATTAGGCATTTTGATAAAATACAAAAGCACATGTACAGAGTACAGATTCCGGTTTACATCTGATACAGGTTGAATTTCAAGCTGGAACTTTTAAATTTCGCAGTTGTTTTACTTATATAAAGAATGCATATATGATCTCAAGATTTAATGTTATGTAAATAATTTTTCACAAATGAAATGGAATATAACGAAGTAACACATTTACATCATCCAGAGTACACTATACTACATGTATTGTATGTATCAAGTCAAGAATATGACAGCTGTTTATCATTCTTTTGATGTTTTTCAGCTTTTGATTTCGTCATTTGATAAGGGATTTTTTCGTTTTGAATTTTTCTTGGAGTTGTGTTATTTTATTTTTTGGAATGTGTATTTTATCAGGATCATTATTTTCCCTCATAATTTTCACAAATAACAGAATGTTTAATCTTTTTTGACTGGTGCATCAAATGTGTCTTTTATAAACAACTGTCTTCAAAATTGTATTGTATCGTCCCGAAAATGCATGAACTAGTTGCCACTGAACGTTAAACAACCATCAAACCGAGCAATTAAAAAACTGTTAAATGAATCTAATTTTTTAAAATACTATATTTCTGCATCACGTGATGCAGTGATTATACGATCATTGTCTAATATGATGGAATTAAAAATTAGTAATTCGGATGAATCTCACGTGAAATGTTTCATTTAATTTTCACGTAAACTTAACAAAAATCTGATGGTATTTTTTATGGTTTTAATCAAATTTTAGAACAAAGATATTTTTATTTCAAATATTTACGTGAATTTAACCTGTACAAAATTCCGGTGATTTATGCATGAACTATTCTCATAAGATTCACATGGAACCTGTTCACGCAAGTTTCAAGTATATGCTCGTTTGGTGTGAAAATCAGATGATTTTAATATTAATTCATATGAGTGAAATTCCATGTGCAGGACGAAATAAAATCATATCTGATTCAGTAGAATTTTATATTGCATAACTAGGAACTTTACGACAGTCGACAGGGGAAATGAAAATAAAATATACTCATTCAGATCCTGACACATATTTTTTCTCCATTTCTCTGAGAAGGAATAACGTTATATTCCGTACACCATAACGTCACAAGTTTTTGGTCAAATTCTAGGCCTATCGATCAACTTTGAAGCCATTTATTTCAAAAACAAGGATGGTGACATATGAGTTTCTATACGTGTATGGATTCACTATGCAATCCTGGATATTATGTTAGTTTTTTGTTTTTCTCTGTATATAAGAAAATAGCCATCCATTCGAAAATCTAAAAAAGTAGGCCGATAAAAAGGCATTTCCCCTTATACCTAAGTAAATTTGTCGCCAAAACGTTTTCCTATGAAAATTACAAAAAAACAAAAATGGTGACCCCCATTTTTTATTACATATTGCGATGTAACTCGATTCAAAGTACACGTATGCCAAAAATTTTGGAAATCGGGAGATATGCCATTCGGTATCGTGTTACCTTAATGCCTGTTCAAATAAAGTTAGCATCTTACAGTGTTTATCCATGTATTTATACTAAAGCCAGCTTTTGACTGGAAACAATTCTTGTATATACTAGTTTGTTTGTGTTTTACATTACACTTAATTGTTTTTTAACTAGGCAATTGACATATTGGAATTGACAGGTTGATTAGTCATGGTATTAGGAAATAGAATTAGGACATATTATACTAAGTAGATATTTTAATATTTTATGTCTAATTACTAGAGAAATTTTAAACTGCTATTAAGGAGAGGAACATAAATTCTCCACTGTATTGTATTTCATTTGTGCAATGTCATTCTCCTGTAATTTTGCAATATTTTGTTTGTATATTTTTCCAAGAAACAAAAAGCTTGTCAGAATTTACCTTTATTTTTCTTAAAGTTAAATTATTCTGATACTTGTCCATTAATAAATAGTTTTGGTTAGACAAAATAATTTGCTCCTTCCCCTTTACAGGTTAGTCAGTAAAAAGTCAACATCTGTTTCAGTTTTATTGATGTTGTTTGCACAAACCTTTCTTTCATTCATTCATTTGAATAAATGTTAAAACAGATATGCTGATTTATGATTGAAAAATATATATGTTGTCTGCTGCAAGAAATATTGGGTATGTCACTTCACCCTAGGTTATAATGCCACTTTAGCCTAGGTATGTCACTTTAGCCTAGGTGTGTCACTTCAGACTAGGTATGTCACTTTAGCCTAGGTATGTCACTTAAGAATAGGTATGTCACTTCAGACTAGGTATGTCACTTTAGCCTAGGTATGTCACTTAAGAATAGGTATGTCATAACAGCCTATGTATATCATGTCAGTCTAGATATGTCATGTCAGTCTATATATGTCATGTCAGTTTAGGTATATCATGTCAACCGATGTAAATTATATCAGCCTATGCATGTCATGAAAGCCTAGATATGTCATGTCAGCCTTGGTATGTCATGTCAGCCTAGATATGTTATGTCCTGTAGGTATGTCATGAAGCCTAGATATGTCATAAAAGTCTAGATATGTCATGTCAGCCTAGGTATGTCTTGTGTCTGCCTAGGTATATCACTTTAGCCTAGGTATGTCATATCAAATTAAGTATGTCAGGTCTTTCCACCATCATGACATCTGTCAATTATAAAATATAACTTCTCTAAATTTGGAGACATGGAAAAAAAGTCAGTGAAAGGATGATAAAAGAACTTGTCAAGATTTTTCAACATGATCAGGAAATAGTCAGTGAAGTCTCAGCAGACAAATTGATTTAAATCTACATTTGCAATCTGTATATAGACAATATTTACAGACAAGATATTCGAAAATGACTTATCATGCTGAGTCAAGTCAGATGATTAAATTAATTAAAATAGTCAATGAGGCTTCTCCTACATTTTACTAATGTGTTGTCTTGGCCTACTTTGGGCATTGCACTGAATAGGAGTGAATTCTCAGGTGTGTATTCAGCAATTTACAAAACAATAAAAATCTAGATATAGAACATAAGATTAAACAAATGATGTTTTAATCTCGTGCAGATTTAGTTGCTATAGAGCTCCAGTTGTGAAACCAACCTTCAATATGATAAAATACTTGACCATTTTTAGTCTGATACACTATACAATTTCAAGGTCATAGGGGGAAGTTTTGGATTATCTGGTAGAATTATATGGAGAAACAGTCATTCAAGTTTTGTGGGACAATTCTATTCTTGTTGTTCTGTTTCATAAACTTTTCAACATAGTTTTGTTGTGAATATAGTTCACATGCACTTCTTTATCCTACAATAAATTCATTAAGGCTTGAAAATGTGTTTTTGTACTAGCTGTTATCTTTACAGATGTCCAAATATAACGACACAGGTTGCTATCACAATGTCATATCTTAATTTTAAGTAAAGTTTTGAAATATTCATTACAGATAATCTTAATAGGGTTGCACAGCTTTTTTAATCAACACCTCTTACTATGCAACAACATTGATTGCTTATTTTAGCCAAAAATATGCTATTGTTTGATAAATACTTGAGGATACTTCTATTTGTGTTTCTCTGTTTAAAAGCTCTTCTGTTTAGAACAAATTTTTATAATGAATCTTGTTTACATGTACTTCTATCTGATACATATATATCTATTTACATTGGAAAATTTGTTTATGGCAATTTTTTGCCTTTGCATTTTAAGAATTGTCTACAGTACATGTACTTTTAGCTTTACCAAATATCATGAAACATTTTGATATCAAAATGTCCTATCTTTATTCTAATTAAACTTTTAAAATATTCATTACAGATCAAACATGAAAGGATAATGCACAGCTTTTACCTTGCATCTCTAGATACCATTGATGCAACAACATTGATTTCTTCTACATGTGTAGGCCAAAAATATGTATTTGTAAGAACACAGCTTGAAACAAAAATGGAGGTAAGAGCCTGAACTTGCCTAGTTAATTGCACAATATCTATAGTGGATGTTCAATTCAAATAAATGCTGATAAAAAATGATATTTTGCTTCCCTCACATCCTGCAAGTAGGTATGGCTTAAAAAATTGCAAATTTTGCTTATTTAAAAAATAAATTGATGCTATATATTGTAAATACAAAAAATAATGCTTTCTTTTCATATATATTTTTTTCCTTCTGCTTTTGTTGTACAAAAATATTGTATGAAGTTAAGTTAAATGCCAAAAAACTTGAGATGTGATTTTAAAGCCCTTATTTGGCCTGAAATATTTTTTTGTATACATAATGATATGGAAAAAACCAGATTAAACATTTTAGGTTATGTGGTATTCAGGAAATGTAAAAAGAAATTACATCTTATGTTGTAACAATTGCTTACTGTGTGTGGTGTTTCCTCAATGCAATGTAAGTAAAGATTTGTGAGGTCATAATCTTGAAAATTACTTTTTAAGCTCAGCTGGCCCTTTGGGCCAAGTGAGCTTTATGATAGTGACATCACTTGGCGTCCGTCATCGTTAACTTTTTACATTTTGAACTTCTTCTAGAGAACCATTTAATGGAATGAAATCAAACATGGCATGACTGTTCCTTATGAGGTGCTGACCAAGTGTTGTTACTTTGTCGCTGATCCAACATCTAAGATGGCCGCCAGCGGGGGACTTAGTTTAACATAAGACCCTATGGGAAATGCATACAAATGACTTCTTTTAGAGAACCACTGAACAGAATGAAATCAAACATAGCAAGAATGTTCCTAATGAGATGCTGACCAAGTGTTGTTATTATGTCACCGATTCAAGATCCAAGATGGCCACCAGTGGGGGGGACTAAGTTTAACATAGGACCCTAAGGGAAATACATACAAATTTCTTCTTTTAGAAAACCACTGAATGGAATGAAACCAAACATAGCGTAAATGTTTCTTATGAGATGCTGACCAAATGTTGTTACTTTGTAGCCAATCCATCATCCAAGATGGCCTCCAGTGTGGGCTTAGTTTAACATAGGACCCTATGGGAAATGTATACAAAAGTCTTCTTCTAGAGAACCACTGAATTGAATGAAATCAAACATAGCATGAATGTTCCTAATTCCTTATGAGGTGCTGGCCAAGTGTGGTTACTTTATAGCCAATTTTATCTTTTTTTATATGATTTCAAAAACCCAAGTAGAGTCAGGTGAGCGATACAATACAGGCTCTTGAGAGCCTCTAGTTATTTATTCTCTTAATTTCCAAAATTTTGTTTTTTTGTAAATATGTTTTTTTTTTTTTTTAAGCAATATGAAACTCAAAACAGGTTAATTGAAATAAAGAGCCCCCTTACCAGTAACACATACATCGATTACTTTGCAGGGGGGGAGGGAATCAACTTGCACCAAATTACCTATGTCCCCTATTTTTGTGTAGATTTATTTAAAAAAAGACAAATAAAAAAGAAATTATAAAAAACTTTAAAAAAAAAATTGACAATTTCTAAAATTCAACAACTTTACTTTTGATTAAAAAAATGCAACTTACTTATACTGCTTTATTTGTGGTAGCGATAACCAAGGGTCTTGTAAAGCCACTGACATAGACAAGCTGAGTCAGTTTACAGTCCAACTATTGAACAACTATTTTTTAACTTTAAAACTTTCTGTTGTCATCACATTCTTCCAATGCCTGTTAGACTTAGACAATTTACATTTTCAATGTAATTCTAAGAGACTAGTTTTGGTATACATATATCAGTTCATCGATGGTCAGTTGGGAAATACTCCATATATTTGAAAAGAATAGACTACAAATGCATACAATTATTCATGTAAACATATTACAAACATTCTCTAACTGGAGTGTCTTTAATGGCACCAAAAAGACATAAAACTATCAGTGTAAATAAAAGTTGAACCATTGTTGACATTTCCCCAAAAGTACATTTTACCAGTAAAAGGAATATGACAAAAACAACTGCAAACTTAATAATAGCTAGCTGCACTTTTAACAATGTGGGGTTTAACTTGAACAAATAACTTTTTTAAGTTGTATTTCATTGTCAATAAAGACAACTTCAGACATATAGAAGTTACATTAAAGCATTATTAAATCTGAACTTATTAGACTAAACTTTAATATTCTGATTTGTGAAAATTACTTTTATTTTCATTTTCAGACCAAACGATCAATAGCAGTGAATCAAGAGAGAAATGTGTTGATTTCATGACTGGCATCCATGATTTCAATAACATTAAGGGATTACGAAGGTAAATGGACAATTTAGACATTTGTATTAAAACATTCATGGTGAGAATTAACACAGATTTGTATTGGCTTGTAAAATATCATCTTGTTGACAAAGCAAATTGATCTAGTATAGTATTTATTTGTAGAAAATGGATGTTGAGTTTACTAGCTTGAGCAATTAAATAGAAAGAAGGCAAAAAGAAAAACTTGTCATGAGTGTGGGTTAATGGTAATCTTTGTTTATAGCTCCTAATATTAATAGCAGGGGTAATATAGTGTTTAGCATGTCTGTCGATAAGGAAATGATTTCTGCCAAATTGATGTCTCTTTTTACTCTATCAGTGGAGTTTTATATATTCTGTATTTGGTTCCTGAATTTGGTAGGATGGGATTTGAATGGAGCATGAATTGAGGTTTCACATTTATCATGTTTATTAAGATATTGAAACCTACAAATTAGTTCAGTCATGCTCCTAAATTGATAAGGTATATTTTGTATGCTTAGGAAAGTCTTGCAACAAGTCCTATATTGTCTATCTATATATATTTTATAGCAAAGCAGTTACGGTGGGAATTGTGTTAAAATGTCTGCATTTGCAAATGAATCTTTAGTCTTAAAGATTCTCAGGTTCATATAAGGGCTTAGTGGACATTGGTGGATGTTAGGTTAACCTTGGTCTTTAAACTTAAAAAAATATAAGTAAAACTGTACAAAAATGATTATTGATGGTTTGAGAGTTTTGGTATGTCCGTTGCTGATCAATGACTGTGTGCAGATATTAAGGAAGGTGATCAGACAGAAAAAATTTAATGGCTATCCCATTTGTACTCAAATTACCATACTTGATGAATCAAGTATCAGTATTTCAGACTGTGGTGATTTTTGTGGTCATTGGATAGACCCTTTCATTAACTTTGAGGAGATAAGTCCGATATGCTACATTTAACATTATGATGCTTAAAAGGTTGGAAAGAATGTGTTATTTGATTTCAAGTATAAGGCAGATGATTGAGATAAATTTTCTTTGTTTTCGATTTGTTGCCATTGTAATTTAGGGATTGACAAACTGGTACCTGAACATAATCCATGAAAGTCTAGGTTAGAATTATTAGGCATAAAAAAATATCCATAAAATGTTAATAAAAGCTTGATTTGAAATTTTCTGATAGTGATTTTTTTTTCTCCTTTTCTTATTCGAATCACTTCATTATACTTTAGAGATGGATTATTTTTTATTATGAATGACAATATGCCATTCCATCCACACATTAAAAGGTGAGATTTTGGCTTAAAGATCAAATACTTTTAAAATAAATCATACTTATATGTCTTTTGATCTTAATACGTTGGTTCTATAGATGTGTTTCTAGAACAAAGCTATTCTCAGAACAATGCATCCAAGGGTTTAAAATCAGAATACATGTATTAAAGATAGACAGTTTGAAAGGGTTAATGAGCATCAATTATTCTGATGTAAAACAGTTTTATTTGTTGAAGCATATTTTGTGTCTAGTTACTTTTTCTAAAACAAAAAGCTATTATCAGAACAAAGCAAGTAAGTGTTTGAAACACATTGACATCAATATACACGTACTTCATAAAGAGGGGTCAGATGCTTAATGATTGATCAATTGTTCTTATGTAAATGCTTTTTACTGGAGGATACTCTCACGTGGATACTCTATTGAAGGTGTGCCATCACCCATGACTGGCCATGAGGTAGATATCATTCAAAACATTTAAAAATTTTGCTTTGACTTGATTTTTAGTGTTACATGTACATGAATATTGTATGGTTGTCGAGCACTTGTTGAAGTACTAGGCTTTAGATAATTTATTTTACAAAAATCAACTAGATATGAAAATAATTTGTCAGATTGATTACAATGTAATACCATGATTTCTCAGTGAAATAAAACCAATAAAAACCAATGATTTTACATGTAAAATAAATCTGATAATTTCACTCCTCAGATGTTATACAGTAGTGGGTGTTGCCAAGATGTTGTTGATGAAGTTGCATCAAAACAAATTGTAAATTCGTAGAAAAAGACTTCTAAAGCTCCTTTTAGCTGATTTAATTTCATTAAATAGCCCATGTTCAATGTAATAGAAAGAATAACTAATTTTAAATATTCACACAAATATTAAAAAAATATTCAACTGGTGACCAAACAACACAGATAATGTTTTGTTCAGTCACTTATTGAATATTTTTCTATATTTATATGCTTCGATTAGTAATTCTATAAGTAATAGTGACTCTGAAAGGTTAGCAGAATAGGCAAACTTGCATATGTTATACATGGCATATGTATAGTCATTCTGTTAAGTGTTCATCAATCCTGTTATTAATCTTACAGCTATTATTTGTTGTTGCAGTAATATAATATGCTGCACTCTTATACTGGTAGAATTTAGCAAGATTCTCTTACCAGAAGCAGCCTTTTTTTAAAAGAAAAACTAAGAATAAACGTAATCCCATGGTATATTGCCATTTGGAATATCTAGATAGCTATTTATTCCAAAGATGTTTTCAAATTAGTCATTATCTGTTAATTGCCTGCATCGTAATACTTGCAACACAATGAATCCACTTTAATTTTGAAATTATTTTGAACTGGTTCCAAGCAGTAACATAGATAATTCTGCTTTTTTTCTATTATACTGCATTTATAGCTTGAAGATAAGTTTCTGGAATTGTAAATTGAACAAGATGTATAATTAGGATTTCTATATAAAACCAGTATTAGACAGACATAAAAAGGTCAAATTTATTACAAAAAATGTCACCAGGGATAATGGATTTTTGACTATATATCAGTAATTAATTAACAATTTTCTGACCACATTGTCAGGATAATGATGAAAATGCATTTTTCCCTATTATCCTTCTCAATCAAAAAGGCAGCATTATATATAGTATATTGATAAAACATAATATCAAATCAGGAATCTCAGTACAAGATGACCTTACAATTGTTTATGTCAATAATGATATTATTGTGTTGTTGCTACATGTAAAAGAATGTTTTATTATTAAACTGACTAGGAAAAAACCAAGCATGGCTGAATGTAATAGCCATCATCTTTTAAAAAGAGGAAAATCTGTCGACCATCATTTTAATTTTGTAGTGTGATTCATTGCTTGAGATAACTTAATATTTTGTGCATACAGCTTGTCAGAAACCATCACTGTTATCAATTTAAAAGATTGGTTCAGACAATAGAAAATCATTTTCAGTAAAGATAGAGGTGTGAAATATTTCCCATGGGTATGCCCATAAAAACTATCAAGTCTATAGCTCTTGTAAAACATATAACGTAGTATATTATTCAAGATCGTATCACTGTGAACATAGATAGACATCACCGTTTAGTGGTTTACTAATGTAGATCAAAATATTTTAAAAAAATCTTATTTGGCATTTTGGATGACTTCTTTTTTTATTGTAATACCAGTATTTGGTAAATGTGAGACACATTGTACCATTAATCACACAGCATAATGTTGGCACATCTGGGGCATAAACAGATTATGAAACTTACAGATGTATAAATTCATAAATAGGAACACTATGTGGTTCACACATGTTTCTCATTACTCGTTTTTTTTTTTATAGATTAGTAATTTTACACTAGTAATTTTTGGGGCCCTTTATAGCTTGCTGTTCGTTGTGAACCAAGGCTCCATGTTGAAGGCCTTAATTTGACCTATAATGGTTTACTTTTATAAATTGTTACTTGGATGGAGTCAGTTGTTTCTTTGGCACTCATACCACATCTTCCTATATCTAACTACCAATCTTTCACATTGATTTAAGTTTTTATGCTGTACTGTTTCACTGTCTATTAAGTAAGGGGAGGGGTGGAGGACTTTCAAACTTAAAAATATATAAAACTCCATCACACTCTTTAAGTCACTGTCCCAAACTAGGAAGCTGTATTGTAATCCAGTGGTTGTCATTGGTTACTGTATTTCATATTTGTTTTATATTCATTGTTCATGAGTTCAGCAGATGTATGCATGTACCAAACTTAAACCCAAGAGATTGGAACCACTGGATCAACTTCAAGTTTTGTCCTTCACCAGAAAAGTTCCTCAATTGTGTGCACATTTACCAGATAGAGGGGATCACCTGTATTCCTGCTCTATTTAAGTTCATTAATCGTCTTTGTGAGTGTCATTGTGCGGGATAAACTAGAAATAATGTGTGTTTTGTTAGTACTTTATCATTATTCCCTAATGATAGCAGTGCTGAATATCAATTATAAGAATTCAATTTGCCGAATAATTTGTGCAAAATAGCATTATCATTTTTTCAACCAATCGCTCAACATAGGAATGGAAGTGACGACACCCCTTAGCGCACGAATGATGTTCACTAAAAACAAAGTTTTTGACAGAAATGCAAAAATTGTCTATTACATTATTAAGGAATCTAGTAGGCTCTGAAAACAGGAAAAGAACAGGGAGAACCCAATATAGGCATCTATGAAAATATTCATTGGAAGCAGTATATAAGTATGTTTTTTTCAAGAAGATCAAACAAAATATATGACATGCATATTTCTCTGATAGATTGATGATACAGCATTTTTTAAGGAATGTAAATAGAAAACATAAAAATGATTTTGGATTGTTTGAATTTAACACTTGAACAAAATTGTATGTCTTTTGCTAGTATTTTTAGATTGTTGTAAAGACATATGATCATTAGCACACAATGTAAAGCATTTAGTCGGAAGTGAAGAAACTTGTTAAGGCAAGAGAACAGTGATGTTTTATCATTGATTTTGTCATTGTAGGGAAGTTGTTATTTTCTAATTTATCATTTACTTCTGCAAAAGTGATTGTCAATAATTTTCCAATGTTTCAAAATCATCTGACATATTTTGTTTAGGTTTGAAAGTTTATGGACAAACTGAATGTCAAATGCTATATGTAGGACATTTTGAATATTTAAGAGATAACTGTATTGTATTTGAAGCTTTAAGGACGTCCATCGGTAGTTTTACTGTCGACGCGGAGCGGAGACAGGTAAACGGGTATTTGCGACAGTAAAACTACCGATGGACGTCCGAAAAGCTTCAAATACAATACAGTTATCTCTATTCTAATGCAAAACAAGTTCATAATTAAATTTCAATCATAATTTCAGTGTAAAATCTTCATTAAAGAAGACTCCGCGAAAAGATGTTATCTTCTTTGGTCCCTACACTACGTGACGTCATAGGTATGCTTCCGCCGTCAAACATAAACATCGGGCTTTTTCTGGCTTCTGTGTCGCTTCAGAATGTAATAAAATTTGATAAAAAGAAGATTTTTAGGCGCAACAAGTGAGTTTTTTGTTTATTATTGTAGAAATAACATGTCAATACATGTCAATACATTCCGAAATTCAAAATGTCGGCTTCCTTAGTTGCAGACAAGGAGATAGAGAATTTTACGCTTGCTGTAATCCAATCAAAACAATTGTTACAAAATAATTGCATTAGAATTTGTGTTATTTGTGCATCATAAAAATATTTTAATGCAAATGAAACCTATTTCAAGCATATAACGTCAACGTTTAAACATACAAAATTGGGACTTATTTTAAACTGCTATGTTTTGTTATGGTTCTGGGCAAGTAATCATTCTTTGATGTTAAATTATCTAAAGTATTGCTTTTCATGAAGCATTGATTTTAATAGTCTTTTGATAATTTCATTGATTAGGAGGCTTTTTATTAACTGCTTTTTTGTGTGTGCATTTTCAAAGTATCAATCATTCTTTTAGAGACCAAGACCATTGATAAAAAGGGGGGATTGCTTGTTAGAAACTTGTTTCATTTTGTTTCGTCTTTTCTGCAACGAAAGTCATGATGGCAAGACACTGCTATCCTAAATTCATCGTCAGCTTTGTCAATATTCAAGACACAGTCTGCAATTAAAGTCTTTGAAACATTAGAAACTTTGTTTAAGCTTCAGAAGATTTCACCAAACTTGAACAGAAGCTTATTTATGAGCAAGAAGCAGGATCCTGAGTTTTGAAAATAATTTGCTCTTTGTTTTTATACGCCATTCAAAATTTTGACGGGTCGTATTTTATGGTATACAAATGTCCGGCGTAAACATGTCCCACCGTAACTTGAGAACCACTTGTCCAAATTTCGTGAAACTTAATACAGTTGTTCCTTATAATGGTCAAACAATCTGTATACTTTTTGATGAAAATAAGATTAAAACTTTTTGAGATACGCAACTTTGTAACTAAAACAGGGGTGTGTTTTTTTTTCACATGTGGCGCCATATCTCAGAAATGATTTATGATAATTGCTGAAAACTTTACACACTTCTTAGTTATATTAATCTTAAGATCTGTATAATTTTTGGTGATGATTCAAAAATTTGTTTTTGAGTTATTGAGTATTTTGTAAAAAAAGGGGGATGGGGTTTTTACATATCGCGCCATATCTCAAAAACGATTTATGATTATTGCTTAAAACCTTACAAACTTACAAGTTATATTAATCTTAAGATCTGTATACTTTTTGGTTTTGATTCAAAATTTTATTTTAGAAATATTGAGTTTATTGTAAAAATAAGAAAAGGGGGGGGGGGGCTTTCACATGTCACACTGTATCTCAAAAACAATTAATGATAATTGCTTAAAACTTCACACACTTCATAGTTATATTTATCTTAAGATCTGTATACTTTTTGGTGATGATTCAAAATTTGATTTTAGAAATATTGAGTTTTTTGTTAAAAAAAAGTTGTTTTTCACATGTCACGCTGTATCTCAAAAACTATTTATGATTATTGCACACAAGACGACGGGCGTATCATGCTCTCATGGCGCAGCTGTTTATTAATTATTGTTTAAATAATAAGTTATCATTCAGATGCATTCTATAAAGCACATAGTTCTGCAGAACTTCTTGGAATTTTTTTTTGTTACAATTTGGATTTGATGCCAGGTTTTGATGTTCTCTGTAACTTATTCTAGACTTAACTTAACTCAAAAGAACATGGTTATAGGGAATGTTCATTGTTGAAACCATAAAGTAAGCTATAACATCTAATTTTGGTAAACTTGTATTGCTTATTTGATGTCTTGTAGTGAATCACTATGGACATCACCATATTCATGGTCAGAATATTGATACAGCTTTATTATACATGTACATTTGTATTTTCATTAAGCTGAGGCTAATGATTTTCCTTACACAGATTATTTTTAATGAATAGTAAAAAAAAATTACATAGAAATATTCAAAATAAAGTTCAAGGTATTGTGAATCAATTTTCAAATTCAGAAATAGCTTGATTTACTTGCTTGTACTTAAAATTATACCAGTTCATGCTAGAAGTGTGCCTTGTATTTAAAGAAAGGCTGTTTTTCACTTCAGTAGTCCTACATCAATCAATAATTCTTTTATAAGCAATTGCATCATCTGTAGCATAATTTTAAAGATATTTGATGTTCAAATGAAGAAATGTGTTAAACAGTCTAAGCAAGTGAATGCAAATTTTCCAGTTGAATTGCATTTAACTGTTAGAAATCTTTAAAGTCAAGAACCATTTATCAACAAATTTTCTTCAAAAGAAATGATTCTTTGACTGTAAATAAAACAGGTATCCCTTGCTTTAAGTGAGTTTAACAATGTTATTAAGGGAAAGACCCTCTTGAAATCAAATTATATTCGAAGAATGGTTTTGTCCTGTATAAGTCACTGCAAATATTACTGCTATTGCTTTGATTCCTATGTTTTACCTCTTGAAAAAAAGACATGACTAATAGCTCCTACCAGCATATGATAGAGGTTTTCAATTCTTCATTGAAGGCTGTAGTAGTTTCTCTACTTTTCTCATATAAGGCAATTTAGAAAGTGACCATACTGAAGGAAAATAGATGTGCCAATTGCATTATTATGACAATTTTGCATTATTGTCTAAATTGAATGAATGATAATGCAAATAAGATGCTTACTTCTATGTTCAAAATCCATAATACTGTCACAAATAGTATAATGCCAATAATCTGCATTTTGCACAGTCTCTTTTATTAAAATTCATTTCATTTATGAAAATTCCCTGCTTGCTTCCCTGTCTAATCAGATACCCACATTGTATTTTTATCTGCTCAACAAGTTGTTTTCCGTAGAATACAGTTTCCTCATTGATTTTGCCCCAAAGCAATTTTTAAAATGCTATAATAATCCTTTTCAGGATGACGGATTAGATAAAGATCTCAAACAGAACAGCTAGCAGTGACCGTTGTTTTCATGAACAGAAAAACCGTGATTTTATCAGAAATATTTATAGTTTTACAATTACAGCTTTATAATGGTGGCATAAATCATATACCTGGTAAAACCGATAATAGTATTTAATAACTTAATTCCTTACACCTATCAAATACCATTTAAGCTATTTTTTGTGCTTTTGTTTAAAAAATATTGATATTTTAATGGTACGATTACTCAAATTGTATGTTTCAACAGTTATTTGAGAGTTTTAACAGCTTAATATTTATATGTCTTGTTAGATTATTTTGTTTATCAGTTAATTAGTAAATTAAACCTACAATAGATGGTGATTAGTTTTATATGAGTAGAATGCATTAAACTTCCAATGAAAATAAGGGAAATAACTCCCAATAATTTGTCAATAGCATTGTTAGTTGACATATTCTTTCATTTAACGTAAAATTTTTGCAATGTTTTGAAACAAAGGCAAAATATAAGCTTGGTAAATGTACGATTCCAGATACTTCCAACCTGATGCCTTAACTAATAAAGGTTTCAACTATCTTTGTTTTGGCCAAATTATTACATATAAATGTAAATATGTTCGGAAAAGATGGACAAGGGTAAAACATCCCGGTGAGTTCTTCAAACATGGCAGTTAATTTCATTAAGTTTATTTTTATCATACACTCTTCATTTAATACATAGCTAAATATATCCTGAACATTAAGGTACAATTTATACTTCTATTTTCCTTGACCATATTCTTGCCAAAACTATCTTTTAACTACTATAATCTACATGTGATCTAGCATTATACCTAATTTACCCTAATTCTAAATCAAATCAAAACCAAAAGATCTTCTGTAGTGAGTGAGTTTATTATTAAAATATTTTTTGTACTTATTTGACATCTTCTGATCTAGCCTTAGCTTGGAACAGTATATTTAACAAAAAAGTAAATACATGTATATATGTTCCTGAACCTTTGTGATGGAAAATATAACATGATGAAGTTTTCTGATCTATAGCCTTGGTTCTATGTAATCTTATTTTAATGACCTTTACGGAATAATTTACTGGGGGTGCACAGACTGCTATATTATTTATGTCCAAACCCAGGAGGAGCCTTGTAGTCAACTTGTGGTCATGGTTTCTTGTCTGCCATAATTGTTTTCCCTTTATTGTACTTAACTTAGATCAGGCCATTGGCTTTTCTTGATTTGTTTCTCCTTTTATACTGGGGCTTTTTAAAGCTTAGAGTATCAGATTTTCTCATTGTTGTAGGACATATTATACCCCGTTGTTTGGTCTTTGGTTGATAGATGACACATTGGCAATGTTCCCATATCTCCTATTTTTATTTTTTAATTGGTCACAACATTTATCACATTGGCAATTATTCCAGATCTGCTATTTTTTCATTATTTGATTGGCAGAGAGAAGTTGCTATCAAATTGGCATTTATACCAGATCTTCTTATTTTATATTCTTGGATTGACAGAGAGAAGTTACTATCACATAGGCAATGATCCCAGATCTCGCATATTTACAGTCTTTGGGATTGGCAGAGATAAGTCACTTATCATAATGACACATTGGCAATGATCCCTGAGATCTCCTAATTTATATTCTTGAATGGACAGAGAGAACCCACTATCCAATTGGTAATGATCACTGAGATCTCCTAACTTGTATTCTTGAATTGACAGAGAGAATCCACTATCCCATTGGCAATGATCCCTGAGATCTCCTAATTTATATTCTTAAATTGACAGAGAGAATCCACTATCCCATTGGCAATGATCCCTGAGATCTCCTAATTTATATTCTTAAATTGACAGAGAGAACCCACTATCCCATTGACAATGATCCCTGAGATCTCCTAATTTATATTCTTGAATTGACAGAGAGAATCCAGTATCCCATTGGCAATGATCCCTGAGATCTCCGAATTTATATTCTTGAATTGACAGAGAGAACCCACTATCCCATTGGCAATGATCCCTGAGATCTCCTAATTTATATTCTTGAATTGACAGAGAGAATCCACTATCCCATTGGCAATGATCCCTGAGATCTCCTAATTTATATTCTTGAATTGACAGAGAGAATCCACTATCCCATTGGCAATGATCCCTGAGATCTCCTAATTTATATTCTTGAATTGACAGAGAGAATCCAGTATCCCATTGGTAATGATCCCTGAGATCTCCTAATTTATATTCTTGAATTGACAGAGAGAATCCACTTATGATCCCATTGGCACTGATCCCTGAGTTCTCCTAATTTATATTCTTGAATTGACAGAGAGAATCCACTTATAATCCCATTGGCACTGATCCCTGAGATCTCCTAATTTATATTCTTGAATTGACAGAGAGAATCCACTATCCCATTGGCAATGATCCCTGAGATCTCCTAATTTATATTCTTTAATTGACAGAGAGAATCCACTTATAATCCCATTGGCACTGATCCCTGAGATCTCCTAATTTATATTCTTGAATTGACAGAGAGAATCCACTTATAATCCCATTGGCACTGATCCCTGAGATCTCCTAATTTATATTCTTGAATTGACAGAGAGAATCCACTATCCCATTGGCAATGATCCCTGAGATCTCCTAATTTATATTCTTTAATTGACAGAGAGAATCCACTTATAATCCCATTGGCAATGATCCCTCAGATCTCCTAATTTATATTCTTGAATTGACAGAGAGAAGCCACTATCCCATTGGTAATTATCCCTGAGATCTCCTAATTTATATTCTTGAATTGACAGAGAGAATCCACTATCCCATTGGTAATGATCCCTGAGATCTCCTAATTTATATTCTTGAATTGACAGAGAGAATCCACTATCCCATTGGCAATGATCCCTGAGATCTCCTAATTTATATTCTTGAATTGACAGAGAGAATCCACTATCCCATTGGTAATGATCCCTGAGATCTCCTAATTTATATTCTTGAATTAGCAGAGAGAATCCACTATCCCATTGAGAATGATCCCTGAGATCTCCTAATTTATATTAATGAATTGGCAGAGAGAATCCTCTATCCCATTGGAAATGATCCCTGAGATCTCCTAATTTATATTCTTGAATTGACAGAGAGAATCCACTATCCCATTTGCAATGATCCCTAAGATCTCCTGATTTATATTCTTGAATTGGCAGAGAGAATCCACTATCCCATTGGCAATGATCCCTGATATCTCCTAATTTATATTCTTTAATTGACAGAGAGAATCCACTTATAATCCCATTGGCAATGATCCCTCAGATCTCCTAATTTATATTCTTGAATTGACAGAGAGAATGCACTATCCCATTGGCAATGATCCCTGAGATCTCATAATTTATATTCTTGAATTGACAGAGAGAATCCACTATCCCATTGGCAATGATCCCTGAGATCTCCTAATTTATATTCTTGAATTGACAGAGAGAATCCACTATCCCATTGGTAATGATCCCTGAGATCTCCTAATTTATATTCTTGAATTAGCAGAGAGAATCCACTATCCCATTGAGAATGATCCCTGAGATCTCCTAATTTATATTAATGAATTGGCAGAGAGAATCCTCTATCCCATTGGAAATGATCCCTGAGATCTCCTAATTTATATTCTTGAATTGACAGAGAGAATCCAGTATCCCATTGGCAATGATCCCTGAGATCTCCGAATTTATATTCTTGAATTGACAGAGAGAACCCACTATCCCATTGGCAATGATCCCTGAGATCTCCTAATTTATATTCTTGAATTGACAGAGAGAATCCACTATCCCATTGGCAATGATCCCTGAGATCTCCTAATTTATATTCTTGAATTGACAGAGAGAATCCACTATCCCATTGGCAATGATCCCTGAGATCTCCTAATTTATATTCTTGAATTGACAGAGAGAATCCAGTATCCCATTGGTAATGATCCCTGAGATCTCCTAATTTATATTCTTTAATTGACAGAGAGAATCCACTTATAATCCCATTGGCAATGATCCCTCAGATCTCCTAATTTATATTCTTGAATTGACAGAGAGAATCCACTATCCCATTGGCAATGATCCCTGAGATCTCCTAATTTATATTCTTTAATTGACAGAGAGAATCCACTTATAATCCCATTGGCAATGATCCCTCAGATCTCCTAATTTATATTCTTGAATTGACAGAGAGAAGCCACTATCCCATTGGTAATTATCCCTGAGATCTCCTAATTTATATTCTTGAATTGACAGAGAGAATCCACTATCCCATTGGTAATGATCCCTGAGATCTCCTAATTTATATTCTTGAATTGACAGAGAGAATCCACTATCCCATTGGCAATGATCCCTGAGATCTCCTAATTTATATTCTTGAATTGACAGAGAGAATCCACTATCCCATTGGTAATGATCCCTGAGATCTCCTAATTTATATTCTTGAATTAGCAGAGAGAATCCACTATCCCATTGAGAATGATCCCTGAGATCTCCTAATTTATATTAATGAATTGGCAGAGAGAATCCTCTATCCCATTGGAAATGATCCCTGAGATCTCCTAATTTATATTCTTGAATTGACAGAGAGAATCCACTATCCCATTGGCAATGATCCCTGAGATCTCCGAATTTATATTCTTGAATTGACAGAGAGAATCCAGTATCCCATTGGCAATGATCCCTGAGATCTCCTAATTTATATTCTTGAATTGACAGAGAGAATCCACTATCCCATTTGCAATGATCCCTGAGATCTCCTAATTTATATTCTTGAATTGACAGAGAGAACCCACTATCCCATTGGCAATGATCCCTGAGATCTCCTTATTTATATTCTTGAATTGACGGAGAGAATCCACTATCCCATTGGTAATGATCCCTGAGATCTCCTAATTTATATTCTTGAATTGACAGAGAGAATCCACTATCCCATTGGCAATGATCCCTGATATCTCCTAATTTATATTCTTGAATTGGCAGAGAGAATCCAGTATCCCATTGGCAATGATCCCTGAGATCTCCTAATTTATATTCTTGAATTGACAGAGAGAATCCACTATCCCATTTGCAATGATCCCTGAGATCTCCTGATTTATATTCTTGAATTGGCAGAGAGAATCCACTATCCCTTTGGTAATGATCCCTGAGATCTCCTTATTTATATTCTTGAATTGACAGAGAAAATCCACTATTCCATTGGCAATGATCCCAAATCTCTTAATTTTATATTTTTGGATTGACAGAGAGATCACATAGACAACTATCCAAGATCTCCTAATCTACCATTCTTGAATTGACAATGGGAAGTCACTTAATCACATTGGCAATGATTCCCTAGATCTTCTAATTTAATATTTTGGGGTTGACGGAGAAGTCACTATCACATAGGCAATCATACCAGATCTCCTAATTTCCTATTGTTGGATTAACAGAGAGAGAAGTAGTTATATTTGCACCTACCTTTGATGTAGACTTTAATCATTATGCTCAATAATAATGATATGTATGAATTGATGGATCTTTTTGAAATGCAACTATTTTGTCTATGATACATCTGTCACTGTAAATTATCATATTTCATAGTGACATGTGGGGTTTATCAGAAAACAAGTCTGACCCAAGGTTCGTATTAAAGGACAGCTTTAGATCAGTTGTTTTAATATTATTTACTCAACTATAGGTTATTTATAATACTATTAAATTTTTTTTTTAAATACATTATTTTTAAAATAATGTTCATTAGTACTCTGAAAATGCATATTCTCTTTGGCAAGCATAGAAAAGCATAAATATATATCTGAAACCTATATAAATGTGTGTAAAACAATGTAAGTGTGGGTTTATTTGATGCCAAATAATTAAAGTTCATGATTATTATGGAGTTGCGGAGGCACTCAAGGGGGTCCAAAGCAAGTTGGGAAATACATGTACATGTAACAGGGAAGTACTCATTTGAAATTATTGTTATTGCTAGTTATTGAGTTATACTGGCTAAAGACTAAAGACAAAAGATGCTAATGTTAGTAATGTAATGTATTGGTGTTACAGAAACAAATTGTTTCATTTGGTTTAGATTGTATTAACAATCTAAAAGTGCAATTATCCAAAATAAAAATAAAAGGTTTAAATTTTAGCAATATTGACCTGAACTGTAGATGGTCCTAGCCCGGCCTTAAGTTCCTTTCAAGGGGACACTATTGCAGTACATGTGCTCTGCAGGAGACACATTTTCAGGTTATGAGTGCAACTTCTAGTAATAATCAGAAAAATAATTTTAATAAAGATATCTAGGAAATAATATCATAAACTTGAAGTAAAAAATAAATGAAAATTTCAAAATTTTTATACAATATAACTGATAATTATATATAAGTCGTGATTGCATGTCCATGTTATACTGTAATATTACAATTGCAATATCGGACTGGAGGCTAATAATTATTACCAAACATTTCTAAATTGATCAGCAATTTGCATGTACAGCTGAATATAATTCAATTTGCTTGGGAGTTCTAAGCTCAGAGAAGTACCCTTCAGTGACTTAATTAGTATTGTATTGTTAAAATTTAGAGCCAAACTTGTTTATTTTTTACGTCATACTACGTTTGGGGATGATTCAGATTGATAATGAATAAACCCGTTCATTGTCATGTGCATTTTAATTTGCGTGATAAAGAATAAGGAAATCGTTTGTACTCTTTTGTCTCTCAGTCATTCAGTATGTTAAGGTAATTAGATAAGTAAATGGATTTTTGCACTGAATAGTTCTGATATCTTTTACAAATTGTGAAATGAAGATGTGTGAACAAAAAATTAAGAAGAAAATTTATTGTTCAAACTCTTATCAGTTTCCTGTACGGAAAGTTTCCATGCTGAAAACCATTTTACATAATAGGTTTGCTCATCCAACATCTCTTTATCGCTGTTCAAAAATCTTCCAAGGAAATTGAGGTTTCTTGTTCCGTAAAAAATCTTCGTTTTTTACTCTCAAAATATAGAAATAAAACTCTTTTATGGTTCATTTTGAACAAATTTAAATCACTGTCAGGGAAAATTACATGTACCAGAATTTAAATTCCTGTTTCTACTGGTAGTAATTAGACTCTTAAAGAAATTAGATTTGTGCTTGTCAATTGAATTTCCATGTTTTATTTCCTAGAACCGTAGTCTAGTCTATGGGTAATATAATCTGGGAGCATGTTCCATGTGTATAACATGAGAATGATTAATAGTATAGAACTACAGTGGAAGATCATTAAATAAACAAGAGGCTCTCAGGAGCCTGAATCGCTCACCTTGATTTTTTGGCATTTATCTTTCGATTAAGAGTTTATGTGTCCAATTTCATTGCAGTGTTTGAAAATGCATTTTTTTGTCCTTCTTTCTTCAAAAGCAAAAGAAAAAGGTGTTTGGTGTGAGATTTTGAAGTTTGTTAGGTTTTTAAAAGGTGATTAACTGCAGTTGACTTGAAGATGCTTACATCAACATTAATTAATCTGTTGCAAATAACTGTCTTATTGATATCATGCAAGATATGGTTCAGAAGTTTCAAAGGAGAAAAACATGATAAACAAATTGTGTAAAATTGTCTTTAAAGGGCAATAACTCTTTCATGGGTCAATGGGTCAGTTTTGGTTATTGTCGAGCCTGCAACTTTTGTTGCAGAAAGCTCGACATAGGGATAGTGATCCGGCGGCGGCGGCGGCGGCTACAGCGGCGGCGTTAGCTAACTTCTTAAAAGCTTTATATTTTAGAAGGTGGAAGACCTGGATGCTTCATACTTTGTATATAGATGCCTCATGTTACGAAGTTTCCGTCAGTCACATGTCCAATGTCCTTGACCTCATTTTCATGGTTCAGTGACCGCTTGAAAAAAAAGTTCAAATTTTTTGTAATGTTGAATTCTCTCTTATTATAAGTAATAGGATAACTATATTTGATATGTGCGTACCTTGCAAGGTCCTCATGTCTGTCAGACAGTTTTCACTTGACCTCGACCTCATTTCATGGATCAGTGAACAAGGTTAAGTTTTGGTGGTCAAGTCCATATCTCAGATACTATAAGCAATAGGGCTAGTATATTCAGTGTATGGAAGGACTGTAAGGTGTACATGTCCAACTGGCAGGTGTCATCTGACCTTGACCTCATTTTCATGGTTCAGTGGTCAAAGTTAAGTTTTTGAGTTTTGGTCTTTTTATCTAATACTATATGCCATAGGTTAACTATATTTGGTGTATGGAAATATTTAATGATCTTTATGTCAGTGGCGCAGGTTTTATTTGACCGTGACCTCATTTTCACGGTTCATTGCACAGTGTTAAGTTTTTGTGTTTTGGTCTATTTTTCTTAAACTATAAGTCATAGGTCAACTATATATGTTGTATAGAAGCATTGTTAGCTGTACATGTCTGCCTGGCATGGTTCATCTGACCTTGACCTCATTTTCAAGGTTCATTGGTCTTTGTTTAGTTATCTTGGTTAATGTTAAGTTTATGGTACAGTTGTTATAAAGCTTAGCTTTTTACTTAGGACTATCAGCATAATATCAATGATTAGTAGAAGGCGAGACATTTCAGCGTGTGCACTCTTGTATGAACTTATTTGTAGATCTTACTTTGCTGAAAAATTTGTTGTTTACACTTTATCTTTATCATTAATAATATTCAAGATGATAACCAAAAACTGCAAAATTTCTTTAAAATTACCAATTTAGTGGCAGCAACCGAACAGTGGGTCGTGGGTCGTTAGATTCATCCGAAAATGTCAGGGCTGATAGAACTTGACCTAATAAACACTTTTATCCCCTGTGAGATTTGCTCTAACTGCTGCTTTGGTTTTTTGAAATATAATCCAAAAACTGCATTTAACCCCTATGTTCTATTTTTAGCCATGGCGGCCATGTTTTTTTTTACGAAACAGAAAATAAAACACAAAATTTATTTAAGACACCCTTAGGATCATTCAGCTTAAGATTGGTTGGAATTGGTTCAGTGGTTTCAGAAAACTGTTTACAGTTTCTCTTTATCATTAATACTATTCAAGATAATAACCAAAAACTGCAAAATTTCCTTAAAATTACCAATTTAGTTGAAGCAACCCAACAATGGGTTATTAGATGCTTCTGAAAATTTCAGGGCTGGTAGAACATTACCTTATGAACACTTTAACCCCTGTCAGATTTGCTCTAACTGCTTTGGTTTTTTGAAATTTAAGCCAAAAACTGCATTTTACCCCTATGTTCTATTTTTAGCCATGGCAGCCATGTTTTTTGACGAAACAGAAAATAAAACACAAAGTTAATTATAGATACCCTAAGGATCATTCAGCTTAATTTTGGTTGGAATTGGTTCAGTAGTTTCAGAGGAGAAGATGTTTGAAATAGATTACACCAGACGGACGACGACAACGGACGACGACGGATGCCAAGTGATGGCTAAAGCTCACAGTTCCTTCAAAACTGCTTTCGATTTAGAAAAATCAAAGAAAAAGGTTTTTTCACTTAAGATCAGTTACACAACAGTACCATAGTAGATGTTTTGTACTGCTGAAGTAATTTACATTGAAATGAATATGCCGTTTTTGTTATGCCCCTGCAGCTAGTCAACAGTTGCATTAAGTTTAACCCTTGTCTGTCATCTGTATGTTCTGAAATTGGTTTCTATTCTCAAAGTTTAATTTGCCTCAACCAAGTGTTATGAGATTTATACACAATGCTCATTACCATCAACACAAATCAATTTCAAATTTTGGTGGCAACATTTTCACAGTTCTGGAGTTATGCCCCCATATAAATTGAAAATTGATGATTTTGCTGTATAATTACAAGCAGGGGCAAAAATGTCCATGGTTCTGTCCCACATTCTTCCTTAGTTTTGTATTTATTGTTTTGGTAGGCTTTTCAATATAGTTTATTTATCTAAATTCAATTGTACTCAACTTTGTACAAAATAAAGTCTGATTCAAGAAGACTCAATCTCTTTTTGAAAAAAATCTATCATGAAATACTTATAAGATATGAATCATATTAAATCCTTGTTTAGTCATGGAGATATGTTTGATGTTCTGGAAACCGCAAGTTATAATTGTGATGTGATTTGGTACTTGGATGTAAGAAATTATTATCTTTTTTTTTTGGTACATTAAACCATCCAACTTCTGTTGTCATACATTGGTACTCTTCAGGAAAATATTAATGAATTTTCAATGGATAATGTCTGTTAAATATATTGTAAATGTAAAAAATATCATGTTCCATTGCCTGAGAACAATGTTTTAAAATCATATATATATAATGATTTAGAAGAATGATGTCTGTTCCCATACAAATTCAATAAATTTTAAGTACTGGTAGGTGAAATTGAAGTATTAAAAATAATCCTGAAAGTTACTCACTTGTAAAATGGAACTCACAGACCAACAATCACATCTGAAAAAAAAATGAAATAATTTAGTACCCTCAACACTGTGAGTTGAATTTATATAAAAAACAAAATTTCCTGACAGCGGGCCAATTTCAGTTTTACTTTTGATTTGATATGGCATCAAATTTGTTTTTCATACAAATGTATATGTACAGCAACTGGTGTCCTGTGACTATGTATTGCTATATTTGGATTTGTAGGTTTGAACATGCTTAGATGCTCATCGTAAGATCAGGATGGGTCAGAGGAAATTCCTTTCAGTCTCAGTTAGCTGTTTTATGCTAAAACGAAATGCATTCATGATACACAGAGATACAGCTAGCTTTAATTTTGTATATGGAATGATTGCAAGGTATACATATAAAAAGAAGATGTGGTATGATTGCCAATGAGATAACTCTCCACAATAGACCAAATATGTCTGTCTGACAGTTAGCATCTGACCTTAATATTTTCATGGATCACAGATTAAACAAGTTTATAGGATACTTATTAACCTTTATATTAAATATTATCAACATTAATTCAATAAAATTCAAGGAAAGCAGGTGAGACATTTCAGCATGTGTACTCTTTGTTTTTTATATGTTTACTTTTGTAGTTCTATGTTTGTCTTGTTTCTGTTGCACATTGTACTATACAGTTGTAAATGATTAATGTTTAAAATAGATCTTTTACTACCCCATTGTTTAAATTAAAAGAGATGCTATCTCTAACAATGCATTGCAAATTACATTATTGTTTGAAATATCAACAGTAGTAACATCAAAGAGTTTTAACATAGACATGTAAATTCCATCTGTAAACTCATAGCATCTTTAAAAAGGTTGGAGTGTAGAATAAAGCCATTACGCTTGTATTTCTGCTTTCTATTCTTTTCTTTGAACTGATTACAGACTAGCATGATAACATGATAGATAAATCGCTGAACCATCTGTATCACAGTTGTAACGATTTGGATCAGCAGTTTTATTTTTCAATAGAATATTGAAAATTCATTAATCATTTAGTTTCTTTTATATAACAATAGAATTGTTACATGATTCCGTATGATAATTTTGACAAAGGGAGAATGTTGTAATGCTGGAACCTGATTTTCGTCAAAATGTATTCAATATTTGAACAATGATTTTAACATTAGGAGAAAGTTGTATAATAAAGCAATTAATTATGGTAACGATTTTTTATTTCCATTTACATGTTTGTCTTGCTTGCTTCATTACTTTATTTCAATTATCACAATTGATTGGCCTGTTTCTTTTCCAAAGAGTAACATAATTTTGGGTTGTTCAACTGATTCCGTCTTTACAAGTTAATTAATTGGATAGGTTTTCCCATGTTTTTTATGTATAAAACGTACTTTTGAGAATGTCACATGTTCTGTTCTGATCTATTTTTGGCAATAACATTTTGTAGCGTTGTCCTTTTTGAATTGATATTCTTCAGGATCAGAAGCATAACTAACGGTATTCATTCTTATATGTGGCAGTGATTATTGAAATCACTTAAACATGGTGTTAAATTGTGTGTTTAATTGGTTTAATGCTAACTGCTAATGGAACAGTTATGGGTTCTTTTAATTTGTTATCATTTCAACAATTCTCTAGATTCTTCTAATTTGTTGTCATTTCAACAATTCACTATCAGTGATAGGGGCTTTTGATGTATTTTGGATCAACTACTTGTTTGCATTGTAACTAGCTTTAACCTTTGTATTTTTACGTTTCTTGTCTAAGAATGTAAAGTTAAAAGACTTGTCACATTTAAGGGTTACACAAACATGTCATAGTAGAGCTACATGTCTTTGGGAGAACTATCACATTGTGAGATTAGCATGCTAAAAATCTATAAGGGTGTCTTTTACGAGAGTTATGGCTCTCTCTTAACACAGGTCAGTCATTTTATGGTCCCCTTTCGACTGACTGTCACCATTTCCTCAAGACCATACTCACAAATGGTGTCAAGGGAGAGCCGAAAATTCAGACCTGGAAATTTTCTCCCAGGAGCGGGGATGGAACAAGGAACCTTTGTGTTATTTGTTCAATGCACTTACCACTCACTACACAATGATGATGTCTCTCTTGCGTTCTTGCTGATATGAAGGTTACCATAAGAATGGTTTTGAAAAAATAAAGTAATAAACATATGGGAAAGTCAGCTAATAAGTTTTGTCAACTATCATCCACATTATAAAACCTTTTTGAAACTTTGTGGAACTGTGAATAATTTCAATAAAAGGAGTAGGTCCAGTAAGACCCCTTTTTGGCCCCAAAATATAGCAGTTTTACAAAATTGTTAAAATATAAACTTTTAGTTATTTATTGGATAGAAGAATGGTTCTGCTACATAAATATAGGCTGTTTTTGACAATACAATGCACATATATTGGGTACTAGCACCATTAAGTCATGCTAAATTACTGAAATCTTCACAATTCCAGCATTTTAGTTAAATTTTAGACGGTTTCTGTGTAAAACGAAAGTGGCCGCATTCGTGTTCATCCAAAATATTGAAATTGAAGTTGTATTTGATGATAATGCATAACATATATAAAGATTGAGGATGAACACGGATGCGGCCACTTTCGTTTTTGGCAAAAACAATCTGAAAAGGTCCGAGTACACAGTTATCGTCCCTTGATTTTCGTTGTCCACGAATATAGTCCCTACTGTGGACAGTGTGTTACTTGTCAATTTTTTTTATACCCCTTCCAAATTTATTTATTTATGTTTTATGCCTCAAGTAGCAAGAAGGGGGATAAAATTACACTGTAAAAAAATTTGATTCATGAATTATAATGTAAAGTAGTGATTTGGTCCAGTTGAAAAAGGTCAAAAATTAGCATTTCGGAAGCTGTCAAAAGATTTCAAGCCCCCCTTCACATAAAATTGTCCGTATTTTGAGTTAGAGCTGATGAAGTTTTCTATAATTTTTCTATAATTTGTCCCAAAAGTAGTACAACACACTGTAAAAATATTATGGAGAAAGCCAATGGGATTTTTTTTATTTCCATTTATTGTCTAAAGGAAATGCACTACGAAATAACTGTGTACTCGGACCAAAGGTGACTTTTTTTTGCATATTTGGTAGATTTTTCATATTTGAGCTTGAATCGGATCGTTTTTAATGACTTAATAAGTTAAAATCTTTCACATAAATCAATTGAATCATATGAAATAGACACTTAAGTGTTTAAAATGTGGCCAAAATCTTTCGTCAGATGAAACTGAAATTTGAGGCCAAAATCGGTCCTTACCGGACCTACTCCTTTGAATAAATACTGTAACAGTTATTACGCTAATGGAGGATAAATGTCAGAGATACTTGAAAAGTAGGTAATTGCAGCCCTCAAAATAATCTGCACAAAAGTAACTTTTTTATTGAAAATGGTGAGAGAAATAGAGCAATAAAGCTATTTTTGAGTCTCTAAAGAGTTAAAATTACTTTTGACCATTTATGTGGATTCACTTGAACACTTGAAACGCTGCTCTGATTAGCTTAATTCCCAATGGCAGTTTGTAATTAGCTTATAAATTGCTACCTAAATAGAGTATTTTTTTACTCAATACTGATATGGTGATATCTTAATAAATCCAATCAAACATTTATGAATTTAATATTATGTAACTGAGAAATATATTGCTGTAAATTATGTCACAGTCTTATTAAAAATTTTGCCCTTAGACATTGCTTCTCTTGGGAATGAACTTATAAACCAAATTGGAAAGATGTGTTGAAAAGGCATTTGCATTTGTTTATTTGAATGTGTCTGGTACAAATGTATATAGATATATGGTTGAATTCTTTTACAGTTGTTTGGCTTTTTCCTTTTTTTTCTTCCAGAATTCAGTCTCAGCACAAGATTATTCTTTATACAATTGTGTGTTTTTACACTTTCTGAAGCAGTAGCCACCTGAGCCTACAATTTCAGCAAATAACTTAAATAGAATAAATAGAATACTGAGTACTGAGTACTTCATGGAAATTGTTGACATTGAAGCCACAGTTTTGTAAAAATATTGTTTTAGTCTTAAATAATTGATGTGAAATGTCAGTCAAAATTATAATCAAATAAAACCTTTATCTAGAACTGAAAGGTACAAAAAAATATACTACGAAGGCAATCACTAAATATATTATTGGCCTGAAGTAGCAATATTCAATTTGAGAATGTGTTAACTGACACGGGTTCAAAGACTTCGCAATTCCCCTATTCAAAGATCAGTGACAAGCAAACAGCTAAAACACTTATAATGAAAGACCTAGTTTTTTTTGCTAATATTATGTTTTGTTTTTGTGTCAGCTTTGACTATGATGAAAATTAAGGAAGCAGGACTTGGGCATACTGCTTCCAGTGTTGGCAGCATCAATAATTGTCCATATCTGTGTCAACAATTTAGGTTTTATTTACTATTGCTGTCTTTATCTCATGATACAGTAAATGAAAGCAAATGTTACAACCCTATATGGAAATCATAAACTTTTTAAATTATAACATGGGATTTGAAAATAATCAGTAGTGCATATTGATTTAAAATTTTATATGTATTAATGGAAAATTATGTAATGCGTCAATGAATGAACAGCATGAGTATATTTGTTAATAAATAAATAGTTACAACTGTAGATACCTATGGAGAAATGAATTTCATAAACTATCTTATCAAATTCAAAGTTATTAATAGAATTAATTAATAGTTTCATTATTCAGATATATCAGAAAACTGCAAGTGTATTACACTGAACAGTAGAATTAACTGTGTTAACAAAGAGGCGGTGATGTTCTTGAATCAATGTACATTAATTGATAATAGGATTTTCATTGAAATATTATGATACATGACACCTCTCTGGCTTTCAAATGTTTGTGTTTGAGGGTTCCTTGGCACAGGCACTAGTTTCTATTCATGGGAAGTTAGATTATCTATACATTAATGGGATAGTTGACCCTCACATGGATAGAAACAAGTGCCTGTGTTCCTCTGTGTGAATCCAGAACAGTTCTATGAAGCACAGAATTTAGAAAGTGCTATTTTCATTTTGTAGGATGCATGGTATAACATGCATTTGGTTTACCTTAAATATTTATAACAATTGAATACTTTGAAGTCATACATTTTCATTACTACTTATTTTTGTGTGTGGAATAAAAATGTTATTCCTTATTATTATAGTGGTACCTAATTTTGTGGTTCCATCAAACCTTTATTTCTCCCCCTTAACTCCATTGTCATGCCTGAGTTAGTACCTATCTTGCCTTTATAATACTCCATGATAACATCTTTCGATGTCACTATTTGGTACCTCAGTTAAAGCATTTTGCATTAAAAAATCTGTATAAGGCTTAAACAGATTTGTATCCAATATCAAAAGTATATACTTGGGAATATCTGACATTAATTTTCTTGATCCTACTGTTAATCAATTTCGCTAAGCATTATTATTTTAAGTGTGATGATTTTTTTTAAATGCTGTAACAGTTTTGTCAAATATTTTTTTCCACTCAAGTAAGCTTAGATTCCAACATTATATTGAAATAATATTACATTATGTAAACAATGTTTTTCGTAGAAGAAAGGGTTAAGCTTTTACTTTTCCTGGGGGACTAATGATACACGCTAGAGCAAGCAGTCCACAAGAAGAGGTATCAACTAAGAATATAGAAATAATAAAGATGTAATATGATTGCCAAATGAGACAACTCTCAGCAAGAGACCAATAATGACATAGAAATTCAAAACTATAGGTCACCATACAGCCTTCAACAATGAACAAAACCCATATGGCAAAGTCACTGTAAAGACAACAGTTTTTTGGTGGAAGTTGAAACCACACATACCTTTTGAAATGGTAAGTGAATATCCACTGAATTTGTTAAAGTACATGGTTGCAATTGATATGTTTTCTCTATGAATGATTAGTATCACTATATGAATATTTGGGTTCAGTTCATTTATTTCTGGTATGATTAGTAATAAGGGAGTAATATTGACGTTCTAATTGGTTAATTGTCAATAAGACTTGTTATTTAAACATTGATATTGTATTTACTGCTTGGATCATTTGGATGTAATGTTTTTTTATATCATTGGTTTTCTCCAAAGCAATTCCAGGCTTAACAACTTATATTGGTTTTATGTATTTCCCTCAGTGTTTTTTATTGCAATATCTGGACATGTTCAATTGAATAAGCCGTGCTTAATAAAGTTCTGCTAGCAAAAGGAACACAAAAGTAAATTAATAAAAGCTGTACGAGTTTAGTTGTTTCTGTAAATTGATGAATCCTGTTTAGTTCTGTTGATGGTGGGTTTGATTGGTCATGTGTTCTTAATGTGATGTGATAATAGTTTGTAACTTTATGATTATTTCATAATTCATAAATGTATTTAATTCATAAACACGACTGTACTTAAATAAATGTTTTATTTACAATTGAAGGGATTTATCAAACATGAAATTGCTAGTTTACAACATTGATCAAATTATTGCAAGTAATATGTTCTGTATTCAGAAAAGTTGAAATCTTCCAATGTTCCCAATATATTGAATAGAGAATTACTGCATGAAACCATTTAATTTACCTATACAGGCTCCAGGTAGTCTGCTGTTATTATCAGATATCCAGGTAGAAATAGAGCTTCCTGGAGCAAATTCATGTACAATTCTAGCTAATGAAAAATGAATCAACTTGAAATTACTGGTCTCTTTTAATTATTTCAATAGCAGCAGCTTGAAATCCAAAATTACAAAAGCAAAGGCAAAAATGCAAAATTTATCACAAGGTTTAAAAATTTTCAAAAATTTTCATCAATAATACAGTTTTGATATACAATTTATTCATATGTTATCTGAAACTTTTTTCACATTTTTTAATGTTCAAGTAACTATAGAGGACTTATACAGGAAAAATTCCTATTTAAAACAGGCACTTGTCTCAGAAAAAAATTCTTATTACCTTAGAATAACAGGGAGGGAATGTGAGACATTAGTACCTGTGCTAACTAGAAAATAATAGCTTTAGATATTTGTCATTGGAACTAATTCTTTCTTTGGTTTTACCATCTTGATGGATTGCTGTGTAACTTGTTGCTGACAGTTTGTATGTTCATGCTTTATGAGACAAACAACCAAGTCAGCTGTAACAATGGTATTTGGTAGATAATGTACACTGATGGACAGATAAGTTGTTTACTAAATACAATAATTGTTGATTTGAGGAAGATTATAGTAGGAGTGTGGATTTTCTTGGAAAAAAATCTGTTTTTCTATTTCTTTAATTCAGCCAGTTTATTTTGGGATGAATTCACTTTAGAATTCATCTAAATTTTTCTTGATTTGAACAAAATCTTAAATGCCATTCATTAGGAAAACATATAAATATAATTATATTTACATTAAACACTTGTATTTATTGTGGCCTATCTTTTATGGTAGAAAAAACAAATATAAAGTGAAATTTGTACAGTAGTGACGTAGTACCCATCACCATCATGAATTCACCTAATTTATTTTTTTAATATTTTGTTGGGAATTTGTTGCAATCAAGGATTTATAATATATTTACTATATAAAATTTCAATTTTAATTTTGATTTTGATTTTGATTTTGTTTTTTCTTTTGATTCTTATTATTTAAGTAACAAAAAACAGGTTACTTAAAGGGGCACTATAGCTACTAGATATTTAAAAATACTGATTTATTATTTTTTTTTTTGCTCAATCATTAATGAAATGCAATTAGTGAAATAATAATTCACTTTTAGCTGGCAGTATGGTTCAATTTTTCAAAATAAGCAAAAAAACATTGATTATGAATTATTCACTTGCAAGTGAAACAAAGGTAAACCATTTGATTGACTGATTCAATCCACAAAAATATCATTCATATAATACCAGTAAAATTGATGATAAACATTTATTTTTTCATATATAATATGAAATTAAATAGACCTAGAAAAATCCAACAACATGAGTTTGCTTAATCTATTTATATCTATTTTTATGTTTACATCGCTTATTTGGTCATGGGTTGACTTTAGCGGTCAACTGGATAGTTAATTAGATGGTGTCTAGACTAAATTACACACAAAACAAACATATTTTCAAGTCCAAGGCCGTGCCCTGCTAATTATCATTGTCATATTTTTTTTTTATTTTTTTTTTTATACCCAAAATAAAAATGATATTAGTATAGTGACTGCAATAGTCAATTTGTCTATTCTGTAATAATAACTATTTTTCTGATCTGGCTTCTCATACAGTTTAGTCGAAGAATGAAATATTGTATTGTAAAAGTAGGCATGATATGTATTTCCCCTTAAAAACGTAAGATTTGATTTAGAGCTAAATAACTATTTAAAATCTATTATATTTTTACATTATTTTTTAAATCTAATAGGCTTTTGGAATTATTTTGCTTAGATTGTACCTGAAATTGTTCCATGTAGACAGTGCTAACTACTTTTGAGTTTTAAGTGTTTTGATAGCGAGAAAAATACAACAGTAACTGCTTTAAGTGAATGTAAGAAGATTTTTTATGAAAGCATGTGAGATTCTCAAAAGTTGAAGGCCCCTTACTGATGGTATTGAAAGAAATGTTCATTTCAAATGAGAAATGTTATTTTCAGGTAAATGTTAGATCAAGATAATCTTAATTTGATCAGTTCATCATGGTATTGTGAAAAAAAATGTAAATGTATCTTTTCAAGTGAACAGCAGTCTAAGTAGTTATCAACTAATGAACTATCAGTAATTATAAATCTGCAATCCAAACATTTTCTGAATCTGAATTACATTTGAGAATCCTTATTTAAGGGAGTGTTTTTAAAAGATTTTATTGTAAAAGATTTCTTTAGTTCTACCATAGATGTAATACCCATTACATCTATGGTTCTATTGACTGTCTGGAGTTTTAGTAAACTTGGGTTAATGATAATGAGTAGTTGCCAGGGTAAACCATGGATTAAAACATTAAGTAACCTTCTTTTCATCAGTTATAATTGTTTAGGTGTTACATTGTTCGGTCAAAAGTAAATCAGACTACATTCCTGAGTGATGTATTTATACACAGTCACATCAGATCAAAATGTGGAAATGTTTGCAAGCTGGTGGTAGAATTTTTTATGGCCCCGCAAAGAAGTTGTCGGTGCCATATAATTTTACCTTTGTCCGTCATTCCGTAATTCCGTCATTTCGCAACAAACCATTATACAGAGTTTTTCAGATATTGGGCTGATTTTTGGTATGTCAGAGTTAACCATGATGAGTTACAGACCAATTTTAAGTTACTTCCGCTTCTCTAATTTTTGCCAAAATTAAAGGATTACAACTTTGAAAATTGTTGAAAATGACAGTTATACAAACATTTTTCTATATGCCTCAAGATTTTGAGCTGATGTTAGACTACCATCATGTTTGTGTCAACATGTGCTATTGAAATTGCAGATTTTAAAACTTTTTGAGATGGGCCATTCGTGTTGCTTTGACACATTTAGTTTAAAAATACCTATACCAATATAAAAAAATAACAAGATGTATGTATGCCAATGACACACCTATCCACAAGAGACCAAATGACACAGAAATTAACAACTATAGGTCATATTATGGCCTTCAACAATGATCAAAGATTATGCCGCATAGTCAGCTATAAAAGACAACAAAATGACAAAAGACTATTGCTGGTGCATAGTCAGCTATAAAAGACATCAAAATGACAAAAGACTATTGCTGGTGGAATGCCAAGCTCCTTATAATTAAAAAAGAACTTGAGCAATGTCTCTTTATAGTTAGTACATACTGTCTTACCAAACGTTCTATAAGAATTTGCTTTGAATCATAAGAATTGAGGATTATCTTGTCATCAAGGCTGTAGTTATAACAAAGGTACAATCTTAATGAGGCATCAACATAAAACATATCACAATTGCAATAATTTGCCTGCTTGATTGCTTATCTTATATTATTATCTTGTTGCACCAATTATATTGATGGATAGTTGTTCACATGTAACATGCAAAATTTTTGTGATAAAATACCTCCTATATATATGATTTTTTTATTGCCATATGTATTTATTTTCCAGTTTCTTCGATTAGTCAGTCAGTAAAAGTACATTAGGAGATGAAAAATGTGTTACCACTGGTATTCACTATCTTTAAGCATTTTTCGAAATCAAAGCAACTAAAAATACCAGCAGAGTACCCTGTCTTATACATTGATTAGTACAATTTGTTTGGATGAAATTTGGTGAAGTTTATTCATTGCATTGGTTTAATATATTTTTTGTTTTGCATTTCCCGTATCAGGCAAATCTTCAGTCTAGTAGCCTGCTTGTACTGAAAAGTTCAGTGTAGGAAATCTAGCAATTTAACAACTAACATAACTTTCAAATATAACTTTGCTTCAATCCAGGAGGATTTGCTCTTTCACAATACCTATTGCCAAACTATCTCTTCAGTCTTAACAGGTGAACAATTTAGCTACTGCAAAGTTGTTACTTAAAAAAGCATGTACAATGTAATGAATATTGTTTCCATCCAATTTCTGCTACGTAAATAGAACACATAGTTTAGAGATCATAAAGCAACACTATTTTAGTATAATAAAGTTTGACTTAGAATATAATCTATTTATTCAATATTTCAAAACTTGTTTTTTGTTGTTGTTTTTTTTTCTATAAGAAACTGATTTACTAATAAAACTAGTTTAAAGTTAAACATCCTCCAGTGCTAAAAAGAAATTATGGAAATCTTGCTTTAATAGTCAAATCTGCAGACATGTGATGCTGCTCACATTCAGCAAGATCACCATTTAAAGATTTATGTTATTGTAATTTAAAAGAAACACAGGTAGCTATTGTCTTAGGGGTCATCCATAATTGTCAACCATTTTCCAAAGTGTACAAAACGTACACTTGGGGGGAGGGGGTTCAAAAATCAACATTTTTACTGTACGCTTTTTTTTTTAATCTCCGGAATTTATATCGTTTCCGTAGGGAAAGTCGATTTATAAAATCGAGAATTGGCTTGGGTATGTTTCTCTTCTTATTTCTTCTTTATTATTTTCACTTGATGATATTGATTTCGATATCATAATTCTACTCAATCGGGATTGAACGATTAAAAGATCAAATCATATGAAAACTAAATCTTTCAAAAATGTGAACTAGTAAAATTATTTAAACAAAAAGTTTGCAAGCATTTCTCAGTACCCCCGATTGTCAATTTCACCTGCTTTGTCGTTATCGTTATCGTTTTACTCTGTTTAATAAACAAAATTGATGGAAACACTAAATTCTTTGAATTTTTTGATTTTGACAAGACGCCATTTTGTGAAAGATTTTAAACTGGTCTTTAGATTAATTTCCTTGTAATGCATTCCAAAATAGTAAACCAGTAAACCGGAAGTAAACTTATTTTTCTTAGTATAAGCCTCCTTTAATAAGAAGCACCCCCATATGAAGTCTAACCTTAACTTAAAAAATATCCAATATATGTACACGTTACAGTATATATATATATATGTTGTGTACAAGATGTAAGTTTGTACAAATTATAATTTGTACAGGGTTTTTGTACAAGTTATAAGTTTTTTGACACCTTCCTTCTTGCAACAGGTGATACAGGTGTATCTTATAAAATGTACCAGTGGAATTTTTTAAATTCAAAATATTATACTTCAACCTAACATTCAGTGCTATTCTCCTTGTCTTCAAACTGGAAATGAGGATACCAGAATTGTTTAAATTCTAATCTTATTTTTTTCCTTATACCATATTCATCTCCATACAAAATCTTTGTGTGGTCTTATAATGTTTTTGTATGAATGCTCAGTATTAGACTGTATCATGAAGTTGTGAAAATATGACAGAAATATGCGAAGCAAAAGACTGTGTGCTTGCATCATTCATTTGTGTTCAGCAGGTCATAAAACACTGATAACTTGTACAAAAAATCTGTACAAATTATAATTTGTACAACATTACAACTTGTACACAACATATATATACATCAACGATAATAGTGCCATGAATGGCATATTTACAGGGACCTATTAAATAGAAATACAGGCGGGAAATTTAAAAACTCAAAATGTTTTAAAACATTACACTTTTATTGATTGATGTCTTGAGCTTTGATTCCATCAACAACTGTCAGTCCATACTTTACCAATGCAATATAACCATGCATTTCCCTTTCTTTGATTCTTAGCATAATTTATGTGCCCCTTTGTTAATCTTTTGAATGCTCTAGGTGCCCTTTTTATTGGAGTTACCATTCCCACTGTGTGATAGGGGAAACACTAATCTTTGTACCTTATTCTGACAAAACACAAGCATCACAGATAGATGTCATCAAATAAAACAGTCAGATATATTTTAGTTTTTTTCAATGCAAATTTCGAAATTAAACTAAAATATAATGGACAGGATCCGGATCTTCTTTTTATTAAGAATGACTGATTCTTCTCTTGAAATCTGAAAATGGTTGATGTACACTTTTTGAGGGAGGGTGGGGGGTCTGAAAAAGTGTACGCTTTGTACACTTTGGAAAATGGTTGACAATTATGGATGACCCCTTAGAATATAGGTGTTCACCTAGTTTTTTTTAGGTTTATTTATTTCATTAATTATCTTCTATATGTACTTAGCTATTGTCTTAGAATATAGGTGTTCACATTGTTTTTTTTTATGTTTATTTATTTCATTAATTATCTTCTATATGTACTTATTCTTTTTCAGATGACATTCTGTTACTTCAATAAAGCTTGGTGTGGTGCTGTAAATGTACTGTCACTTTCTGCTCAATCAATGGTAAGAGAACTATGTGTTATATATACTTTAAAAGTGGGTCATATCATAATTATGCATTGCAGGATGAAGAAATGCACTAAAAACACTTGTCTTTTGTTTTGTATTTTTTTAAGTGTGCTTTAGGGATTTTGTTCCTTGAATTAATGCTATATAATATCTGTTTGCCTTTACATTTAAGATTAAATATGGTATGCCTCTAAGTTTATTCTACAGTGACTCCTTTTATGATCTTCTGTTTTGACTACAATTTGCCTTAAAATAGAAATGTTTTCTTAAATTGTTATGGTGAACCTTTTAATGATATTGGTCTTGACGATTATTATAAGATGGTTCTGTAAGAAGCAACGGCTGACATTGTTTTCTATTATCGGTTGTCCTGTGATAAAGACAACTTTAAACAGGTAGCCATTTTAAATGAGTTTTACAGGAAATATTATAAAGATCAAAATGACATTTATCAAATAACAATATTACATACAGAGTATGTGAGTTAATTAGCTGGTGGGAATACAACAGCTAAGTTATGATTTATCTCATCAAGGCTTTAATCACATCCATGATAAATTAGAGACTTCCCTCTAGGGAGAAATAACTGTCTTCTAATATACACTAACTAGATCATATAAATTATACCACTGGAGTATGTAGGAGGATTAAGTTCAGTTTTATTTCTTATGATTCTCATTTTTAAAGCTTATAATAGTTAAATGATTCAAAGCTACAATTGTCTGCTATTCTGTTGAAAATTAACGAAAATAGTTTATAATACCCACTGGTCAAAGACAGAACACATTATAGTTAAATGCAGATGATTCAAAGCTACATGTCTGCTATTCTGTTGAAAATAAATGAAAATAGTTTATAAATACCCACTGGTCAAAGACAGAACACATTATAGTTAAATGCAGATGATTCAAAGCTACATGTCTGCTATTCTGTTGAAAATAAATGAAAATAGTTTATAAATACCCACTGGTCAAAGACAGAACACATTATAGTTAAATGCAGATGATTCAAAGCTACATGTCTGCTATTCTGTTGAAAATAAATGAAAATAGTTTATAAATACCCACTGGTCAAAGACAGAACACATTATAGTTAAATGTATATCAATGTCCCTCTGTCTGTCCATCTATTTGTCAACAGTTTGTATGATTACTCACAAGTAAATATTTGTATGATAATTTGGCTTTAATACATTAAAATAACATAAGAAATGAGGATAGAAAGCTTGTTGTCGATTTAAAAAAAGATTTTTTGTCATTCTGCTATTACAGATCTTTGACACACAGATTTAATAAGACAATTCTTCAACATTCTTAAAGTGATTTCCTCCAAACTTTTACATTATTATGAGGTTTCATGAAAGGAAATGCTTATCACAAATCATGAATATCAGTATTAATTTCCTCCAAACTTTATTGTTGAGCTTTATTAAAGGAAATTAATTTTCTGGTTTGTCATGCAAGAGTTATGGGACTTTAGTTATTAGATTTTAGTAAAGTTTTTACATATTGTACTATAACTTTAGTATGCTTTGATTGATTCAGTGGAAACTTTGCATAATTGTTGAACATATAATTAAATGCCTATGAAATATCACATTTCATTTTTGCATCAATTTCAATATGCAAAATAAAGGTGTATCATCCACTGTTTATTAATCTTTTAATGTTGTTGTCCCTTTGCACGACTCATTGCCAGATACATAGAAATAAAGGATGTCTGTTTGTCTGGTCATTTCTCTAAAATATTTAGTTATTGCCCTTGTTTCTAGAATAGATAAAGTATAAGCTAAGCAAGGGACACTATAATTCTGATCTTTTGATTTAGTTTAAAATTTCTGCTTACCATGAGATTATGTTAGAAGGTGGCATAAAAAAAAACAATTAATCAATTTACTTTCTAAACTATTGGTCATTATTCTACCAATTGAATATTTCTCCAAAAAAGCGCTATGTAAAGTGTAAAATCTTTATTTTTCAATTTTGTCTTGCCAGTAACCAAGTTTATAAGAGAGACAACAATTCAAGTATTTCATTTCCTTGTAGTGGTATTTATGGTAATTATGGGGCCAATATTAAACCAAAGTTGGGCTCAATCAATATGAGGGTATCTGTTATGATTTTAATCGATTTACATGATTTCCAAAACTAAAGTAGAATCAGGTGAGCGACACAGGCTCTTGAACATTACTTATGATCTAATTAAGTGGTCCAGTTATTTTTCATTAGGCCTGTTTCTCTATAATGTAACGGAACAGAGCTTCAATATTTGGAATGTATCAAGTAATATGTCTATGTGTCTCCAGAGGCCAAGTTACAGATTTTGGATTATGATTATTCACAAAGCAAGTTTTGGAGTAAAGATCAAGTGGTTAGCTGAGTTTTGAAGGAAACGCCTAATGTATAAGTTAACTCAATTAAAAAATGCCACTGTTTGTGTTAATGAACTGGTCTAAGTGGACTGAGTTAACCATATGAACTGATTGAAAATATTAACATATCAAAGGAACAGACAGTGTGCTGCTTTTTTTTTTTAATTTTAGCAGTTAACTTAATTTTTTAAACAGCAGAGAACTTGCTAACAAACAATATATGCTGTGCATCCTTCAACTTTAATTTACACAAAATTCATTTTCAAACTGTTTCATATGTTTGTTGATCCTGCAACATTTATGTGTGGAAGTTTAACCTATTTATTTTTGATACGACCAAATCCCAGTAAAGTGTTAAAGTTTGTTACATGTACATCAAATATCTTGTCAAACTTTTAGACAATTTTATGAAACACTGAAAGCAGCTTTTTTATGCTTAAAATATAAAGGCTGAAGCAGACCTTTTAAAAATATTTATTTTTCATTTTCAGTATTTTTATGATAGATGGACTTTATTTTTGAAATAGATGACATTTACAGATAGTTTAGCATCTCATGTATAGAAGTTATAACATACTTCTTAATACCAATAGTAAAGATTAATGACAAGATTTAAACCTCTTATAAAAAACGTACAACATATAAAAATTCACAATGAGACTCTCTTTAACAAATTCTGCAACCTATTATTGAAAATCACAAGTCTTGAATTACAATTCTGCTACATTAGTTGTATATGTTAACAACCAAAAAACTAATTAGCTGGCTTCAAGTTATATCTGTCCTTCTCAACAAAAGCTCATTAGGAAGTCAAAATATGCTTACAGCAAAATTCAATTTAAATAAGATTCTATTGAAAGAGTTTTGAGAAGGGAATAAAATCTGTTTTTCAGACAACACAGACAGCTTTCAATCTTGCAGCATAATTGATGGAATTTGTGAATAAAATATAGATTACTCTTCTTATTTTAGAATTAAGATAAAAACAAATTTGAGAAAAAATGTGAAGATATCAGTTAAAGGCAAAGCTTGATATTTGACCGATTCTATAAGGCAGCCTCTCAACATTTTTTGTGTTGCTTCAACAAGTTATAAAAGGCAAGACTTAAACTCACTGTTTACAGGGGATGGATGGGTGGCACTGTCAAAAGTGTATTAGTTTGTCATTTAAGGGGAACCACTAGTGGTAGGTCAATGATATTTGGTATGGAGTTGTATGAGTAAATCAGCACATCTAATTTCCATGAAGATTATTTGGATAATTTTAAAGGGAACACCTTATGACAAGTCAATGGTATTTGATATGCATGTTGTTATCATTGGCATTTCTCATTTTCCCTAAAAGTTATTTGGCCCTTTACCTTCAGTCAGGCTTCATTTCCTTTGATGATTTTCACTAATTAAAATAAGCCATTTAAATGAAAAAAGCCAGACATATCTGTGTGTCAATAGTTTGTCCTTTATGTTTGTGTTCAGAGGCGGATTGTGGGGGAGCCCAGGGTACAGGGCCCCCTTTTTGTTAGAAAAACTTAGATTATTAAATAGGGAATCACTAAGCCATGACTGGACCAGACCCCATCTTAGCCAGTCGGTCCCACACACCATTTTATTATAATTTCTGGGTCAAACACTAAGGTTTTTACAATGATGTTGATCAGCTGTAGATAGCTTTGTATATCTGTAGTAAAAAATCTCAAGGTCAAGATAATGTCATCAGCAAGAGATCAATTCTTAATAAGAGTCTGATACTATTTGATAACAGTGGCAGATCCAGAACTTTTCCTAAGGGGGGCCTGCTCCAGTCATGGTTCAATGATTCCCTATATAATCAACCAAATTTTTCCCACGAAAGGGAGAGCCCGGGCCCCCCAGTGCCCCCCCCTAGATCCGCCTATTGATATTAACTGCCTGCAGTTTAAACAAGTCGTAGATTAAAGCAGAGACTGCCAAAGGTATCAACAGCATATTTTTTCAAAATAGTGTGGACAGTAAATATATCATAAGTCTTCTATTTTAATTAAAGGAAAGGGAAAAAAAGCAGTAACAAACAATAAACTGAAACTCACATCATTATGTTTAAGTGTTTGCTTTAATAATAAGTAAATAAAGTTAATAAATGTGTGCTTAAGTTACAGTTATCTAAATGATCGATTACAAATTGAGTGCACCTGACTTAATACAGCATTGAAATTTAACATGTTTATCATGTTTATTATCAAAATGGTGCATTTCATAAGTTTATATGTAAAACAGGCAGCATGTATAAATGTTACATCTTTGTTTATGTTTGTGTTTACATTGATATTGATCAGCTGCAGATGCAGTTATACATCTGTGTATTCAGTTTACATTTTTGATGAAGAAAACACTTATTCAACTCAATTGATCTGTGAGCAGAGATTTAATAATGGATAAAACAGAAACCCCTAATCTAATACAAGTTGTTTGCATTCCTTTTCAGTAATGGCAGTTTTTGTCTTCATGGACATATTTTCACTATATGAATTTGTATATAAAGTAATTTGAACATAATAATTCTGAATTTAATGCTTATTTCATATGTGTTAATTTGCTCTTATGGTCCACTTATAAAATTGGTAAATTTGATGATAAAAGAAATTCAATGCTGTATCTTTCCCATAACATGCATGTACTAATGCCAAATTGTAGTTATATAAACGGGGTATTGAATTTTTTATTAAAAAATAAATTATTGAGTTACGCCATAGTCTAATTAGAAAATAAGGAAGCATAATGTTTGAGATAAATTCATAGAATGTATTGTGTTGATCTTTTCAGTTTTATAATTTGTTTTGCTGCTAAATGATCAAATTAACGAAGCTGCTTGAAAGTCTTGAAACTTCCTGCAAGAATACATAAAACAAGCCACCAGCATGTTGACATGGCATTTAGATATAAAACAAGCCACCAGCATGTTGACATGGCATTTAGATAACTCCCAATGATCATAATAGGATGAATTATGAATTCATTTCTTAGTGAGACAAATTTTATTTCATTCATTCTTAGCATAATTCAAGTAAATTGCCCCTTTGAATTTCTTCCCTTACTTGTTCAGTGCCATGATTATGAAAGTGGTTTAAATATGGAAACAAATGAAAATTAATGACATGAAATTTATATCTTAATGTTGTTGGCAAATTTATTTTTGAACATTCGGAGCATGCACTGATTTTTGTTGTGATTTCCACCGTAAAGATTCATTTAATAATTCTTTCATTGATTTTCGTAGAATATATAAAGTGTAAATTGATTTTGATTTGAAGAAATTATGAAGTGAATCTAACTGTCATAAAGATTCTTTTTCTGTTAGATTGAAATCAATTTTATCTGTGAACAAAAGTCATGTATAGAAAAATAAATGGAATGTAGAGAGACATAGATAGAAGCTATTGACAAATTATTCTTCACATAACAAAAAGACTGGGGTTTATTATAGTATTGTACAATGGGATGCATTAACAACAAAGGCGGAAGACAAAATTTTTGTTAAAGTCCATTCAAAAGTAATTATTTTGATAGTTTTATATAGTTTCTTATGACTTTTTTTCCTTCTTTATGTTTTGGTGTAAATATCATGAAAGAATATAGTCTGTAAAGGCAGACTTTTTAGTTATCTCTTCTTTATTTTGGTGTCCAGACTCCCACTTATTTTAACAAATTCAAATGACAAGCATATTTAAAAAAGATTGTCATGTAAATAAACAGATGTATCATCTTTTAACTTCATTTGCTAAGATTTATTGAATTTATACTGTATATGTTCAGGTTTAGATATTGGTCACACACAAAACCACAATCGTAATTCATAGTGTTTGGTCTAAGATGTTACTGACAAGAATTCACCAAAGAATGAGCCTTATTTGAGAAGAATTTTCTTTTATCACCTTATTGATTACTACCGTTTCTTAAATGAATATTTCATTTGGTATGATTTATAACTATAATAATCCTACCTTTCCTTTAATATCCTTCTGCTGAAAGCATTTATGCAAAGATGCTAGAAAAAAATAGCTCTGAGTCAGAGCACATCCTTTTTATTAAATTTTTAAATTTTTATTTGATAGTGTAGTCCAGTGGCGGATCCAGGGGGGGGGGGGTTCCGGGGATGCGCACCCCCCCTTTATTTTTGCCGATCAATGCATTTGTATCGGGACATATGTTTTGCACCCCCCCTTTGCCCTGGGTGCCCTGGGTTAGCACCCCCCCTTTCGAAAATTCCTGCATCAGCCCCTGGTGTAGTCCTACATGTTACTGTACTCCACAACTTTTCTTGCTTTTTGGAGTGTATGATCTCCATATCAAAGTTTGTTTAGCACAAAGTTTTCTAATTGATGGTAGTAATAATAGCCAGGGGTAGAGTTGAAAATTTTATGTGTCAAGTTTGTTATTTTTTTGTTTTTCGACCCCTGCAGCTTAAAGCAGTATACCCTTGCCTAAATGTCTGTTTAAGTTTACAATTACATCACCATACAGTTATACCTTGATGTGGTACAAATATTTAGTCATTTTCATATAGCATTAGAATAAATATTTATAAGACTTACTTAAAATAGCTACAGGTACAGACAGATGTGAAACAAGGGAAGCTTAAACCAGACAGATGAGCTTAGTTATACTAAACCAATGCAATATTTTTATATTGGTTATAAGGAGAACTTATTTTGCTGTCAAAGTTACAATTAAGGTGCCTCCATCAGTTAGATTGAAAAGGTCTTGTATTATTTTAATTCCAAAACTAACTTTATCTCATAGTTTTAATCCATTTTTTACTGAAATGAAAGTTTCAGTTTGAAACTTATCTAAGTATTAAAGCTATATAAACTACTTACTTTTTTGGTTGTAAATCATTTGTTAGTATAAAATAAATGTACTTATTTAATTGAATACATAAGCTTACCTTGTATATAACTGTCCTGATGTCCGATTTAAAACTCAGAATCAAGAAATATATCAATAATAGCAAGATTTGTGCTACAAACCCACCCACCTATTCTTTAGCCAATCAGATTAGCTAGCACCTGTTAATGCTTTGTTATACAGATTGCATTTTTTTGTAATTATGAAATAATAGGACCCCAGGTATTGATTCTGACTGTTACCAGATGCAAGGGCATTTAGTTTGTTAAATTCTTCAGTGGCAATAAATACATTTGAGTAATTAGTTAAAAAAAAAAAATTCAAAACGTATAAAATGTATTATTATTGAAAAAAAAGATAAATCTGATTATGAGTAAAACATCTTGTTTTGTAATAAATACAAAAATTGAGGAACAATCTAGAACTTACTGTACTGAGTAAGTTTTTGAATTGTCTTCGTGCTATAAAAAGTCTTGATGTAGACTCTTTTTACAATATTTCAAAAAGTTTTCACGAAAAATTGTTATCTCAATCAGTGAATGTTGAAAACAAAATATAAACATGTTTGCTCCTAATAAGTCACCCATATTTTAATCAAATAAAAAATTGTAAGGAGTTTTTATACTGCCGCAAAAATAAATTTGCGTTGTATAATGGTATGATGTTGTCGACGTCGTCTTCCGAAGACGCATATAGTTTCCGGACAATAACTTTAGTTTTAGTTAATGGATCTCTATAATTTTTTAAAAGAAGGTTCAATATCACTAAAGGAAGATTGGGATTGATTTTGGGGGTTGTGGTCCTAATAGTTTATGAATTAGGGGCCAAAAGGGGCCAAAATTAAACTTTTTGTTTGTTTGATTTCATCAAAAATTGATTAATTGGGGTTCCTTGATATGCCGAATCTAACCCTATATATACAATCATAATATTTAGTCCCCTTTTTCAAATTGGTCTACATTAAGGTCAAAAGGGTCCAAATTAAATTTAGATTGATTTTAACAAAAATTGATTTCTTGGGGTTCTTTGATATGCTGAATCTAAGTATGTATTTTGGATATTAGACCATAATAGGTAAATGTCCAATTTAAAATTTTTAAGTACTTAGACCACATTCATTCTGTGTCAGAAACCTATGCTGTGTCAACTATTTAATCACAATCCAAATTCAGAGCTGTATCAAGCTTGAATGTTGTGTCCATACTTGCCCCAACTGTTCAGGGTTTAACTTCTGCGGTCGTATAAAGCTGTGCCCTGCAGAGCAACTGGTTGTACCTTAAACCAATTGTTTCATATCCATGGTTATTTTTATGTACTATTAAAAGACAATCTGTGCCAGTAATTTTAGTCAAGATTTGACAGAATTTCTAAGCATCTAAAGATTTAGGACATAATTGATTGCAGACATACTAGCATTAATTTTTTTCATTGGACATTATCAAAGTGGTTTTTTTTTAATTGAAATCTGAAGAACTAATCTACTGTGTCTGTTGTCATCAGATTTCCTGTATAATATAATCTATTATTTTTTTTCATTGGACATTATCAAAGTGTTTTTTTTTTTAATTGAAATCTCAAGAACTAATCTACTGTGTCTGTTGTCATCAGATTTCCTGTATAATACCATCTTAAAGGAAAAAAAATAAAACAGGGCTTAAAACAGGACAAAATCTAGCATTTCAAATTATTCAATACTTAAGTTTTGATGTTTTTCCCTGTAAATAGGTTATGAAATCCACTACCTTCATTTTTTTTAGTCTTAGTTGATTAAGCTCTTATAGTTTCTTCACATGTTTCTGGGTGAAGATGTTTTTTAGAATACACTAGTTACCTCTTCAGTATACTGAACAAAACTTTGTTCTTTTTAATGAACTTTGTTTCAAAAAAAATTAAATAGCCTAGAGTAGATATAACTAGATTTTGCACTTATTAAAACAGAGTTGCTTGTACTTGTGAACTTTCTAACATTTTGCAAGCATGGCATACTTCACTATTTTAAAAATCTATGAAATCATATGAGACTATGCAGTGCTTTTTGTTAAGTTTGAATGAATTCCAGATTGTCTTTTAATGAAGTGGCTGTTCGTGTCTGAATTGTTTACATGTTTCTGTAAACTCTAATTATTGATAAAAATATAGGCCAAAGATTATCTTGAAAAAACTTGTTTGAAAACATCAAGATTACAGAGTGTGTAAACAGGTATTGTCACAAATGTCTTAGATAAACTATAAGGTCATTGTAGATATTTTTCCTACTTGTTTCTGATATAAGCCAGGATGTTTGTAGATTGCTTATCTATTCACTATGATGGATCCATTCTTGCTTTGGTTTACTGGATAAATGTTTTGACAGTTATAGTTAGTTGTTCCTATGTAAACAGCTTAGTCTTGCTTAATGATTATTGAGAAACCAGTTGAGTAGGTTTTGATTATCTTGATCATGAAATAATTTGTTCTTTATAAATAGAAAGTGCCATGTAATTGGAACAGTTGGATGCATGCGATATTTCATATGACACCATTTTTTAATGATTTAATTTGAATCCTTGGTTTTATGGTGACCTGATTCAGTGGGAAATATCAAGCATTTATCACAATAATTGGTATTGGTACTGAAGATCTAATAATTGATATGGTCTAAGTTATAATATTGATTGAAATGTAATTTTGTCATGGAACATTTTAAATATATTTTATAAACAGTTGGAAATTGTATGCTATGATTCCATTAATTCTTGGAAAAGTTACTTAATATGAAAATGAAGAGTAATTTTAAGTCACTAAAAGTAAGTTCTTTCAGAAATACAAATGTCAAGATGTTAGAAGTTTTTCTCTAATTGTGAATTGTTACATTCTGGTTGTCCTGTTTGGTGATTCTGTTGTCTAGAGATAATATTGTTATTATATCCATCAGATCATTACAAGAATTGATTACAGTGAATATTGTATATGATTACCTAATTAATGTCCAATTCTACTGAAGCCAATATCTAACACATTTGAAGATTGCATTGCAACTTAATTTCCCCAGCGTGAACAATTGGAAATTCTATAACATGGACAACATAAGAAAAATAGAAACATATAGTCAAAGATGAATCGTTTAGTTACAAAATTATATAGGAACAAGATGTTTGGTTAATTTATTGGTAAAGTTGTTATACTTGAGAAGAATAGGCAATAATCAGGTGCTGGATTTAAGGATATTGATGTGTCAGTACATAAATATGTCCCATAATAAGTTTCTGTTCTCTAACTTTAATTTGCCTCAACCAAATGTTATGAAACTTATACACAATGCTAATTTATTACCACAAAACACAGATTAATTTGGAATTTGAGAGTCATCACTTTTACTGTTCTGGAGTTATTGAAGTTATCAAAAATCATGAGTGCATTAAAAACACACATCACCATGGCCCAAAAGAAAAATTCTGAAAAATGAACAATGATAACAAATCATTACAAGCCTTACAAAAATCGTTGATTGTAAAGTCTGTGTTCCTGAATGTAAGCAGTTCCTGTTTTATGTGGCATCTGAGTTGTGTACCCATGCAGTAAAAATAGAGACTATAGTCATGATTGGTATTGTCACAATCTTGGAAAAGAGGATTATATCTGTTATTAGGTAATCTTTTACAGATATTCCTTAAATTGTCAAGAACATGAAGATGTTTTCCGTAAAACCCTTAAAGGGATGACTTTAACTTTACCTGGCATTTGGATCTGTGTAACCAGTATTATAATAAACCAGCCATTAATGAAATCATCATAAGAAACACAAACCCCTTAGTCAAGGTTAGTTTACCATGAAGTTGTGGTTACAAAAATATGAAATATGTACACTTGTTTATTACCATAATTTCTTTTTTAATTTACTCCAAATGAGGTTTTTGACCCAGAATAATGCTTTCCCCTATACATGGAATTGCTGGTACATTTGTATCCAATTTAATAACACTAAAATGAGAAAATGAAATATGCTTATTTAGAATTAATAATGCCATATGGTTTACTTGCTTTTCTCCATATTGAAAATCAATTCCCAATTAAAATCAAATAGTTTTGTCCTACAAATCAAGCTGTCATCATTTAAATCACCATGGCACCATTTTTTGTAAATTAAGGTTCTAATTTTGGAATATTCATTTATAGAGGATTTGATTTTAAATGCAAGCATAAAGGTCATGATAGTTTAATGAAATGAATTTTGCTGTAGAAAATTACTACACTAATAGATATTTTTCATTATATCCAGTGCAGTATTCTAGATTAAAGAAAAGAAATAGTACCACAGCATCAGTTCTGAAAATTTGTCTCTAAGTCTTAAGTTTTTTTTACATTTTTTTTTACTGTGTAAATGATGTACCACAACAGGAACACTGACTATCTTGCATTGCAATATATCCTTGTGCCAAAATGTCCATCAGCAGTAGTATAGGCACAGTTAGTGCCAGACATGTGTGTATAAAACTCATTTGTAGTGTTTATATATTTTGATCCCAAGGGGAAATGAATCTTATTTAGACTGTGCCAAATGTTCACATATTTAAATTATACTACTGTTGCTTACTTTTTGTTTTGCTTTATTTTTTTGTATTATGTATTATTTGGGAATGATCTTATAATTTTGTTTAAAATTTTATAGAGCAAAAGAAAATGTTTTCCTGCTACGTCATTGCTTAAATCGATTCTGGTAACCAACGTCATTTCAAGTCTCAATTTTTTATCATTTATCTTTTCAAGATCACAGGATTTTCTGAAATCTCTGTCATCTATCATATGTCTTGTTAGATCTGGCACCCAAACAAATGTTCAATTACTTTTCTATTGCATGCCGTCCCCAATTTGGCAGATATTGGAAGTTATTATCTTTTTTAACAGTTTTCATTTTGAATATCATGTATTCAGCTTTATTCTATATCAGTTTTTGAAACAATTTATTTAATGATTAATTTCCTAAAATAAAGAAAAGACGTTTTCAGAATGTGATTGAGCTGAATATTGTACTGTTTGTACAAAAAAAAAAAAAAATTATTCATATTTCATTTTTTATTTTTAAATATATTAAGCAATATTCCATTCATCTTCCCTCCATTTGTGTCTTTTATGGGATGGTATTTACTTAGTTTTGAATGACATTTGTCAAACTCACATTTGTTAAAATAGCAATGATCAATTACCTTATAGTGTAATATCTTTTCTTTAAATGACATTTTCTCACAGACTGACAGGGTTCCAGAAGAAGCAAATAGGCAATTTAGTTTTTTAAGTTCAATTTAGAATAAATATGACAAATATTCTTCTTTCTATTGGAATTGTATCTTAACAGGTTAGCAAGGCTTATTTGATTGTGGACAATTGACTGACATTTATGGACAAGAAGTAAAGTAGGTGTTCAGGATGTTTTCCTTCTTAGTAACAGTTTCTTTTTAAAGTACACAGATTTAAAACACTTTATTCTTTCATCAACTGATCTGTTGTGGTTTAGGGAAACTAAAAGAGATGCAAAAGATACATGATAGAGAAATTCAAACTCGATAAGTCAAAAACAAAATGAGGCCTTTTATAGCTGACTATGCGGTCTGTGCTTTGCTCATTGTTGAAGGGTGTCCAGTGACCTATAGCTGTTTATTTCTGTGTCATTTGGTCTCTTGTGGATTGTTTTCTCCTTAGTAATAATACCACATCTTCTTTTTATATATACAATGTCATGGCATAAAACATTAAAGCAAATAGACAAACAACAATACACAAAGCACAACATCAAAAACTAAAGACTGAGCCACAGGAACCCTGTCAAAGACAGCAGAAGATTCTCTGGTGCTTTGGAAAGGTAAGAAGATCCTGCTCCACATGTGGCAGATGTCCTGTTGCTCATGAAAGTAAAATTAGTAATGTTATTTAATCTACTGCTAATCAGAACTACAATAAAAAAAAATTACTCTTGGGTTAAATAATATCAAGTTTTATCATTACAATTTTCACCTGTCATAACAACATTACTCAGTATAAAATAATATTGCAATACAGAGTAGAAATATATATTCTGCCTCATAAAAAGCAGCAAATAATTGTGTTAAAAATTACTTGACCATGCCAAATTATAACCCATTCTTGAACAGCTGGTAAAAATGAATATTCTGTCTGCCAAAATAGTCCTGCCACTAGGAAAGGAAGGGGTTGACGCAAGGCAAGTTTTTTCTGTAATCTGGCCAGGGTATATCAACAATTGTTTAAGTTGCGCTTATGAAGACAGGACAAAGCTAAAGACAGTGTCAACTGTTTATTTAGTCTTCCTTCAATCGACCCAATTGAACAGATCAAAGAAGCAATTTTCTCAAAAACTATTTTAAAATTTGATAAATATTTTATTAAGAATCAATCAATCTGAAAAGCAGACAGTGATAGTAATACAAAAAAAAATAAAGATTTTGATATTGAAGGTCAAATATTGATTTATGGTGTGTATTGTAAAAAAAGATATCATAATTGAAATGACTTTTCGAGTTTATCAGTTCATGACAACTGTTGTATTACCACAGTAAGAATCTGAGACCTTGACTATCTATGTATGTGGGAGGGGTAGAATTGCTTATTGAATTTTCGGGATCTGATTAAAAGAAAATCTTTCATTGAAAAAATATATGTCAATATGTTTGGCAATATATGTGGACCTTTTAAAGTTAATTTTTGTAAGCCTTTCTTTTTTTGTTAAAGTCTTGCGCCAAAGAAGGCCAAGGGAGTTATACAGTTTTAACACTTTCCTTTAATTTGTCTGCAGCTCATATTTTCCTCAGCAACTACAAGTTATAGTTTTGATGTTACACCAAGATGCAATTGGTTTGATGTCATACTGTGTTACATTTCATTAGTTACTTCTGTGTTCAATTTCCAGTTTGCTGAAAGCATTTGTTTAAATATCATGTGATATGGGTTTCATTTGGCTAATTGAAAAGGCCTTTCTATGCATTGTGAAAATTTTTCAACTTATTCCATGACACAGAAGTACACATTAAGAGAAGCAAGTTACCAACTGAATGATTTAACACTATATTATTCTATATGAACAACACCTTGCAGGCAAATAATTGTTTGGTGTTTGCTAGTGCTCAATAATTTCCAACTAACAAAAAATTAAATGTTTGTCCTTTTGTGAAAAAAGTCATATTTATTATATCTTTGACCTCATCCTCCATCTGGATAATCATATGATATTTGCAATTCTTATTGATTACAATTGTGTATATTCATATCTATTATCTGTACACATCTTTTCACCTCATTTTTGAGTTTTTTAATTTTATACCAAAAGGTGTTGGGATTCCTTTAAAGTTGGTTACAGAGAGCATCTATGCAGAAAGTAACTTGTTTGTAGAAGTTGATAAAACTGACTGTTCAGTATCCATTGGAATGTGTTTGTGTTAATTGCACTTCTTATTTTTAATTGCAGGACATTATACTACCAATGTAAAGTAAAGAATTATTGAACAACGGAAAGGTTAAGTAACCACTTCAAAGGAAAACAGCAATAAAGGGGAAAGTTTACAAGAAGTTAAATGGACATAATGATCCTTAGATGTAAATCAGAAACAACAGTTTATAATGAACGTTAGATGTAAGTGTAACCTCTATGATTAGGCTTATTGAAGAGATAATATGCTTTGCCACCTTTTTGAAGCTTCAAATATTCAAACTTGACATCCACTATATACTTCAAACAATATCAGAAAAAAGGATGATGAACCAATTGGATTTTTTGTAGAAATATACTTTATCAATATTTTTATTGATCCTTTTTTCATGTTAGAAAAAGTTTCAAGTTCTGTTCTTGATAATTGAGCAATTATAGATCATTATAACTTTAGTTCAATTGGTTACAAAAGTATGATATCTAAGTAGTATGGAATCTACTAGCATACTACAATTAATATAAAGGCTTATAAAAATGTATCTGCAGCTTTTGTGAGTTAAAATTGTTCTCATGAGAAGGAAAAGAAATCAGTTTATTTGCTGTTGTTTGTATGTCTAATTTTACAAGGGAAACAGTTGTTTATCTATTTCGACCCTCTTTTGTTGGTGGTTGTGGTAAATGATGTCTGTGAAATATTTTTTGGTAGTTGTGGTTATCATTATAAAAGTCAACCATCTTGAATTCCTTGTGCAGTGTCCGAGGTCTCTCAAATGACATTTCAACAAGTTCAGCATCCAGTAATCATTCCCTAAAGCCTGAGTGGTTCAAGAAAGGGTGTACCAGGTACATGTTGCCTCTGGTACTTAGTTTACGTTGCAGAGAAAACCTTTTGAAAGAATTTTTCCTTTCCTAATGATAACTATTTACACCCTATATCATGTTTACAGATAGGTACTTTATTTAATAATGTTGTGGTTTTCAAAGGCTTTACTTTTGATAAATGTATATGAAAATAAATTTGATATGTCAAAACAAATGAAATTGCGATAGAAAAGGAAAAGAAAAAGGAAAACCAAAATATAATTAAAAAAAAAATGCATTACCTAGATCTGATAATTTTTACTAATTTTATTACCTATTGTACATGTCATGCAAGCTATCAAAGACAAGGTTATGTGACTAAATACATTTATTAGTTTTAAAATAGTTTGTAACCATAAAATGAGACATTTAAGTTCCCAAGACATCATTGATCAAGGGAAGTCCAGTATTTTTTAACACTGTTATGTAACTGAATACTTAATCAATTTCTCATTTAAGTTCCTAGCTACATCCGTAAATTTACTCTGAATTTCATCTTTAACTGAGCAAATGATCAACCTATTTATACATAATTAGATATATAAAGATCAGTAAAAGTACAAAAGGAGTTGTTAGAAAAGATACACCATCAATGATATGTCTTTTGCACTAACTGCAGGTCTGCTTTTTGTACTGAGGAGGAGAGTACATCCCTTTATGCTGTATACAATCACATAACTGCAATCTTTGAAAATATTTTTCTTATTCAGTCCTTGTGTAAGCATCTAGTATTCCTACAAAATTTTCATGGACTTCATCAGTTAATGTGAACATTGAATTTTAACTACAATTTTTGTGTAGGGTTGTATGAAAACCATTGAGTCAAATATCCACAAAAGTACCATTTGTCCTCAATCCACGAAAAATTGATACCCATAATAATATATGTACCACAGTATCATCAAGACCTGAATGGTCAATTTGATTAATTATAATTGATATCATTCAGTCTTACACAAGTATTTCAGAGTATCTAATCATACCATTCTATTATATTCTATGTACAATGCGTACCATTATTTAATCTTTACAACAATATTTTTTGCAGGGAAAATACACCTGTTATGAATACAAGTTGGTTGACTGAAACATCTGTTTGGTAGATGACTACAGATTTGTTCGTAACTTCATAACCACTAACTGTCCTCTTTTCCTTCAATGTGTACTACAGAATAAGACATATCACTAGGTTTGTACTGACATTAGCAAGATGATGGTTGCCCTATGTGGAGCAGGATCTGCCTACCCTTCCCAAGCACCTGATGTCATTTCAAACTTTTAGTGGGGTTTGTGTTACTTGGTCTTTAGATTTGTTTACTGTTGTTTGTCTTTTGGTAGTTTTTCTTTTAGCCATTACATTTTTAGTTTTTTATCAACTTATGGGTTTGAATGCATCCTGTGATGTCTTTTGTCTCTCATTTAATGCATTCTTTGGAGACAAATTGGAGGCCTTTGGCTATTGTCTGTTCTATGGTCGGGTTGTTGTCTCTTTGACACATTCCCCATTTCCATTCTCAATTTTATTTCTTAAAAAAATAATTTACAGATATCTTGGTAAACTTTCCGTTTGAATCCTTTTAGATGTATCTTTCATAGTTATGTATATTGTAAATCCATCAGTAGATGTATCCACACATGTTGCAGATGGGTCAAGTTTTTGAAACACCAACACATTTTAAACTTTTAAGATGCATTTCATGTCATGAAGGCATAAGCAATATTGAGACTTTACATATAAAAGTTGTAGATTTGATGATTTTTGTACTTGTAATACTTAAACAAGAGCTGGTTTCACTTTTTCAAAACAATTCTTGATTAATCATGTTCCTACAGAAAACATATTCAGCTTTCACATTGATTCATTTGAATGTTTAACTGTATATGGTATAACACATGTGTATTATGATGAATTGACATGTTTCTTGATAGTAAAGCCAGAAGATGGCTGCATTGTATCAATATTATCTGTTGACTCTATAAAAGACAAGTAAAAGAATCCAAAAAAATCGGCTAAAATATATTTGAATACTGGTAAATCTTCAAATCAGATTTTTAACAACTAAATTTTAATGGTGATTTAATTAGAATGTTTCCAAACCTTGTAAGACAAATTGATGTATATTAACTGAATTACCATACTTGTAAGTCTGGTAGCCCACGTAACCAAGTCAGGAAATATCTAACTTTAGAGCTGTAAAATATAATCAGTACTTGTTGTTCAGACTAGTTACATAGTTGCTGAGATTTAATTATATATAGGAGAAGATTAATGACTAAAATATAACTTCACTCCAGTTCAGTGTAAGTTTTCTTTTTTTTTTTTCAAATTAGAAACAAAAAAATTCAATCGAACTGAAATTATTAATACTATACGGTAAAAACATGAGTGTTGTTGTCTTTATTGTCGACATAGTCATTATTTTCAAGATGACTGTGAATACCTAGCGGTATCCACTCATTTTACCCTACTGCACAATCACCACTTCAGGTGTTGGTTCACTTATATTTTTATTGATATTATTAATGTCAAATTCATACTTTTCATTATAAAATCATATCCTATGAACTCTGAACTGCTACATAAAATCACATCCTATGAACTGTCACTAATGCTGAATTAACGGTTCCTTACTTTGGACCTGACTTGTGGAGATGTTTTAAAAAGTGACACATAGAGAGAGTAAATTTTACTTTTTAATCCAAGGCTACTTCCTAAGTCAATATGCAATTAAAGAGATGTGGTATGATTGCAAACGAGAAAACTATCCAAAAAAATTAAATAAAGTGGATGTTATCTATTATAGGCATCTGTATGGCCTTCAATAATGAGAAAACCAATACTGTAGAGGCGGATATAAAAGCCCTGACATGAAAAATATTAAACTTTTCAATAACTGACAGCTTATTTATAACTTTTTTTTTTTATGAAAAACAAATATGACAGACATGAATCAATGGTTACAGGCTCCTGACTTGGGACAGGCACATAAAAAAATGTTGGGATTAAATATGGTTATGAGTCCTCAACCCTCCCCTAACTTGAGACAGTGTTGTAACAGTATAACATAAGAACAAACCATTAAAATCAGTTGAAAAAGGCTGAATTAACATCAGATCAATTCAAAGCAGAAAGACATCAAACAAAAAACACAGACTGGATGGGATCAGACTTGGAGGAGTATTTATTCCTTCCTCTTCCATAACAACAAAAAAGTAATGGTCTGAGAGTAAAATTTTCATTTTAATTCAAATGTGTAGGTTTAAGGGTTTTTGTTTTGCAAATTATCTTTGTTGTAGACGAGCACTTTTATAGTAAATACTTCCTGTTTGATGGAACTTCATTGTACATGTATTGAAATGTGAGTTACCCTATAAATAATCAAATAATTGTTATAACAGATAACCTCTGGTTAATGATCTTTCAAAGGATGAAATAAAAAAGAGGGATGTTTTTAAATCAGTTTCCTTTCATGAAGTTAGAATAGAGGAATCAAGATATAAACAGTCTAGTTACATGATAAAGCCTCATGGAAACAGTACAAAGGGCACTCCCTAATCAAGTATAATAGCTAAATTCTAATTTACAATGGGCACTTAACAATCAAATAAAATAGTTGTTTCTAAGTTACAAAGGGTACTTGGCAATCAAGTACTGGTATTGGTACTTATAACTTCATAGTAACAAAGAGATCATAGGACTTGTTAATAAAGATAAGCTTTAGATTTCGTTAACTCTTGTATAGACTCGATAGGGAACAAGCTCTTAAAAAGTTCTAACATAAAACTCTCTAAAGAACTTTTGCCTTGGGCTTCCTGTCTTGCATCTACCCTCATGTCCTTTGATGTTCATAAGACTTATGGTTAGGCTCAACATCAGACTATGTTTCATCAAGGAAAAATTATCCAAAGCACAAACCAATGAGGAATCGCCAATTTTAAGAAAAGTTCAATTATAAGTTGGTATCCTTATGTTCTGGTAAATTGATTTTTACAAAGAAAATATAACCATACATTATTATGTGAAAAGAGTTTTAGTGAGGCTTGTTGGCGTGTTATGTCTCAGTAAATTGTAAAAGAAAATTAAATCAAGACATGATAGACTATATAGATGGAAGCTGTCAAAAGTTATTGATTGCTGGTCAGGGCAGTCTAGGTACATTGTACTTTGCCAATGAGTTCTTAAACATTCAGTTTTTATACTCCTGTTTACAGGATGCATTATGGTGTCACATTGTCGGTTTGTCCATCTGTTGTCAACATGTCAGTTAATAGCACAAAAGCGCTTGAACCAATTTGCATAAAACTTCGGTGAATTGTTTTATTAAAGGCAGTGCTTTAAGGCCTGACTTTCAAGTCATGAGGTTCATCTTTTCATACGCAATCTATGCAGGGGGTCTTTTGGCCAGAAATAGATCCGGAAATGTTCGAATTTCTCCTCTTCTTTTTATGGTATGATAAAAGACAGAGACTCTAATAAATTATTTGTTTGTTTGTTTGTTTGTTGTATGATATGGTTTTTGTTTCTTTCATTTACATTGGGGACTAAAGAAACGATCAGTGTGTATTGTTCGTTTTATAGAACTTGTTATTAATGTGTATTTTGAATTATAAGCAGTCAACCTGACTACAAACTATCATTATTTGTATTCCGTGTGGAAAGAGGTCGGGTCAATTTCGAGTGTTATCTGACATCTAAAGATTTTTTAATTAGTTCAGATGTTGATATAACAATGAAAAGTCGACTGAACATGATTAATATTGCATCTTCTATAATTCAAAGCGGAATTCGGTTTATAAACGAGAAACCGTAAAGCGTTTTCAATTTCGGTATTAGTTATGTATGTTGTCTACGTATTATCCTGGTTCCCGGTACTACGTTCCGGGTATTAGCTATTTTATATATCTGATGTGTAACATTACGATCAGGTACCAGCCAATCTACGTGTGTATGTGTACATGATTTTCCGCCAAAATGACCGACTTACAGCTATGGAAAAATAGTCCATAAACGTTCCGTATAATGATATGCAAATTCATAATTAATCGTAACTTTTTTTATCTTTATATAATAAATATAACAAAATGGATTCCACAAAATTGAAAATAGCATTATTTTACGAGGATTTCTAATATTGTTTTCACTTCCGGGCGCAGTAATACTTATGTTTTGAAGAAGCTCGAAGAAATTGACAAAGTGAATTGAGAAGGAAACGGATAGATATACGTCCTTGCTATCAGGTAAAACAATTTAAATGTACAGAAAAAACACATTTACTTCACACAAATAGTACAGGCTTAAGCATTTTATTGTCTTATACACGACTGTAGTCTAGTGTTTAAACGACGGCGGTGACCTACAAGGTACGGGTCATACTGGGTCAAGTCTAAATGTGTAAACATATCCATGTGCTATTAGGAAGAAAGCATCGTAAAGCAATATCTACAATTTTTTCCTCCTTTATACATCGTTTAACCAGATATATTTCTCTTTCAAATACACTTAAACACGGGTTGTATGTACGTATCTTTTCTAGTGTTTTCTTGTCCTTATTAAAGTTCATTTGTTGATGTTTAAATATTTTTGAACGACTGAACACAGGAGTGAATGAATGCAACAATTATATATACTGAAGACTTGGACTGTACAATGATAGTGTACGTATATCATACTGATAATTATTCTAGCAGTAATTATGTTAATTTAGGATGTAATGACAGGAATTCATGAGCTATGCCTCAGGCTTTCTGAAAAAATATCAATGACAATGTAAACAGGAACAAAACATTGACACGAATGATGCTCTCTTCTATGTTATAGTTATTTAGGTATGTGTGTTGCACAAGTTTCAAAAAAACTTAAGTTATAAAACTTTTTTTCAGGGCACAAACCCACTTTAAAGAGACTTGTCTACTGCCATACCCATCCTATTTTCATGCACCATTTGCAAGCAAGAGACTGAATGGTTTGCAAAATTAAAAATCAGAACGGTGTCCAATTAAACCAAAAGAACTAAACTGGATGAATATTGTAGGAGAAATCTAGAGGAAAGTTTTGATTTGTGAAATTGGTTTTCCTGAAAAGTCATTCATCCTAGCCTGCAGAAAGGAACTATAACTGTCCACCACCAACTGACGAGCTAATGTTGAGCTTCACATATGGAATTACTCAAATACCATCAATGTCTATGCTTTCAGCACAGATTTCACAAGTTATGACACAGCTGTGCTTTTTTTTTTATACCTGTTAAAGAGTTGTATACTAAATTTTATTTTTTTATCAATAAATATATCTTGTGTCATTTAAGAACTTGTATTTTGCCAAAAGATGCATACTAGTGAATGAAAGTGGTGCAGTTCATTTTGCTTTGGTATATAGAATTGAATTACAATTGTTCATGTTATTGGAATGCATATAAAAATAAGGAGATGTGGTACAATGTATATACAAGATATTTAGTGAGTTTATCAAGCAAAAGTGAATAAGAAATAGGTATAAGCAGTTACAGGTACTACTGTACAATCTCAAACAATGAGAAAAACTCATACCGTAAAGAGAATTTTATATTTACAAGTAAGTTTTGTTTTTGCGTTGAATAATTTTCTTCTATTGTTTTAATTGCAAATATGGGAAGTGGTTAAAATGCTAATGAGACAGCTGTTATGGCCACAGAGCCTTAATTGAAAACTTCTTTTTCATTCATACCGGTAGATTTTGCCTGGAGTTAGAAACATATCTGCCAACTTTTCAAAATGCACATGGGGGTTTTACGTGAAAGATGGTTCATATAGTCATACAAAACCTTCAAGGGGGCCTTCAAATGGAAGCAGGACAAGTCACCCCACTGGCTAATTGCCCACTTTTAAAAAAAACGCCACAAACTGATTTATCAAATCGCCCCACATGTGAAATTGTTTAAATCATGTTAAATATTACTCCTGCCAACCCGCCCTACTTATAAAAAAACGGTAATATTTAGATTAATATATATATATATAATTAAAAATAAAAACTCGCACCACTTTAATGAAAACTAATCTACACAGAATACAAACAAACCGAAAATTTATTTAATTACTATTATTGATATACTGAAATTATAATTCTAAAAAAAAAATGTATTGTTGAAGAATAACTAAGTTTTGAAGCTTAGTTATTTGCATAACAATTGAAAAGAAACCTGTTAATTGTATCATAATGCAATATAAGAAATTTAACTTATATTCAACGGGATAACATCTTTTTCCATAAGTGGGGAGAGTTGGCATTACTAAATTCATCCTGGTTAATAATATATTTATCTAGATTTCACCGATTTCCATTAGGTGGGACCAGTTAGCAGGAGTAATATTAACGGAATTTAACTTATATACAACGGGATAACATCTTTTTACATGAGTGGGGCGAGTTGGCATTAGTAAATTCTTCCTGGTTAATAATATATTTATCTAGATGTTATCGTTTTCTATTAGGTGGGGCAAGTTGGCAGGAGTAATACAGTTGTATTAAGGGATATAACACATTTCACAAGTGGGGCGATTTGGTTATCCAGGTTGGGGCAGTTTTTTTTTAAAGTGGGGCGAGTTAGTGAAAAAGTGGAGCGATTTGTCATGGATTCCCTTCAAATATATTCTAATGTGGTTTTTGGCTTCTTCGTGCATAAACAAGCTCCTTGCCATTGTTGAATTAATTGTTTTCTTTAAAATAGTCGACAAAATTGCTCTTACAAAATTTCCATTTGGGAGCCTCGAGCTCGATGGGGGAAATACTCTGCAAATACTGACAGTTGGCAGGTATGGTCATCAAAAAAGTTGATGTGTTACTATGTACATTTACCATTATGTTACTTGATGTTCTTGCTATACACACAGTACAGAGACTAGTCAATCTTTGTGAACTATTTTTTATAGGAGTCATAGAATATGCGTATACAATCAATAATTAAAAATAGTCTATTTATATTGAAAAGGAAAAGTTCTTATATGTCTAAAGAAGAGGGACGAAAGACACCAAAGGGACAGTCAAACTCATAAATTTAAAGCAAACTGACAAGGCCATGGCTAAAAATGCATTTCATGGCGAGGCACAGAAAATATACTGTAAACAGTAGACTATATAGATATAGATGAACTAGGTACAAAAGAACTCTAAATCTTAAATTCTACAAACCACCTCTGTTCTATGGAAGATAATGATATAACTGGACTAGAAATACACACAACCTGTAATTAACTGCCTTTACAGCGCTTACGCGCTTTGATTTTTCAATGTGGGCTCCCTTTTGATTTTTGTAAATTTTAGATATTACACTTCTGAGTTATGGGGTTTTATTCATTAAAAAACAGGGATTTTTCAGTTTTTGGACAATAACTCAATAGTGCTTTGAGCAACTTTTATGAAACTTTGGGGACTGATTTAATATCTTTCAAAATAACCTCCCTTTTGGTTTTTTCTGAATAAATTTCTATGATGTTGAGGAGTTATCACCAAAGAAAATTCTTTGAAATAGCATGTGTGTATCATGTGCTCATGTTGCAGCCTTTTATTCCCATTGGACGCATTCCATCAAATTACAATATGCATGACTTATTCTCCAACACTTAAAGACATAGCACGATCATCTGCTTAAGAAAATTAATCTGTTTTCAGTAGGGAAATATCCAATTGATAATTAACAAGGTTTTCCTCAAAGTGTCAATCCCTTGCATCAATTTCACCATCAGTTCTATCAGAAGCTTTCTCAAATTAGGCTTTAGTAGAGTTGACACCAGTACCAGATGGTGTAATAAAACCCATACTTTGATACTAGGATTGTAATTATCTGTCAAATACAAAATCATTAAAACTAAAGCTAGTTAACTTGTCCTAACAGTTGAGGTGCTCCTAGGCTTCATTGTTCTCAACACCCAGTCAATCCAACTTACTGAAACTTTATAATTTGTACAGAAACAAGGCTGACTCATCACTCCATTCCAAAACTATTGACAGTTCAATGAGACAAGTTGTAAGGTCCTGAACCAGCCTTTTGTTTCTGAGCAACTTCAGTCAGAGATAAGATATCTTATTGAGATACTGGAATGCCCAAGTTGTTTTCAATTCATTTAGGGTTTTGACTCAAGTCTTTGATTTATTTTCACTTGGACATTTGGTTAATTAAGGTCTCTCCTTTTTCAAAAGGGAAAGACCTATTACTGTATTTCTTCTGTTTATTATTATTATTCTTCCGCCAAACTTTGACAAATTTATCCGCGTTAACTGTAAGACGTGTCGCTTTCATGTTCACACTTTGTATCGGTGTCATGAATACCTATACGGAACTCACCCTGTGAGTCGAAATATTTTGTCGGTTCGGAGTAATCCCTCAGAAACCCAAAAACCTTGTTATCGTTCCAACACCGTAACCATAATAGGTAGAAAAAAAACGAAGGGTGAAATTTGTTCAGGACCAGACACTGGTTCTTCGTTACATTTGGATCGAAAAGATTCAAAGACTCATTGGTAGGGTTATGCCCCTATTAAAATTAAACGGTGTCGGTTGGCCACCAAAACTCAGAAACCGTAAGTCGTACACAACTAGGATCTTCACCATTCATCATCAATTCATGTGACTTTGAAAAATACCTCAAGGTCAAATGTGTATGTTGACCTTGACCTTTGACCTAACACCTTGTTAGCGGATAATCTCAGCGACCTTAATACTTTCAGAAGTGTTGTATAGTGGAAAATGTTTGGGTCATTAATGCGCAACTTTGTTACATTTTGACCGAAGAGATTTGACCTTTCTGTAAGGGGGCATAACTCTTGTTTTAGGTTTCTGAAAAGGTAAAATCAGCTTTTACTGTATGACCAAAGGTCCTAGAACCATGGGGTCTTCAGCAATAACATTGGGGACTAATGACCTTGACAAAGGTCAAAAGGTCAAGGTCATGTACCAGACAGTGAATTTAGTGTTTTTAACCTTATATAAAGGATTTTTAGTGTGTTTTCAAGCTTTTTAAGGTTGACCTTGACCTTTGACCTTTCAACTTTTTATTGGATATCTCAAAAACGATTATACTTACAGAAAAAGTCAATTGTGAAAAATGTTAAGTTCATTAAGGCGCAACTTTTTTACATTTTGACAGAAGAGATTTGACATATTAGAGGGGCATAACCCCCGTTAACAGTTTCTGAAAAGACAAAATTAGCTTTAACTCTTGAACCAAAGGTCCTAGACCCATGTGGTCTTTTATAATGACATCATGGACCAATGGCCTTCACAAAGGTCACAAAGGTCATGTCCTTAAAAGCGAATTTGTTGTTTTTTGTCATATTTTAAGGTTTTATCTGTGTTTGAGAGCTTTTCAATGCATTCTACGACTATTGGAACATGTATTTTACATTTCGAAAAGGAAAGACCTCTCAATTGTTCAAGAACAATTGACATTTTAATTGTATATATATTTTTATATAAATAGTTATGTTTTGGTTTTGGGCTGCTGTCTCATAGACATTATACCCCCACATATCCTTCTGTTCATATGGTTCATTTATTTACATTTATAGAAGACAGGTAATGAATTTTAAAACTGAATAACCCCTAATGCTGTCAGACAAAAAATCAGGACAAAGTGATATATTTCTTTAGAAAAGTTTCATTGTAATTACTAATGTGGTATGAAAAGAATATTGATGTAACAGAGGACAGCACTCTAGCACTAATATATTGTTCATTTCTTGCCTTAATAAATGAAATGTTTATATTCTTTATACATCACGGTTTTAGGAAGTTTGAATCCCCAGTGAAATAAAAGAACTGTTTACACATTATTACCAAGTTTGAATCCCCTGTGATATGAAAGAACTGTTTTCTTGGAAGTCTAACACAAAAGTTGTCTAAATGATGACAGACATGATCAGAATATATATTTCCTTTTCCTATGAAGTAATAGAAATTCAATTAAATGCTGGTTTTGAGAGGAATGAATAAATACCAAAATTGCACCCTAGATTCATGTGTCAAAAATGTATTATTGCTTGTTATATCTCTTTCTTTCTATTAATGTAGTGATACTGTTCTATGTTATTTGTCTATAATGCTAAAGTACTTTAGGTAAAATTGAAATAAAAATTGTACCTTCCCAGTATTTTTTTTGTTATCTTATAACTGTTCTGAATGTAGAATCGAGTACAGATGGATATATTTTTGAATCTTGCATGAAAAACAAAATTGACTGACTTTTAGTTTTAGACTTTATTTTTGAGTTAGTTACGTTGAAAGACGAACAAGGCCTCATAGCCTAGGATAATAGGCAAACTCTGTGTTCCACCTGACACCAGTTATGGCAATATTTGATTGGTTCACTCACAAGCTCAAAAGTAGATTGGTTAACTGTAATGCTAAATCTTGAGCTTGGAATTTCAGAATTGTTGAAGAAACACATAAGAAATGATTCATTGATTACAAGAAGTTAATAATTCTGAGATTTGCAATTGAAGGGAGTGGAATGGAAACTGGTTTCAGTGATCTCCTTGTAATAAAGGATGTATGATAAACCAGTTAATGCATTGATAAAATTAATTACCATTTATGAAGAAACAATGGAAACAAGATATACTTTAGATAAAGGGATAAGTATAATTTACAAGCAAGATAATCCTACCCACAGAAATCCCTTTAGTGTCTCATCCTTTTGTGATAACTTTCGCTAATAGAATTATTACTAAAAAGTACAATTAAGCACTTGTTTTTCTTATCTTTAATATTGTCTCCACTGTTTTGTGCAGCAGTTGATACTAGGGTCATAGAAATTATAATGGTTGATAAGACTTATCCTGGGCTTTTCCTTTCTTCATTGTACAAATGTACATACATACTATATAGAAGGTGTTTATTTTCCATTAAATGGGCTCAGAAGGAGCATAGTGCATTTTCACACAATTTTAATTCTAGTCAAAACTAATTTGAACAGTTTAAACATGCATTATGTGTATACATCTTTATACCCCTGCCCTAGTGGAGGTGGCATCAAGTTTTACCCTTGTCCGTCTATAGGTCAATACATCCATATGTCCCGAAATTAGTTTCTGTTCTCTGACGTAAGTTTGCCTCAACCAAATGATAGGAATCTTATACAAAAATGTTTATTTCTACAAAACACTCATCAAGAATGCATTTGGGTGGCATCACTTTTACTGTTCTTGAGTTATGACCCTTAATAATGTTATATGGATGAAGCAGGGGCATCATCTGTGTCCCATGGACATATTCCCCATTTATTTTGGTTTAGAATATTATTAGAACTCTGGAACTCATCCAATGAAAGTAGACTTTGCCAAATTAGTAGCATCACTATTTTTTAGATTGATTAATTAATTGATTATTGTTCAAAGCCACTATCAGCTCTATTGTTCAATTTCCTGGGGGTTAGTTTTTATTTGGGGAGGAATCTGGAGTGCCGGAAGAGAATCATAACCCTTAGTTGGAAAACTGACAATTCTAGTCAATTAAGATAGGAGAAACAAACCTGCTACGTGTGGGATTTGAATTCATATAGAAGTAAATTCAATGGAATTGAATTTTAAACTTTGACAACCGGTTTAAAACACAGAACATTTTTTGAGGTTTACAAAAATAAGCAAAATGTATCACTTCTTTATTTTTAATTGGTTAACCAACATGTTTCCATTGTAGCATATGAGTAAGTCATTAATTATACGAGTAAAAGACAATTTTTGATTTTGATTACAAATTAAGGACTTAATAGAAAATTGTTCATGTAAATAAATCTGTTATCTTTTTCCAACTGCACTGATAATATTCATTACCACATATAAAACAACAATAAAAGCAAAATTTACTCTAGACAATGGGATAAGCATGAAAAACTCGTATAATAAGTGACATACTCTCTCTGACAGAAATCCCTGGAGTGGTTCTATTCTTTGTGATAAATTTCTCTAATAGCATTATGGATACCAATTTAGTAATTCTTTTTCTTATCTATCATGTCCTTGATTTTTTTTTGCCATTGTTGTGAGCATCAAAAGTTTATGCTAGGGTCATGGAAATTGTATGGGTTTATAACTATAAGCTTTTCTGTTTTCAGATTGCATTTTTCTGTGTATGAGCTATAAGCTGTTTATTTTGGCATGATTGTATGGCCTCTGTTGAAAAAAATAGAATAAAAACGTGATTTTCTATTTCGGTTAATGGCATGATAATAAAATTTCATGTGGTATTTTAAGGCTGGAATACTATCCTCATGTTACAACTAGATAAGCTATATCTAACTGTACAATTATGTACTCTAAAGGGGAAACTTAATACTACAACAAAAATTTAATTGGTAAATTAAGGCTCAAGTATTTAGAGAATTATCAAGATTTTGACCAAACAAAAATGGTCAATTGAGCATTTAGTAAATATCACAAAAACAACTCTTACAAACTCCCAAGATAAACTCCAAATACATGGTTGTCTTACTCTTGAGAGTTCCACAGTAACTTTTGTTAATGATTGTCATAAATCAAATAAAGTCACTCTCTGTAACTGTTGTAATTAATAAATAGTAATTGCACTTATACCTTGACCAACGTTGCACCACACATTGGCACCACATCTCTCTTGCACTTGAAATTAATAATGGAACCACTTATCTTATATTCTGTCTGTTAACAAATGATCATTCTGAAAATTCATTGAAGCTTGGCTGGGACAAATTTACTTTTATTGATTTGAGGCATTCTCATAATGGAGATATATGCATTTATAAGTAGAATCAGTAGTCAATTTTGTATTTTAGGTGAATGTGACTAAATAGCCTTAGGTTTAACACATTGATTTCATTTCTGGTATGATGTTGATTACAGAATCATCTAATGGAAGAATTCAGACTGGCATTCAATGCTTTTCTTTTCTAACTGTTGTTTATTCATTGTGCTTGATTTCATTCAGTGTTTCCGCTTTTTATTCTCAATTAAGTTTTGAATCTAAAGCAACTCTAGAAGGCTTATCTTCTGCTGAAAAGAAAGAAAGGAAAATGTTAACTATTGAGACAAGACCAGTTAATGTTATTTAGTACAGTTTTAGACATGAAAAGTTGTTAATATTTATTGCGTACTACTAGGTAGATGTAAAATAAATATATACTTCAAAATGAACTTCCTGTTAAAAATGTTAAAACAAGACATTAACAAAATTAGTAAAATGCTTATATGCAGAAAAGAATTATTCCTACACAGTAAGAGAGATTTTTTCAGGTATTCTTATGATATTTTTCTCAGAGGTGTGCTAATTGATATTTTAAACTGGATACACTATCTATAAATATCTTTTTTTTTAGATTGCTTGCAGTTTCTGGAAGTAAATTTTAGATAATTAGTTTGTGTTTTGTGATTTTGTGTATAGTACCGATATGTCCAGTTTAGCCATTTCAGCTTTGTTGTCTAGTTTGTTCTATTGTTGTATTTTATAACACTACTGCCTTAGATTAAGGGTTGAGTACTCAAAAATATGTTTCAGTCCAAATATATTCTTCAGGTAATGAATGGTTAATATTATAAAAACAACTAAAAATTCAACTACCGGTATTGATATTGCCTGGCAGCTTGAAATAATGAATGGTAGCAAAAAACAAATTCTCTGTAATGAAATATCAAATTGTGAATGTAATGTTACGACTTAGATTGTATTACCCTAGAATTTGAAAACTTAAATGATAAGTGTGCTAATGAAACCAACATATCAGACACCTATTCTGTCTTTATCTACGTGACATGTAAATCGGTAAAAGACATTTGGTGGACATCTGAGCAGTTCGAATTGCTGGTTTTAAGTTTAAGAGTTGACAGTTAGAATAGATTGATGAAGAGCCTGATAGGAACATTTATTTATTCTATTCGAAAAATCAATATGGTGGAAGGCTACAATTGACTAATTTCTCCAAACTTGAGACAATTCCCATCAAACCTCATTTATTTGCTGGTTCTTTTAGAATATTAAGAGATTACTGTTTCTTTCATTGTATTCCAATTTGCAAGTATCTGCATAATGTAATCATATGGTTTCTTGGTTGCTGACTTACAACAGTTGATGTTTTCTTATGTTTTTGGTTCTGACAAAAGGTAAAGAAATGAATTAAGTGCTTAGCTATATAATTTGATTTTTTGGTGCAATCTTTGCTGTTAATAAATCTTTTATTTATATTTAACTGAACACCCCTTGATACTTGACCAATATTTTATGTGATATTGTTACATTTGTCATTGGATTTTATTTTATACAATAATATTTTCATTATTCAAGACCTGAGAGTTAACTGTCAAAGATTCCATTTTTATTAATTTGTCAAAATGTTTTACTAAAATTCTGTCACAGATATAGAAAATTATTATGTCTTTCATATTCAAATGATAATTTCTTATAAATGAATGAGAATTGATCACCATTTTATGTCTTTCTGATATATTTCAGCCAAATGCTGTCCTAAGCAGTTGAACAGCATAAATATTTCTGCCATTCCTCTTTATAATTTTATGGATTTTTGAAGGAAATATCGGTTATTGATTTGGGGATGTATGGCAGGAGGGCGGGCGGAGGTGAATTGGTGGTCAGGTGTCCAACAGTGTCTCCTCAATAACATAAAAACGTTTTGTCATTTTTTTTTCAAATTTAGATATGTTTTGTGAATAAGTTCAAAAATTATGTTATGTTAACTGAAATGTGTTTGCAGACTTCTTATACGTTCAGGTATTTCTCATCCAATTTTTTATGGAAATATTCTTTATAAAGCTCAAAAATGTCAGTATTCACCTCAGAAACTAACAAAACCTTTAAATAGACTTATCAAGAAGGGATATAGTTACGATACTGTTGTCAGGTCACTAAAGATCGCTTATTTTGGCGTTAATATTGATTCACTTATAGGGTCTTTGCATCGGAACTAAACACATTTATTAAAAAACCAGTTGTTGGCATGACACGGGTTATATGTTCTTCTCATCTATGTTATGATTGTATGATACTAAACCCCTAACGGGAAGGATTGTGCCTGATATTCATATGATGAAATCATAATCTTTCAATCAGTTTAATTGAAGTCTGGAGCTGGCATGTCAGTTAACTGCTAGTAGTCTGTTGTTATTTATGTATTATTGTCATTTTGTTTATTTTCTTTGGTTACATCTTCTGACATCAGACTCTCTTGAATTGAATTTTAAATGTGCGTTTTGTTATGCATTAACTTTTCTACATTGGCTAGAGGTATAGGGGGAGGGTTGAGATCTCATAAACATGTTTAACCACGCCGCATTTTTGCGCCTGTCCCAAGTCAGGAGCCTCTGGCCTTTGTTAGTCTTGTATTTTTTTTATTTTAGTTTCTTGTGTACAATTCGGAAATTAGTATGGCGTTCATTATCACTGAACTAGTATAGATTTGTTTAGGGGCCAGCTGAAGGACGCCTCCGGGTGCGGGAATGTCTCGCTACATTGGAGACCTGTTAGTGACCTTCTACTGTTGTTTTTTCTACGGTCGGGTTGTATTTTTATTTTTTTAAATGTTTTTGACAGGAGTGTATAGCTGTTTACTCGATTCACCTTCTAATTTACATCCAATGATCCTTAGTTGTGTAGTATAAAGCTTTATCGTTCAGTAATTTGAGTCTTTAAGGTTGTGAAATTTTGCCCCACATAATTTCAGAAAGAAGGGTTATTGAATTGATGAATTTGAGACCACTTTTCTAGATATTAGAGTGAGTCTGGCCAATAATTTTTCTCATTGTGTAATAAGTTCATTCAACATTATGTTAACAAAATGAAGGGCCTCACAATACTTTTACTGGTGTTCTTCAAGATTTCTAGAAAGTGCTTAAGTGATTGGTTCCATAATTTGATTTATAGAAAAATTTCTATGATTAATAATCCCATGCAAATTTTCTAAAATGGAACATTCAATAAATCACTTGTGAGGACTTCTTCTTAATACTGGTTGTTTGTAACCCAAATTTGTTTAATTGTCAACCAACTTACAATAAAATGTGACAATCATATTTCAATAATATGCATGTAAAGCGTTTTCGTTTTAGGTATGAACTTTTGACTGGAGGGAGGCTTTATGGAACGCTCATATATTTTTAATGCACAATCCCTGATTCCTAACCCTTTCTCGGTAGTTCCACTTTTTCAAAATCCTGGATCTGCAGCTCATGACAAAATAATGAAAGGGATGGACTTATAATTGAAATACTGTACAGTATTATTGATATTCTTGTTTAATACAGTTCAAGGAATGTATGTGTTTGTCAAGAAAATGAATACTCTATAGAAGGTTTTTTAACATTAATTCAAATAAAATTTAGATGAATAGTAAGTTATTTGCTGATAGCACTTTTTCTTTTGTGTGAATTGTATAGAGAATTGTCTAATTTCATCTAAATATGTGTTACCAAGTACATATGTTGCACATGGCAATGGAATTCAAAGCATAAATGATAGATCTCTACATATTATTTTGTTTAATTCAGACCAGTGTTTTAATTTTATCAATGAAATGAATAGGATATATATCTCTGTTGTTCAAGACCAGATGTTGCTGAAAATATTTCATTTGATATTTCAGTGTAATTAAACATTGTTATTGACTGTTTTAGTGTAGAATATTGTTTGTAAAATATGTTACAAAAAATACAAAAGAATGATATAACTGAAATAATTAAAATGAGATAAATATTGAGTTAATTTTGGAGACAAGTAAAACATATTAATGAGCAGATTTTTTTTTTTTGTCAAAGGCAAATTATTTCATAAAAATTCACAAATATTGAAAATGTTGACAAAAAATTATGAGATTTAATACCTCTTATTGGAGGGGTGGTTTAATACTAATATATTTCTCTGTCTTTCATTTTATCTATATGTTAGCAGTGGCGGATCCAGAGGGGGGCCCCTTTTTTATGGATGATCAATGCATTTTTAAAAATGGGGACTTATGGTTGGAACACCCTTTATCCTGGGTTGGAAATACCTCCCTTTTGAAAATGGCTGGATCCCCCCGTGGTTAATCTGTCTTTCTTTCTTAGTTATCAAAGAAATTACAAAAAGGCAATGTCTTGAAAGTTGGTATCTGAGGCTTAATATTCTTTGAGAAAGTTATATAAGAATAGAATTAAGATAACATATATTATGCAACTATTTAAAGCATATGATGGCCTTTTGTGACATGGTCCTTTGTAAAAAATTTGTTAGGCTCAAATTTGAAAATTAAAGCGGCTAAATCTTTCATGGAATATAAGTTTACCAGGTACTCTTTAAAGATGCATCTAAAGTTTCATTTCAATGTGAATCATTTTTTAGATTCTCATATTGTTATACTGTTTACTCTCCAGCTTTTATTTAAGTTCTATGCACTAAATATTCTCTCCAAATGATTTGTACTTGTAGTAAACAACTATAGAGTTGTTAATCATGGATGTTTTGGATCTGTGTCCTAATCAAATCAACAGCTGATCGTTTATATAATTGCCCTCATCTGTCTAAAGGAAGGGCTTTATTGCATCCCTGATTACTTTATTGAACACAAAATGATTAACTTGTACAAGGTAATAGGTCTTATTTGTTCAGTCAAATTGATATTAGGTCCTATGAATATACTTGTAGATTTGATGTCACTTTGTAAATACCAAATGGCAAGCATGCTTTTCCTGGCTTTTTGGTTAGTTTTATTTAACAAAACTGTAGTAACGCCTTGTTCTTAGTTTTTCATTTGTCAAAATTCAATTATGACATCAGCTTTTCTAGTCTTCCTCTGATTTTGGTTTTGTGATGTCAAGAAAAAAGGAATCCATGCCTTACAAATTTCTAACACAAAGAACACAATTTTTAAAGATACTTGAAAAAGAATGATAAAGTTTAGTGACATCATCATCTAATAATTACATTAGATGTATGTTTCTTTATAAAACTTTATTCTGATTGGCTAACTGAACATCACGTGTTATTCCGTAAGCAGTTGCATTGCTCAATACAACTTTTTATTCATGATAACACGTGGTCCAACAATAAAGTGTACAGGTGAATTAAATAAAAAAAATATATAAAATTCGTGTTTTCATGATCATAGCTAAAAAATGTAATTATAAGTATTGAATGCTTCTTTTTGTAACTTTATAGGGTTGTAAAAGCGTTGACCGTGCACACATTTTAGAATGAAGCGCTTTCGCGCTTCATACAAAATGTACTTCTGTCAACGCTTTTACACCCCAATAAATTTACAAAAAGAAGCATTCAATTCTTAAATATTCATTATACAGATCTCATGTCATACAATATTTCTCTGTTTTCCTCTCTTATATATTACTATGGCGTCACTTATTTTCGTGGGTTAAGGTAAAACTAACAGGTTCATGGATATTTAATTTCATGGTTTTGCCAAAGTTTGCATACAAGCCTATAGGTATAATGATTGTCATCGTTGAACATGTAATTTCATGGTTCACCTTTTCCCACGAAATCCACAAAAATTGGTATCCAACAAATAATGATGAATCCACAGAATGTATTGTAAATTTCAAAAATCAAAATTATCATTTTAGAAATATTGTATCACCCTTGATGCAGTGGGGTTAGACTCTATATACATTGGGAAGGAGAGGAAAAAGCTCACTTTCTGATATTCTTTAAAATCTATTGAGATAAAATATAACATACATTTATATTATCTGTAGAAATGGCTATGGGAATCGTATATCGTATATTTTGGTGTCCTGTGTTAATGTATCTTTGATTTGTATGAAAACAAATATTTACAAAGAAGCATATTTTGTGTTCTATTCCTGGATGTCAATTGTTTGTTTAAAGTATGTTCATACTTCTGAAAGAAATGTGGTTTTGTTGTATTAATTATTGACTGAACTTTTACATAGGTTTTCTGGTCGAGATAAGTTGAGTGCAGATTTTATCCTAACTATATACTTCTTATCAATAAACATTTGTCAATATCAAGTCAACCTTGTTATCAGTTATGATATATAAATACTAATTTACAGAATATAAATATTATATTAATACATTTATACCAACATATGTATCATATCTGTGAGATTCATTTCTAAGATACTGTACAGAATTACCATGTGGTGGCATTTTATTCATCAGTTATTTCTGTTATTTCTTGTGATAAAAGACTCATAGTAAAGCTATGTTATAAACATGTTTAAGCCTTACTCAAACCATGAAAACTCTTTTTTACCCAACCTACAATAGAAGGGGTCATTCTGTATTTAGGTCTACATGAATTCAACTCCATGTGTTAGTCTTTCTGTTTGCCTGTAGTGTTTTATGTAAAAAGTTTGGTTTAGGACAGTTTGTGAAGAACACATGTTTTATTATGATGTGATCTATTTGAGATATAATCATATTAAAGAATAAGAAGATGTGGTATAATTGCCAATGAGACAATTCTGAACAAGAGACCAAATGTCACAGAAATCAAAAACTATGGGTCACCATCTGGCCTTCAACAATGAGCAAAAATGACAATTGTAATAACCATGCAGGATTCAGCTGTTCATTAATATTTTGTTTTGTTTTAAGAAGTAGTATTGTTGTTACATGAACTTGGAACTTTAATTACATTATCATTATGATTTAAACTTTTTTTAAATACAAAAACATACATATTCCAAATAAGTGTTTGACCAAAAATTGAGCTTTTCACTGAATATAGAAATATCCTTCACATATATATTCTTCTACATAATTTTATGAAAGTTGATTTGGCCCTTATATTCTAACAGAGACTGTTGTTTCCTTAAGGTAACAGCTTTCTAATGCTTGCTGTATGAATACTTATGCACAAAATTATTTTGATAGGTTAAAGAAGACGATTCTTGAAGTAAGTCTTTAACAGTAGCATTTGATTGGAAGAGAGAAAGAAGAAAATAATGTGAAAGGCCTAAGAAACATGAAGCATGAAGAGAGAGCAGAGGTAATTCATAAATGTTAAACCTTAATCTTCATGATTATATATTATCCCTATTTTGTGCATTTTGTGATAATTTTCATATCATGCTACTGGCTTGAGATGGACAATTATCGCTAGAAACTAAGCATGCACGTGGCGTTGCTAACGAAATTGACATGAAATTGACGTTGTCGTCATAGGTAAAATAGCGATAAAAAGATTATCATTGTTCATCTCAACTCGATTGCCTTTCTCGCTTTCGCCGTCCCGGCTCAAGCGAGACAATCAATCTCGTTGAGATGATCACCGATAATCTATAATTATAGCATGATATTTTATTTCGTCTTTTTGTTGTGTCTTCTGTGTTTTTGTTACAACAAATTTCAACCTACAAACTGTTATGTATAACTTTTAAACTCATTCATATCCTAAGAGTTCTTTTCCAAAGCCCAGAACAGTTTTTATGCATGTTTAAAATTATCTAAATTGTTTCATTTGTTTTGGGAAGTTGCTCTTATGTATTGGTGTCTCAGCTTTTTCAATTAAAGTCTTGTGATAATTTGTCATTCTTGTTTGCCTGCTATCTTATTATGTTCCTTACTATCTTATTATGTCTTTTGTGATGGATTGGATACAGAAATGTTTTCATTGTTCATTGTTGAGTTGTATCCTTATATGTTGATCTCCCTGATTACAAATCCTGTAGTATCTTCATCATTACAGATCACCCGAACATTAGTCAGTCCTTAGATAGCCTTAACTGAAAGACCTGATGACCTAAAACTACCAGCTAAACTTCTTTTTTATTTGGCAGAACAGATATTACAACTTGTTAGATAGTTTATAGCCAATAAATATCCAATTGCTCAAACAAAATTTACCAAGATTCCAAACCTTCAAAAGACCTCAAAATAAAACTTTACTGTATTACTGGGAATAAATGGCCAATAATTTTATGGTTTACAAGCTTGCAAAAAGAATTGATACATGTTTGGAATGTGAAACAGGAGAATTTACAACTTCATATATTTATATTTTATATTTAAGTTTCAGTGCATTTATCTTTTTTTATGATATCCCTGTCAATATACAACAACATTTCTCTTATCAAGGTGTTGTTGGACACATAAGATCTGATGCAAATGGAACAAAACATCATCAATATTCTTTAACCAGCTGTTAATTGTCTATTTTAATTATCAAAATTTACATCATTATGGAAAATAACTTTTTTAGTGATGTAGGTGTAAAGATATGTCTTAGATCACAAAAAAAAAATGAATATGAAAACATTGCTCTTGAAAGATGCAACCTTTGTAGAGAAACAGAAAAGTGGTGCTTTGATACTGAAGTACTCTATTCTAAAATATCTCATCATATCAAGGGCTCTTGTGCTATGGAATATTATTTTCAATTAAAAATCAAATATAAAACCTAGGAATCTGTAGAGTACGCGGTGTACTAATAATATGTCAGGAATTTTATATTTTAAATCAAGTGCCACAAACTCACTAGATTTTAAACATATTTTTGTTTGTAAGACTACCAGTTTAAAATGAAACCAAAACACAGATAAAGAACATCTAAATATTCTTTTAACTGGTATGATATAAATTTCTTTTTAAAAGTTATCCTATGGCTCTATATATTAATATTGAAAAAAAATGGTATAAGATTCCTTGTACAATAATCATAATTTGAAGGTGTTTTCAATTTTACTATTGTTTTGTATTCATTTATATGTATCAGTTTTTTTGCAGCACATTTCATTTCTTATCCTTATTTCTTGAAAGGATTGCTGCTTATTAAAAAGTTAGTTTTACATGCAATATCATGAATCAATTAGAATATCTGACTTCAAGATATGTTCCTTTTGTGATATACACAACCTTGTCCTCTTTTCTTTGATAGTTACAACACCAAATGTGACTGATCATCAATTTCATTTGAAATGAGCAACATGAGGAGTGCCAAGGGTGGAGCAGGAACTGCATATGTTTAAAGAGAACCATGGTTCACATCCAAATTTTGGTTAGAATCTTGTTTTCTTCAATCATTAGTTTTGTAGTGTTTTGTGGCTAATTAAGTGTATTTCTTTTTACCTTGTAGTTGTCTGTTTTTCTTTGACTTCAACTTGGCTTTTGATTACCCCTCTAATGTATCATGTCCAATGTTTAACAAAGAATTGTAATGAAACTTTGATTCATACTACAATTTCTTTTTGCTGATTAAATTTGACAGTAATTTCAGGTCTGGAAAGGTTTCTGCATAAATTATACTTTCAGGAAACTGTCCACATAGGATTTCAGTCATAATGAGTACATGTATTTGAATTGTTATTTTGAAATAATTTAATTTTGGATGTAACGCGTCTTCTGATTGGCTGACGTTATTTTGTTATCAGCCCATAGACATAATTTAGTCATGGGACCGTGACGTCATCAACGGTTTTTCATGGTTTTCTACGGTTTAAAAGGGAATTTAGAATTAAATTATAAGAAATGACTGTAATATTTTTTTCTGTCTATTCGAAATAACATAAAAAAATTGATGCACACTGTTGAATAACCCGCTACGTGCGTTATTCAGTGTGCACCAAATTTAAAATATTAGTCATTCCTTAAATAAAAAATTAGTATGTTAACTGTTGATGGTGGTTTACAATTAACACTTTTTAGTAAGGTAGCTGTTTATTAATAAACAATTAGTTGCTAAAAAGGCTGGTAACATTATTGAAGTGTTTGATTGAACAACATTTCTTATTTATCTCTTTGGAAGGTATGTATTAAAGATAGGAATGCAGTATGGGGCTTAAAGTAATGTCTTTTAGAATTAAAACCCACACGTACAAATTAAAAACACACTTTTACTACAACTTAATTCCAATTTTTTAATTATTGTATAGCAGTCCAATGAAAATTTCTTCCTGGTTTATATTATGTGAGACGTTTTTGTCTTTAAGTGTTTTTTTCCTTTTGACAATGAAGAATGTGATCGGATATATACATTGTCTTGGTGATCCTTTGTCGTGTTTGATAGGTTTCCAAATACATGTAACAGCATGCTCTATCTTTGATTGGAAGATTATACAAATATAGAAGGAAGTGGGATATATAAATTTATTTGTATTATATTTATTTGGGGTTTTTTGTTTGTTTCCTGACCTTTTGTCTCCATTCTCCTGAAAAGACTAATGATAAGGTTCATGATGTAAAAGTGCATTTAATCCATTGGGAAGAGCAGACAAAAATTCAAAAGTAGAATTAGCTTTATGTTGTGTATTATTTATGGTAATATTAATGACAAATATTGTATATGTGATAAGCAGTTTATTGAGTTTAACAATAATTAGATACAAGTTTAACAATAATTTAGACACACAGTTTAAAGAACATTCTCTTTCAAATAGAAGATGATGAAACCATTCAAATGTTACGATAAGGAATGAATGTATAAAGGGAGAAAATACATCTTGTTCAAAATTCATTTTCAAAACTTAAATGAATTATTTATATCTATTGAAATTAGCCGTATTTCAGGGGGTGGGTCACACAATTGATAGGCCCTTAAGGAAGTTTGCTACTCAGTTTCAAAATAAATAGCTTTCCATAACACTAGTATATATTGATAGGGATTAATTAAGGAAGCAAAAAAGCAAAAAAAATATAGAGGTCAATGTGCTTGTTTTTGAGATATTAGCCATTGAAATTTTGGCGGGAAAATTTTCTCTCTTGATTTTTCATAGCTTTATCATTGACAAGTTAAAATTCTCAAAAACTATTAAAAAATAAATATTTGAATTTTAAGTATCTCCCCTTAAGACCTGTGTGGTTTGTGAATCAGCTGTACCCAGTTATTACACAGTGCAACCTACAACATGTACAGGTACTAATTGTACATTTATAAATCCTCCATTGTTATTTACTTATTTAAAAGCATTTTCAATAATAAATTTCAAAATGTAAATTAACAGTTCTTGTTTCAAGCTAGACATGTAAATCCAGACGACAACACCAGATGGTGCTTTGATTTTTATTGTCAACAATAGACATCCATTTCTATTATTTGATTATTGCTGGATATATGTTACCTCGTGAGAATATTTTTTTTATTATAGATTAAAAATTTTAAAAATAATAATATCACGATGGCTTCAAAAAAAGGCTTGTGCGTAACTAGTTATAATATAATTGTTTAAGATTACTTCAAAAATACACGAGGTAATGCGATATAGTATTTATTTTGAAAGAAAAGATTTTCAAGTAATTATTAAAAAAAAATTATAGTTTATCCCTTTTGATCTGACATGAATGTTTATTTCAACTCAGTTTCTATAATTATTAGGTAAAAGACACAATCTTATAAAATTTCATTAAAGATACATAACATTTCTGAAATAATGCAGATTTTTTAAGTATAATGGTTGTAGCCTATTTTTACTATATCCCATTTCCTCATTTATTATCAAAAGTTTTGTCATAATACTCTCTTAAAATCATTACTGCCAAATAAATTGCACATAATTATGCATTAGAAGTTGCAGTTGCCACTAGATATGTATAATTACATCCTTTTTACTGCTTCCTTTCAGTACTGCAGAATGTTACGTAAGAAGGCCAGCTACGATTACAGAGTTCATCAGAGGTACATTAGAAATGTCTATGACAAGATAAAATTGGGGAAATTGCATCAATGTTGTCATGCTTTTGAGAATATGACTAATTCTTTGTAAAAAGTATTGAATTTAGAATTATCTTTGATCATAATACGACCTAATTCTCAGTTTCATCTCTTGGATCTTGTCCGAGTCAAAGTTTGTTTGTTGCTCTGTTGTCTGTATGTCTGGATATTAAGGTCATGATATTAAAACAACGATAAATCTAATATTTGTCAGCCACTTAAAATGGTCATGCTCTTTTTGATTTTAAAGAAAGATAAGAATGATTGTATATTCATATGTAAAATATTGTTTAAATTGCTTGCAGCATTCTTAAAGGATTATATTTTTGAAGTAACAAATCTTGTTTTAAAGCCTGATTGCCATAGTATTGTTTCATAACAACTCAATTTAAAGATAATTTTCTCAATTTAATGTACTGACAATCAAATGCCAAACATGAAAATAAAACGGTGACAAAATTGACATGTGAATGAAGTGTTTTGGAGTAAAAGTTGAAGGGTAATTATCTCGGGATGGTAGCGTCATTGTCTCTAATAATGGCATTACATAATTTTTCTGTTCTAATCTTAATTTATCATTAAAAAAATCAGTCAGGATGATCATAAGAAGGTCGCTGCTGGTTGCCAAATTTAGTTTTGACAATGCAATTCTTTTAACCACCAATTACCATAACTGCCAATCAAGTTTAAGGTTATAGACTTGTGGTAACCTTTCTTTGGTTTATTGGGTAACATGACTGATACAGTGAGTCAGACTAAATTTTCATTTAGTCAAGTGACTTTTAGATGCTCAAACATGAGTATTAAAATAACAACCATGAAAAAACCTGAAATTTAAAAAAGGCAATACATCTAGAAAAAGGAATCTATCTGATGGTCAGATGAGGCTATGATTATCAATTAAAGTATGAAATTCTCAGTTGTCAAGCAGATTGCATTGTCCTTATTTTGTGGATGCCTATTGTGCCTAATGACAGCTACCCACCTGGTCTGTTTGGCAAGTTTCTTCTGACCTTGACCTCATTCACATTTATCTTTGATAATGTTAAGTTTATGTAATTCTTGTAGTCAAACATTTATTTAAAGACTTTCAACATAAATTCGATCAGGATCAGTAAAGCAGGTATAAAGACAAAAAGTTAAGTAAACATATGAACAAAATTGCATTTGACTTTTAGAAAGTTTAAGACCAACACTTTTGTTGTCAAAAAGAACTTTATGAGTTGATTTTTTTTTTATTATAATGAGATAACACCTGTAGCCAATTTTTATACGACCACAAAAAAATGTTTGTGTCATGTAAAATGCTATCATGTCGTCGTCTGAAGACGCATTCAGTTTCCGGACAATATCTTTAGCTTTAGTGAATGGATGTTTATAAATATTTACCAGAAGGTTCAATACCACCAAAGGAAGGTTGGGATTTTGGGGGTTATGGTCGTAATAGTTTTGGAATTAGGGGTCAAAAAGGGGGCCCAAGGCACAAAAAGCATTTTTGTAGTTTTCAAACAATAACTTGAATCTCTCTGAAATTATACCACAAGTTTCCATACCATGAAGGGATAGTTAGTATTGATTTTTGGGGTTATGGTCCCAATGGTTTAGGAATTAGGGGCCAAAAAGGGGGCCCAAAATAAGCATTTTTGTAGTTTTCAAACAATAACTTGTGTTTAAGTGTATGAATCTCTCTGAAATTATACCACAAGTTTCCATACCTTAAAGGGATAGTAAGAATTGACTTTGGGGGGTTATGGCTTAAAAAGTTTTGGAATGAGGGGAAAAACTAGGTTTTTCTGGTCCATGGACAATTAAGACAATTTAAAAGCAGTGTAAGGGAGGTAATTCAAAAACATTTAACATACAATGTTGGGTATGTTTAAGGATTTACCTCCCTTACACTACGTTTGTAAATTATGTAGAAAGGAAAGTCAGGTTTTGGACTAATGGCAAAAAAAAACAGGGGGGATAGTAGTTTTCAATTAATTTTTTTTCAAATTTTCAAATTTTTGAAAAGTTTGAAGAAGAAATCTTTAATTGCACAATATTTTGCAATAGATTTGACATTTATTTTGTGTAAGAAACCCATATTATGTCAAAAATTTTATCACAATCCAAATTCAGAGCTGTATCAAGCTTGAATGTTGTGTCCATACTTGCCCCAACTGTTCAGGGTTCGACTCCTGGGGTCGTATAAAGCTGCGCCCTGCGAAGCACCTGGTTTTAATACTAGGAAGTGGTTTATTTTTATACTTTCACAGAAATTTTTCTGCAGTTTATAGACAGAGGTAAAATTTCAAAGCATCATAACTTTGTCAAACCATTCCTTGAACTTAAACAACAGCTTGTGCATGATCCAGAAATATCATTGGATAAACAAGTACGATTTTCCTTATTTTCCCATATTTTATTGATTTTAAATGGACTTATGTTTTGGCAGTCAACATAAGACTGTGATACTTATTGCAGCAATCACAGCCAACAAACAGAATTCCATGGAATCCTTTACCAGTTGTTTTATATGTTTATCATATTCTAATATGTTTAAGTATATGTTTTAATTACAAAAGCCATTAAAAGTTGATATATCACTGATATATATACATTGTTATGATAGAATAATGTTTCATCTTGCATCATTAACTTTAAACTGTGAGTTAGATTATGCAATCGTTAAAAAAATAGAAATAGTCTTTGTTACTAAAATTCATTATAACATCATGAGCATTCTTCTTATAAATAAAAGAGACTATATGGAATTACAGTTTAATGTAGTATGCAGCATATGCATGAAAACATTTAAGGTATTATGTTTCCTAAGTATTGCACTACATGTCCCTTATCATGACAGAATTTACAAAATACCAAATTAAATTTTCAGTTTAAAATAGATTGTGGTGGAAATTAGAAATATTTTTAAGGTTTTAATGTGATAGTTAAACATTATGTCATTTGTTGCTAGGATGAATTTGAATTCAAAATGAGCAATATGTTATTAATATTCAAAATTCTTCAATTTCAAATTCTGTACGTTTTTGATGCACAGTAGGTTGTGCAGATATTTATGCATTGTGGACCTTGAATTATTTAGTACATGCATTTACAGTAAAGATTAAGGACGTCATTATTATATGTTTATTAAATACACTGCATGGTAAGAAGACCACACCAACCACCAATGCCTGATTCTCACTGGCGGATCTAGAAATTTTCATAAGTGGGAGCCCACTGACTGCGCTAAGAGGGGGCCCGCTCCAGTCACGCTTCAGTGATTCCCTATTTAAGCAACCAATTTTTTTCCCCTGGGCCCCCCTCTAAATCCGCCTCTGATTCTCCAATAAAAAACAGATACACCAACAAAAACTACATTAAATAAGATGTCATAACATTGCCAATGACTCCCCAGACATCTGTCAACACAAATGACCAATTGAAGAAAAGTTAGCAACTGTAGGTTACCGTGGTGACTTTAAAATGAAAAATGTAAAACAATTCAAAGTAGAAAACTAGTTGCTTGATTTATTTACAAATATTAAGCAAAAAACATATATGATTATACAGCAACAATTGACAACCACCGAATAACAGGCTTCTCAGACTTTGTACAGGCATATATAAAAGTAGCCAGGTTGAATGTGGGTCAAACCCTTAGAATCATATTCAAAACAGTGTAACTGTGGCCATTGATTGACGACCTTAGATTATCCCATTGACTGGGACAGATTAGGTGAACGTGTGTCTGTAACGACAACTGCTCACTACTTACTTATTATAGAATTTAAATTGTGGGGTCGCCAAAGGTTCTTAACGCCTTTAATATTAAAATAATTCGAAATAACTTTATGTTTAGATTTATATTATTGATATAAATCAAAACATCGTGTTCTTCCTGATTAGTTTTTCTAATTTCTTTATTTAGGTGTAGAGAACCTTTTGTAACCCCACAGTTTAAGTGTCTTTAACAAGTACATAGTGAGCAGCACGAAGTTTCCTTCAGTCACATGTCAAATGTCCTTGACCTCATTTTCATGATTCAGTGACCACTTGAAAAAAAAAGTTCAGATTTTCTGTAATGTTGAATTCTCTCTTATTATAAGTAATAGGGTAATTATATTTGGTATGAGCGTACCTTGCAAGGTCCTCATGCCTGTCAGACAGTTTTCACTTGACCTCGACCTCATTTCATGGATCAGTGAACAAGGTTTAGTTTTGGTGGTCAAGTCCATATCTCAGATACTATAAGCAATAGGACTAGTATATTCGGTGTATGGAAGGACTGTAAGGTGTACATGTCCAACTGGCAGGTGTCATCTGACCTTGACCTCATTTTCATGGTTCAGTGGTTATAGTTAAGTTTTTGTGTTTTGGCCTGTTTTTCTCATACTTTATGCAATAGATCAACTATATTTGTTGTATGGAATGATTGTAAGGTGTACATGTCTAGCGGGCAGATGTCATCTGACCTTGACCTCATTTTCTTGGTTGAGTGGTCAAAGTTAAGTTTTTGAGTTTTGGTCTTTCTATCTAATACTATAAGTCAACTATATTTGGTGTATGGAAATATTTTATGATCTTTATGTCAGTCACGCAGGTTTTATTTGACCTCAACCCCATTTTCACGGTTCATTGCTCAGTGTTAAGTTTTTGTGTTTTGGTCTATTTTTCTTAAACTATAAGTAATAGGTCAACTATATTTGTTGTATGGAAGCATTGTTAGCTGTACCTGTCTGTCTGGCATGGTTCATCTGACCTTGACCTCATTTTCATGGTTCATTGGTCTTTGTTTAGTTATCTTGGTTAATAAGTTTATGTCACAGTTTTTAATAAAGCTTTATACTTACGACTATCAGCATAATATCAATGATTAGTAAAGAAGGCGAGACAATTCAGCGTGTGCACTCTTGTGAATATGATTCTATCTGAACTATGGACTGTGTTGAAACAGCACAATACCAGATATGGACAAAACTACAAAAAAATAAAACCAAATATGATAAACAGCAACAATGGACAACCAATTATGTACAGGCCTGACAAATACAGTATTCGACAAAATTAAACATATTTGTATGCACCCAACCTTATTTTGAGACAGTGGCATAACAAAACAACATCAGAAGTAATGTAAAAAAATCAGTTCTGAAGGATTTAGCTTATCAGATCGATTCAAAGTACATATACATATTTGATAAAATATTCAAGAGATTGACTGTTACCTATTAATAATAATAATAATAATTCTTTATTTAAAGAGAGTTACACAGTTAGCTATAAAGCTAATCTTCTTCCCTGAGGCCTTATTAGATTTTCCTTGATGCATTCAGTTGCTGCTAAAAATAAAACTATGTATTAAATAATTATTTTAAAACTTTTATTATCTCTGTTATTTTCAACTACTTGGTCTTCACAGATTTTTATGATATTGATTTGTCTTCTTAAATTTATATATATCAGTTTTTCTGTTCAAATTTATATGCATCAAATTAAGAAATCATTTTTTTACTAATGTTTTATACATTTATTGGAACAAAAAACTGCGCTGTTCAATATTGTGATAATATTTACAGATTTTAACAACTTTCAAGCATTTTCTTCTAAATAGAAGTATAATTAGATATAGATTTTTTAATTTTGTATTTCAGTGTATCTGTAAGGGAGACAACTGCATTTTTATCAATCAGCCATTTTTCCATAACATCCAGACAGGTGAGATTTTTCTACAATATGATTTCCTTTTATTTGTTTTGATTATTCAAAAGCTACAGAAAACTGAAAATTGTGAAGAAATGATCTTATTAGTAATCATTATATATAATTGCTGGGCGTTTTATTTTCATAGCAAAGATCAGACATTAAAATGAATGATATGTTTAATCATTTCAAACATTGACAAAAGTATGTTGGCCAGATTTGAACTTGATATTGAAATGGAGATGGCCATATTTTTATAGATTTGTAAGTTTATGAATAATGTTATTTTCAAAATGATAATGTCTTATGGTGTCAAGATATCTCGAGCAAGATATGTGAATGTGAGTAACATTGTTATTTGATATGGACCTTTGATGCTAAATTTAAACACAGAGATGTCATGTTTTGGAAAAATGGATGAGCATGCAAGGAGTGTCCCATTAAAGAAGTCTACTTGTTGTGTGATGTTTTTCTAGCTAGATACATGTCTTTGTGTCATGCTGTCTCCAACATACTATTATTGATGGATGAGACAATTCACAGATAGTGATGTAATGCATAATTATTTGGATGATAAAAACTGAAGTGCAGCATAAACTAATTATTTTTACAAGTTTGCATGTTTTGAAGACATTGAGGTTTTATCAGAATAGCAATAGAGTAATTATTCCCCACAATTTGTTTTATTTTAGGATTATTACGTATAGTCAATGTAAATTTAATATTACTAGAAACATGCAGATATTTCAATATTGGATTAAATTTGATGTGCAAAACACGACTATAGTAGATATAGAAAATAAGGACAGTCAGTGTATTGACACAAATTATCATAATAATATTGAACATTAATTTTTATTTTGGCAAATTTAAAGTATTTCATTAATAATCCAAATTGCCAAAATTTAAAACACCAAATTTTAACGACTACTGTTTTGGTGAACATGACTCTGCATTATGGGCTTTGTTGAAGTCCGTACAGTAACCTATAGTTGTTAATTACTGGCTATCCGTACAGTAACCTATAGTTGTTAATTACTGGCTATCCGTACAGTGACCTATAGTTGTTAATTTTGGTGTTATTTGGTCTCTTGTGGAGAGATATATCATTGGCAATCATACCACATCTTCTTTTAACCAAAGCTTAGATAAAGATAAAAAAAATATTATGTGTGTGTGACATTAACCAAGTAAAACAAATAACCAATAAATATTTAGAGGTCCACATACATCCTTCAACAACAGGTGTCTAAAACAATTATAGTTAAAAATTGTAGAAATCTGCAATAAGCAACATTATCGCTATTTTGTGCATTTTTCCTTTGATACTTTTTTGTGATAATTTTTCATATCATGCTACTCGGTTAAGATGAAAAATTATCACTAGAAACTAAGGAGGCATGTGGCATTGCTAATGAAATTGACATGAAATTGACAACACTGTACATAGGTAAAATAGTGATAAACACTGATTATCATTGGTCATCTCAACTTGATTGCTTTTCTCGCTTTCACCGTACTGGCTCAAGTGAGAAGATCAATCTCTTTGAGATGATCAATGATAATCTATAAAAACTATACCAATAAAACTATAGCATTGCAATAAGACAGTCATGGGAATAACAAAAGGCTCATAAATGAAACACCAAAGAAAACTAGTCCACTTAACTCTGTGATAAGGATGCAGTATATCACAAAATCACAAATGCAAATAAAACAAATACATGTATAAACACTATTGTAAATATGAATGCTCAAAGCAACTGTAAGCAATCTCATAGTCTTAACCTTATTATGAGAAATCATCTTTTAACAACGAATTATTTGAAATTGAAATAATATTGATTCTAGAAAATTCATAACACTTTTATGATGAAAACTAACCCAACTTTAGTGCCAGTTACTTTCACTGATATTTTAGTATGAACTAACAACTAACCCCTGTAAACCCTCCTTAATTGGGGTTACATTTCTTATCAATTTTCCAGAATTAAGATTATTCCAATTTCAAATAAATCTTTATTTTATCTTGACAGCTTTAATTCAGAGTAGAATTTTGTGATCAGGTGTTTCCATGCTCCATCTAGGGGCATTATGTTTTCCGGTCTGTGCGTCTGTTCATTGGTTTGTCCTCTGTCCCACTTCAGGTCAAGTTTTTATTTGATGAAGTTGAAGTCCAATCAACTTGACACTTAGGGCACAATGTTCCCTATGATATGTTCTTTTTAATTTTAATGGCAAATTTGAGTTTTGGCTCCTATTTCATGCTCCACTGAACATAGAAAAGGTTATTGATAGTGAGGCATCTTTCATCATGCATCCTCTGCAATTTATTTATTTAGTAAAACCAAATAAGCATCATTTGGTTTACAGACCAAACATGTACTTCTTGTTCAATGCTTGATGACTTTCATGGTCTAGTTCATATAGCATAAATTGGTTTTGTTTTAGCATTATTTTTCAACTCTGCAATTATTAACTCTATCAATGCCAACTGTCATCTTATGATGGGTGTCCTTTGCAGTTGGGCTTTTTTCTAATTAAAACACCTGGTACTTCTGCATAGACATGAGGCAGAAAGTCTAATTGGTAGACAAGGATTCAAGCTGCCCTTTTTGACTGATTTCAAATGTCTGCTTGTTTTCCAAGCAATAGGACAAGTTAGGTATCAGTACTCTGTCTATTATCATTAATATTAATATTATTAATCTCTCTTGTGTTTATCATATTGACTAGGATTGTAAGTTTTCCTACCGTGGGTCAATCAATAGTTTTCCTCCACTGATAAACACTGGCCGCCAAGAAATAGCCAATAGATGAATAATGCTGAAAGAGATGTTGAACACCAATCAATCAATTTATGTTTTTGCTCCTTCTGCAAGTTTTAGCAGACCTCAGTAAGTTGAGTGCATCTTCAACTTTATCAATCTTAATGTAAAGTATCTCATTTAATTTCACCTAAAAAATAATATGAAAATACTAAAGACTTTTTTTGTTATAAGAGATGTTAGAAGGATTATTTTTCATTGATCGTGAAACAAATTTTATACAAGATGGCCATAAATAATGACAGCAATCTTTAAGTGTTGATCTTGTATGAATACCGATCATCACTCCCAAATTATCAATTTAATCCATGCTGCTTTTAGATCATTTCAACTTTTATGTCTTCGGGGAAACCTTTAGATTAGCAATCAAAATCTGAATTAGCAGTTATAAAATTATTGTTTATGATAAAACAATCAGGTATAAACGGCTTATGATATATTTTTGATACGGTTATGCAACTTTACTGGTACCAGTCTCTTAATGTTTCATTGACTTCAGTAGTTTAAAAAATTATAGTAATATTCTTTGTATGGATTATTTAGTCTACCAAATACCCTGTGTTTTATTTTATTGATCTAAAAACAGAACAATTGTCATACAAGTGGGAGGTTTGGCCCATAAAACATGTGCCATGTCACTATTTTCTCTGCAAAATGTCTGTCCAAAATCAGGAACCGTATGACATCTGTCATCATTTCTTCTGATTATGCCTTGATTGCATTTCTTATACAATATATTGTACATTGTCAGAAAATATATTATTTCTATAACTTTAGATGCAGGAAGAAAAAGCTTTTTGCAAATGAATGATATATTTTCCAACACTATACATAAATTGATTAGTTAAGCTATATACCTGAATTGTAGAATAGTTGGTTCATTGTAAGATATATGAATATGTATTTTTTAAATTTATTTATTGTGTGCAGTATCAGTTTCTATCACAATCCAACGCCCTCATAACAAAGATAATTTATTATTATCTATTCCTGTTTATATAGATTATAGATGCATAGAGAAGATTGTAAGTTTCTGCTTTTATTGTATATTTATGATTTTCCTTGAATTCTGAATTCATTACAACACTACTAAATTACATTTTCAAATATTGATATTCTACATAAATGTTGTATTTGCAGAAAAATTACAGATAACAATAAAAAAAAAATATTACTTCTTCATTTATTTTGTCTGACACTGAAGGGTTTTTCAAGTAGCACTGATTGGGTGATTAATTTAAGAATTTTGATGACTGATTATTTTAGACGATTTGACCTATTCAACCCAGCAAGGAATTCATAATAGCAATCCGATTTTCACTTCTATGACAATAAATATTTCATAAACTATGAGTACGTGCTGATTTATAATTTCATACCTGATAAGATTAGTATCTACCTATCATAAAACTAGCTATATCTGTTAGTATCATTACTATTTTATCATTGTAAGTGGATGTTTACCTCAATAATTAGACACATCTACAAATTACCTGCTGTTTCAGATTCATCAACATCATACACTTCATCTCTTAAATAGCAGTAGACTCCTAGTATTGTTCTATTTGAGACATGACACTGGCTTATTTACAGTGCTCAGAATGGGTGTAGTATGTTATTAAGGACACTTATTTGTAACCATGTGGTTTTTTTTATTCATCAGAAATTCATATAAAAGAAAAAGATTAAAGAAATAAGTCTAAAATTTTACTCTTGAATTTAAAAATCACAAAGCATGTTTAAATAACGGTAAGATGCCATCCTTATGCTTTATCAGGCTATCAGTTTTTAGCTCACCTGGCCCAATGACCAAGTGCATGAGCTCTTCACATCACTTGATGTCTGTCATCCGCCGTCCTTCTTTGTCGTCGTTAACTTTTTACATTTTGAACTTCTTATAGAGAGCCATTGAATGGAATGAAACCAATCATTGCATGAATATTACTTATGAGGTGCTGACCAAGTGTTGTTACTTTGAAGCTGATCCATTATCCAAGATGGCCGCCAGTGGGCCACTTAGTAGTTAACATAAGACCCTATGTGAAATATATACATAATATGTCTTCTTTTAGAAAACCACTGATTGAAAGGAAACCAAACATGGCACAAATGTTCTTTATGAGGTGCTGACCAAGTGTCTTTACTTTGAAGCCGATTCATCATCCAAGATGACTGCCAGCAGGGGACTTAGTTTAACATAGAAACCTATGGGAAATTCATACAAATGTCTTCTTTTAGAGAACCATTGAATGGAATGAAACCAAACATGGCTTGAATGTTTCTTATTAGGTGCTGACTTAGTGTTGTTACTTGAAGCCAATCCATCATCCAAGATGGCAGCTAGCAGGGAACCTAGCTTAATATAGAAACCTATGGGAAATACATACAAATGTCTTCTTTTAGAAAACCACTGAATGGAATGAAACCAAACTTGACTGTTACCATATAGTTGAATTCATTGGTCTTTATCATATTGTTGTAGATTGTAGTTCACTATTTATCTTGCCCTCTTTGTCTGTTTAATATCAAGGGCATTTAGATTTATCAGTCGAGTTTGACTCTAGGGTTCATGTAGTATCTTTTGTGTTTTAAAAATATTAATTTTTCTTGATATCATGTTTGATCTTTTCTTGTAAAATTCTGGAATTATAACCAGTAAATTAAGCAGTCACAGGTCATTTGCAAGATGAGGCAAACAAGCAGACATTTTTTACAGTTAATGTATTTTTGTATTGATAAAATATTTTTGATTGAATAAAATACCATTTTCTTTTCTTGGCAATGATTGTATCATTTTATTGATCTTTACAAAAAAGAATGAGAGCACACCTGTTTGTCCTTCATCAGAAACAGAATGATCAAACACACCCAATTGAAAGGTTTATCAGTAATTGTGGGATTAAACTAAAGAAAATATGTATCAAATATAAATATTTAGGTAACAGTTGCAATGCACACAATACTGCCAATAGGGAGTACCACAGAAACTTAACTGCAAGTTATATTTTTAAAACCAGTGTCCATAATTACTCCATATAACTGGTCTTTGGAAAAATGTCTTCACATAATTCTTGTGGGAACAGTCTATGATTGACCTTTGTTACTTCAATATTTCTAAGGTCAATACTAGAGTTGTATTGTTTTCATCTTTGTCAAAATTTATGAGATAAATACACTTTGGAAAGCTTTTAGGTACATCACAAATATTAAAGATTAAGGGTTGCTGGGGGAACACATTCATGTTTGAAAAATCAGAGCTGGTCATCAAAATACTTAGGTAAAACTCAATTTAATATTTTTGCAATGACAAAGTTATATTTTTTTTTACATTGTTTTTTTCTTTCCATTGCAGGATAACAATTCATAGTAAGTTATGTTCCAAGATGAGGCTGGTTGTACTTCATATGAAGGTATTTTACATTTGTTTTCATTGTTTTTTTTTAAATTTTTTATTGATGAGCAATATCAGCTTCAATCAACAGTGCTTCTTAAAAGACAAACAGCTGTGCCCCATTCACTTTTGTAAAGATAAAGGAAATGATACAATCATTTCCAGAGACAAATTAAGGTTTTATATTCCATTCAAATATTTTACCAACCCCAAAATATATTTATTCTACTATAAATAAATTAAACAATATCAGCTGAACTATTTTAACTTATCATAAAAGATACAAGCTTTGTTTTGGATAAACCAGTTATCTTTGATATGAGCAAACAAACTTATAAAAAGTTGCATTGATATTACAGACGATTTATCTTTTAATGTTTACATTGCATGTGAATGATGAATGTAATGTTGGTTCTGTTTGCAGACCACACATTAACTGCAGTGATTTGTTTTGCCTGGCACAGCGACACTGATATATGGAAACAGAGGAAGTTTTCTTCAGGTACAAGCTGCTTACATTGACAAATCCATTATGTATAGATCCATGATGCAATTGTAGGAAGAAAAACAAATTAATCTCAATTATTCAACAGATATTTTGGTTAGCCTTCTGTAATCAGATTATTTGGTCTGATAATTCAAATTGCTGTATAAAGCAGTCCTTGTCACAGAAACATATGCATAGTTTTGGGTTTTTATGAAATTAAAAATTCTAAAGCTATTATCCACATTCCAGCAATTCAACAAGCATGGCCAAGATGGTAGAAAAATGACACATAAGGTACAAAATACAAGTAATTGTCTTATATCTTAAAATATAATGATACGAAGTTGATAGGTGCAAAAAATGTGTAAATGTCAAGATCTACCAACATTACACTTCTACCAAAATAATGGCAGATGACTTTAGATTTCTGACCCTTAATTTCATTTTTAACCAGTCAGTGAAGAATTACTAAATGTATTCATTGTTGTTTTTACTTAGCATACTTGAGTATTCAGTTAAAAATAAAATGAGCAGAAGACTCAACATGTAAATGAAAGACATTTTGTTGAAAAATATCAATTTTAATAACTTCTTGCTCGCTGAAATCTCAAAATGTGACAAATTATGTTTGGTTTTGCTATACTGATCAAGAAGTTTTGAAAAGTGTTTGTGACACAATTTTTATACGACCGCATTGAAAATTTTTTGGTCGTATATTGGTATGACGTTGTCATCCAAAGACATTTGGTTTTCCCACTATAACTTTAGTATAAGTGAATAGAAATCTATGAAATTTAAACACAAGGTTAATGACCATAAAAGGAAGGTTGGGATTGATTTTGGGAATTTTGGTCCCAACAGTTTAGGAATTAAGCATTTTTCTTGGTTTTTGCACAATAACTTTAGTACATGTATAAGTAAATAGAAATCTATGAAATTTTAACACAAGGTTTATGGGAGTTTTGGTCCCAACAGTTTAGGAATTAGGGGCCAAAAAGGTCCTAAATTAAATTTTGTTTGATTTCATCAAAAAATGAATTATTGGGGTTCTTTTTGATATGCCAAATCTAACCGTGTATTTAGATTCTTAATTTTTGGTCCCGTTTTTAAATTGGTCTACATTAAGGTCCAAAGGGTCCAAAACTATAGTCGCCGTCAGCTGAAATTCGTAGCGGTTATCGGTAAAAATAATCTAAACTATCAATCGCGTTCACTCGAGATATAGTTTTTCACAATTCATTCATAAATCGCAAAAAGAAAAACCACTACTGACCTACCTTTTAAGTGATCACACTGTAATAATCCTGACCTTCACATTTTCCAGAATATTTTCCATTGTAATTCCGCCATCTTCGTTTCTATGAGGATCATTTGTTTACATATGACATTCGTCACTGTACGCAGTTTCCTGAAATGTTCCTTTCATTGATGTGATAAGGTTTCCCGCGCTTTATGCAAATTTTATGAAATTGAACTCCACGGAAACACTTCCGGTAAAAACAATGGCTGATTCCACCATTAAAAATCGTCTATGAAAAGTGAAGGTCAGGATTATTACAGTGCGATCACTTAAAAGGTAGGTCAGTAGTGGTTTTTCTTTTTGCGATTTATGAATGGAATGTGAAAAACTATATCTCGAGTGAACGCGATTGATAGTTTATATTATTTTTACCGATAACCGCTACGAATTTCAGCTGACGGCGACTATAAACTTAGTTTGATTTTAACAAAAATTGAATTGTTGGGGTTCTTTGATATGCTGAATCTAAACATGTACTTAGATTTTTGATTATGAGCCCAGTTTTCCAGTTGGTCCAAGTCGGGGTCCAAATTAAACTTTGTTTGATTTCAACAAAAATTGAATATATGGGGTTCTTCAATGTGCTGAATCTAACCATGTATTTAGATTTTTAATATTTGGGTCCGGTAATCAAATTGGTCCACATTGAGGTCTAAAGGGTCTAAAATTGAACATTATTTGATTTCATCAAAAATTAAATTCTTGGGATTCTATGATATGCTGAATCTAACCATGTATTTAGATTTTGGATATTGGACCATAATAGGTAAATGTCCAATTTAAAATTTTTAAGTTTTTTTTTTAAGTTTAAGTTCTTAGACCACATTCATTCTGTGTCAGAAACCTATGTTGTGTCAACTATTTAATCACAATCAAAATTCAGAGCTGTATCAAGCTTAAATGTTGTGTCCATACTTGCCCCAACTGTTCAGGGTTCGACCTCTGCGGTTGTATAAAGCTGCGCCCTGCGGAGCATCTGGTTGTTACTGATAGCTTACAGTTAAATGTCTAAACTTGTGAAGGATAATTTTGATAGTTTTTAAATTGAAAAGGGACATAAAGAGTGGCCTCCTCCATACTCTCTAATGAAATAAGCAATATATCCAAAATTGCTACCCCAGTAGATGTACATAATAAAAAAAGTCAGTTCTTTGGTTGTTCATTAATTCTTCTTTAGCATCATCAGAGGTCAGAGTATTTTTTATTTCAGTAATTTGAGTATTTATCTATTTTATTTTTAAAGCACACTAACTGACTTCTTAATTTTAGTTCTGATTTTCAATGAACATAAACTTTGTCTTGGGAAGTCTTTAAAATTAAGTGAAAATCTGTTGGAAAAAAACATCCTTGTGAACCTGAATGAGTACTTGTCAACATTTTCTCTGTCACTAGTCTGGTTCTAAATTTCAATCAATAAGAAAAGATTAAGAAAATCGTAATTGAATGGATTTCCTTTTCTAAGAATTGTTTGATGACAACTATTTTAAAATGTTTGCTATTAAGACATTTATTGTCAGTTTAAAGCAAGGTACGTGACTGGATTTCCTTCTAACAATCAAATGAATTTGAGGTTCCCGAAGGTCCGCTCCGTTCAGTGTATGAAGTTATTTGCTTAGTATGGTAAAGGTCTCACTTGAAAGGGGAAATAACAAATTTTGGAAAATAAATTTGTTGTGACTCAAACAGAAAGAATCATAAGAAAAGGGTGTAGTTAATCTGTTTTCTAAAGTATTAAAATTGAGAATGCAAATGGGGAATGTGTCAAGGAGACAACAATCCAACCTAAGAGTAAAAACAACCAAAGGCCACCTAATGGGTCTTCAACACAGACTTTGTGGTACATTAGGATAAGAACAAGGAGATGTGGCATGATTCCAAATGAGACATATACTATCCACCACAGATCAAAATACAAAGAAAATGTAAACAACTATTGATCATTCTATTTCATTGAATTATGAACAGACCTCATACCATATGGTAAGGTGTTAAAGGCCCTTGATTACCATAAGATTCCATATGAAGTTGAAAATCCATAAAAAATCTTACACCTTATGTTGGTTTTTGATTAGAAAAAATTCTTTGCTGATTCCTTTAAGTGTCTTTTGACAGCTGAAGCTGTAGCCACACTCATGGATCACTTCTTTCTTCCTGTTTGGAAATTTCTTGACAGATTACAAAGATTCTCCTAAATTTTGATCTGATGTATATTTTAGTTTTGATAACTCAACACAAACTTTGCTGTTTCTGCTTGAATTATTTTATCGACAGCATCAGACATCTTACTAAAAAGCACTCATTTTCTAGTGCATAGTATTAATCTTATCAAAATGAATAGATGAATCAATGTCTCTTAGAAAAAAAATAATGGAAATTGGTATGACCTAGATAGGAGGGAATTCTATTGTTGTGTTGTTGAAAATAAGGAAACTGTTCAACAGATCACAAATTACTGCTAAATGTTTGGCACAGGCTTATGTGAACCTCTAGTTTTGATACTTTAATAAACTTGTTCATTAATATGATTTAAGACTGGTATTATACTTCTGTCTGTCTCTACAGTGGCACCGGCTTATGTGAACCTCTAGTTTTGATACTTAATATACTTGTTTATTAATATGATTTAAGACTGGTATTATACTTCTGTCTGTCTCTACAGTAGCAAAGGCTTATGTGAGCCTCTAGTTTTGATACTTTAATATACTTGTTTATTAATATGATTTAAGACTGGTATTATACTTCTGTCTGTCTCTACAGACATTTTGGTTATTAATGAAACAGTTTTACAAGGAAATAATTTAATCAACCTGTTTGTTGGATATTAAGTGTGGAATTTAGATGGTATATGTCTCATTCTGTATTGATATATTATTTAGATATGTAATATGAGTTGTAAATTAAGGCTTTTATATCATTTATACTTTAAAAGTATGCCAATGAATGGCAGAATATTAGTTATTATACTTCCATTTAGTATCCAAGTCAGAAGCTTTAAGATAAAAGTTGAAAGATTTATCAAAAATTTTTCATTATAAAGTGGATCTAATTTTTTTCGTTCATGACAAAGCAAATTGAATTAAACCATTCTTCATTGCCTATGGTATTATTATTGCTAATAAAACACGAGATTTGTGGATTTACAAAACACCCTTTTCACCTTGTCCCGTAAATTTGGAATTGATATTCAGATATTTTCTTCAGTAAGATTGTCATAAATTGATTGCAAAGTCTTAACTTAAGGCAAAGATGAATATAATGAAATTCATTCCAAATAAAGCAAATCATTACAGGATTTCTAAATTGCAAATTGCTTTTAGTAAAATTGAATTATATAACATTGGCTTGAAATTTGACACATGCACCTAAGTAATCTTACAGACAAATGATTTAAATTCCAATAAAACATTTGTTTTTATTTTTTACAGCGCTATAATTTAAAGTGAAGCATATGAAAAAAACAGGAAGAAAACACCCAACTAATATAATGTAGAAGAAGAAAAATTCTTGCTTTGAAAGATAATAAGACAGGTTGTTGTTACCTTATCAGGTATGTCAAACCATAAGGATTAATAGTAATGCAAAATATGTTTGTTACAAAATTGTGATTAAAGACCAAATTTGATTTCACTATTAGTGATCATAAATGCTATTAGACAAACAGAAGGCAGGTAAATTCATAAATTGTGACATGATGCATACATTGCAATATTAAATTACGTTTACAAGACAATCCCAAGTGGAAAAAAACAAACAATTTACAAGCATGCAAGAAATGATTTTTTCTATGTATTTGTACAATTCTTCTTCTCAAAGTAACAGTGAAGCCTTCAATATGTAGCTATTTTGATTTTATTTTATTTTGAAGTTGTTATGTAAGATGGACTAAAATATAAAAGTTGTGTCAGAGTTATTTTACATTGACAGAATGATTCATTTGTACTGTAAATTATCAATATTGTTTTCTATTCTTTGTATACTATAAAACATATTGATAAACAATATTATGAAATGATTTGTCTGTTGTATATTTTCAGGTGAACTTAATTTCCTGTTTCCACTTCGTAATTTTATTTTTAAAATAATATTGTTGTCTGTTAACTATATGTTTTGTCTTTTCAGGATTTCATCTCATTTCAGGTTTTTCTAATAATGTTTAATCAAGGGGTATATTCTTTGTATAAACAGGCATTTCTTCTCATAACAAATAATTGTACTGTTATATAATTCATGTGATTTGTTTCAGCTTTTGAAGATTGACTAGTGTAACGTTGAGAGAACAACAATTTAACTTATGATTTGATATATTATATTGTTTTTGTCTCTGAATTTGGAATATGTTTAAGTTTTTTTTAAAGTAAATTAACAATATATAGAATTTCTCTCATAAAGTTGCAAAGAAATTGAAATTTGTCATTACCTAAAACTTTAACTATACATACATATATATGTTTTTCTGTTCTATGTTCGGGTTGTTGTCTCTTTGACACATTCCCCATTTCCATTATCGATTATATATATATTTGCATTTATGGCATAGCTGTTTGTAGTCATATAAAAATACCTGTTACATTGTAGGTATGTCAACATCCACACAATGGTATGAGATGTTGGGGAGCAGAGGCTGTAACCTCGTTAGTCAAGGCAGCACTCAGTCATACTTACGACCCTCCATTACATCAAAATCTGGTAAATTATACTTCTGGTATATAGTACAATTAAGTTGTGAAAAATTCTCTGTATAAAGATTGGCTAAAAATGAAAAAAAAAAAAAAAATGTTTGTGTAGCTTACTAGAACTACCACTGGTTCATTGTAGTTGCTACTGGAATGACATTATGGCAAAGTGATTCTTAAACAACATTTCCTTTTCATTTTAGGTTTTATTTTGAATGTATTGAATCTTAAATGGTTACTTTCAGGGTAATAAGCCTTCCACACTTTGTTTCTCAATAAAAAAACAGGAAGATGTTTTTTTGGATTGCCAATGAGACAACTCTTCACAAGATACCAAAATGACACAGAAAATAACAACTATAGGTCACTGAACAGCCTTCAACAAAGAGTAGGGCCCACACTGTATAGTCAGCTATAAAAGACCCTAAAATCACAAATGTAAAATAATCACATAAGAAAAATAATAATAATAATAATAATGTAGAAAAAAATGAACATAAAAAACAAATATGTTACACAGCAATAAATGACAACCACTGAATTACAAGCTCCTGACTTGGGACAGCCTTACTCACTCACCGACAGGCACATACATACAGAATGTGGCAGATTAAAAATGTAAGCTGTATCCCAACCTTGGACAGTGGTGTAACAGAACAACATAAGAACGAACTATAAAAATCAGTTGAAAAAGACTTAATTCATTAGATGGATATGTCGGAAAATACGCGAAGTACAAACATTACGTTATGGTAACGTTGTTACCATACCGCTTTACTCTGTGACGTTATATTATATGCATTAGCTATCACGACGATTAAACGTATAGAAAGACACAACGCATGATTTATTAAGATTCTTCAACATTTAATGGTGCCGTGACCAGGATATATATGGATTCAAAGCTGAAGTCAGTTCGTGCTGGACACAAAGGAGCCGTCACGAAGCTACTGGTGAAATTCGACGAGTTAAAGTCAAAAACAGACACAGAAGTTGACGAAGTGAAAGCCCTTGATGATGCCGTCACGCAGAAACAGAAAACATTGATTGACCTGAATAACAGACTTTTGGAACAGACATCGGAGGAAAATCTGGAGCAGGAAATCACAGACTCAGATGAGTATATGTACGAACTTGATTGTAAAATTAGACAAATTCGCAAATTGAATCCTCCCTTACGAGGATTGGAGTCACTTGGTCAAACACCAGAGATGTATGGTTCGCTTTTGGTACCTGTAGTTTTGGACAAGTTACCGATTGACATAAGAAAATCTATTGCAAGAGAACACGGGAGAGATAATTTGATATTGCAAAATTTACGAAAATCAATAACTAAAGAGATTGAAATACTTGAGGCAGGACAGGGAGTCATGGAACCGGACAGATTGCACACCACAGCATTTTTCACAGGTACACAACCAAGATTACACAATAAAGGTAAATTAACTGACACACGGAAGAAGGTAAATACGCATACATGTATTTTTTGTTCAGGTGAGCACTATCCGACGGAGTGCTCTGAAGTAACAGACGCAAACGCTAGGAATCAAATTGTCAAACAGAAACAGTTATGTTTTAACTGTTTAGGGTCACACCGGATGGCCGCATGTAAGTCTACAAAACGGTGTAAAAATTGTAACGGAATGCATCATACAAGCATATGTAAAGGGAAAGAGGTCAATACAGGTACGAAGCAGGAGCCGAAAGTACAACAGACAGCTATCAACGTGGTTGAAACAACAGACACAACTAGTGTATTGCATGCATCACAAGTAGGTCCCGACATTCTTCTAAAAACAGCAACTGCACCAGTTATATATAACGACGTAAAAATAGAATGTAACATCTTATTTGACGAAGGAGCGCAACGTACTTTTATCACTCAGAAATTAGCCGATAAACTAGAAATTAAAACAACGGGGAAAGTCAGCATTCAACTGTCTGCGTTCGGAGATTTATCTCAGAAAGTTCGTAACTTGGAAACTGCAACAATACAATTACAGACCGACACGGGAGAAAATGTGCGTATAAACACACTCATTGTACCGGAAATTGCCTTCCCGATTCATAACAGCATTTCACAGACTACAAGGAGCTTGCCACATTTGAGAGGACTTAAACTTGCACATTCTGTACACAGTGGAGAGCGTTTTGAGATCGACCTACTAATAGGCGCGGATTATTACTGGGAAATTATCGAGGACAAAATCATAAGAGGAAAAGGACCCACCGCTGTACAGTCAAAGATAGGATATTTATTATCAGGACCAAGTATTGCAAATATCAGCCAGCATTCAAGATCTACAGTTCTTTTAAACATCATTTCATCCCATCAATTGGAGGAGACAGAGATTGAAAAGTTTTGGACACTTGAGTCAATAGGAATCAATACATGTGAAAACAAGGAGAACACCAACTATTTACAAACATACCAGAACACAGCTATTGATTACGAGAATGGAAAGTACACGGCAAAGTTGCCTTGGAAACTTGACCACCCAGATTTGCCTTCAAATATGGCCATTGCTAAAGGTAGGACCGAGAATATAATTAGACGCCTTAACCGGGAACCGCACTTGCTACAAAAATACAGTGAAATAATCAATGACCAAGAAAAGAGAGGATTTATAGAGAAAGTTCCAGATACGGAAGATGATAACAACAAACATATGATTCACTACATTCCTCACCATCCTGTTAAAAAAGATTCCGAGACTACCCCAATTCGTATAGTGTACGACTGCAGTTGTAAACCACAGCAAGATTTAGCCAGCTTAAATGATTGCTTAATGTCAACGCCACCAAATCTAAATGACTTAACGAAAATATTAATGCGATTCAGAATCGGAAAATATGGTATCAGTACAGATATTGAAAAGGCCTTTTTACAGATAGGACTTGACAAGAAGGATCGTGACGCTACACGTTTCTTTTGGCTAGCTGACCCCAAAGACCCACATGGCAATCTTACAACTTACAGGTTTAAATCGATATTGTTTGGCGCAACATGCTCACCATTTATTTTAAATGCCACTCTACTTAAGCACTTGGACGAAAATGAAAGTAGTATAACACAAACGATGAAAAGGGACTTATATGTAGACAATATACTGTCAAGCGTTGAGACTTATGACGAAGCCATTACATATTTCAAGGATGCGAGAAATGTCATGTCAAAGGGAGGATTCAATTTGCGATCTTGGAGCTCAAACTGCAGTGATTTAACTGAAATTGCAAAAAACGAAAATTTAGCCGAAAAGAACATAACGGTGAAAATACTAGGAATGATATGGAACACTGAAAAAGATACAGTTTCTTTTCATAAAGTTAATGTAACAGATATTAAGGAACCAAACATTACGAAACGTGAAATACTTAGTCAATCATCTCGAATCTACGATCCTATGGGATTACTTTCGCCAGTGTCCGTTAGGGCCAAAATCTTAATGCAAGACCTCTGGAAAGACAAACTTGAGTGGGATGAGCCACTACCGTTAAACGTACAACAACAGTGGATGGAATTAGCTAGAGACTTAGAATTTTCAACAAACACAGAGTTACCGAGACAGTTTTTAACTGAGAGTACAGATGAACCAAAACAGTTACATGTTTTCGTTGATGCCAGCCAGAGAGCCTACGGATCAGCTGTTTATATTACAAATGGACATCAGTCAACATTAGTATTTGCTAAGAGCCGTGTTGCACCTATAAAGACATTGACATTACCACAATTAGAACTAATGGCCGCTGTGATAGGAGCTAGAATTGCAGCACACGTAAAATCAGCTGTATCAATAAACAAAGTCACGTATTGGTCGGACAGTCAAATAGTTTTACACTGGTTAACAACGACTAAACATTTGAAAAAATTCCTTCACAACAGAATTACAGAAATTAAATCTTTAACACAGGATTCAGAGTGGAAATATTGTCCGACGAATGACAACCCTGCAGACCTATTGACCAGAGGGATCAGCGCTTCACAACTAGCAGATGCTAAACTGTGGTATAATGGACCGGAATGGATCAATTGTTCAACATCTTGGCCGCAGTGGACACCTAACACATGCATTCTTTTAACGAATATAGATCAAGAGGAGAGCGTTACAAATACAATTGAAGTGAATAATACACATGGCATTCATTGCATACTGGATATTATGAGATACAGTACATTAACAAAGATACTACGTGTTAGTTCATGGATTTACCGATTCATAGCGAATTGCCGCAAATCACGCTTACATAGAATACAGAGCAAATTCATCACATGCGAGGAACTACAAGATGCAACAGAAAAATGGATAATAAGTGCTCAGAGGATTTCATTTGATAAAGAAATCAAGACTTTGAAGTCGCAATCGAACACACCCAATACCTTAATTCGACAATTACGACTTTATATAGATCAGAAGGAAATCATTCGTTGCCGCGGGAGAATTCATAATGCTCCAATTAGTGAAAATTCAAGATTTCCGTGTTTATTACCAAATAATTATCATTTCACTGAATTGCTTATATCGGAAGTTCATAAGAATTTAAAACATTCAGGAGTATTAGCCACAGTCACCGAGATTCGCCAAAATTATTGGATACCTAAAATACGCCAACAAGTGAAAAAAGTTCTTCGTAAATGCGTTACTTGCCGTAAAGTAACCGGAAAACCGTACAGTGCGCCAGATCCTCCACCTCTACCAAAGACAAGATTAATGGAAGCACCACCGTTTACCGTCACAGGTGTTGATTTTACTGGAGCGTTATACGTTAAAGACAATAACGGACAAGGAAGCAAAGTATTCATATGCTTATTTACATGTGCGTCAACGCGCGCAGTGCATTTAGAGGTCGTCACAGATCTTAAAGAAAGATCTTTTTTACAAGCGTTCAGAAGATTTACGAGCCGCAAGTCTTTGCCGAGAGTGATGATATCTGACAATGCGTCAACATACATGGCCGCATCCGAGACTTTAGAGAAACTAACCAAATCTGAAACCTTAAATGATGCGTTATCCGTCTGTGGGACGAGTTGGAAATTCATAATAAAACGAGCTCCCTGGTATGGTGGTTGGTGGGAGCGCTTAATAGGACTAACAAAAATGTGCTTACGAAAAGTTCTTGGAAGATCGTACATTACATTGGAGGATTTACAAACAATAGTCACCGAAATTGAAGCCGTGTTGAACGATCGGCCTTTAACGTATGTGTCCACCGACATCGAGGATCAGGAACCTTTGACACCATCGCACCTGCTTTATGGGAGAAGGATTACAACTACACCGTATCCACGACAAGACATCGACGAAAATACAAGTTTCACAGACAGAAGCGACATTTCTAAACGTGCTGAACTACAAAATTTCGTAATTGACCAATTTTGGTCGCGATGGAAATCAGAATATTTAACGTCGCTACGTGAATACCACACCCGATCAGGAGATAACGACCAGACAATTCAAGTGGGAGATGTTGTTCAAATCCATGAAGACAAGTATCCAAGAAACAAATGGACAATCGGAGTCGTTGATTCTTTAATAACTGGAAACGATGGACTTACAAGAGCAGCCGAAGTGAGAACAAAATCCGGATGCTTTTCTCGACCGATCATCAAATTATATCCCTTAGAGATATGTGACAATATTCACCCAAAGGAAACACGTGAAACTCCACAACCAGGAACCAGTAACATACAAAGACGATTACCGTTTCGTGAAGCCGCCGTGTGTGCCAGAAGAAAAATCCACGAATGGACTGAGAGATAAACTTTAATTGTGTTAAGTAAAGGTTAAGGAATTTGATTATTTTATTTGAGATGGACATTAATTTTAAATTTATTTATCTATATTGTGAATTTACATTTTTTTAATTTTCGTTACATATTGCACTTTTGTCGGCCCCCAGAATGTCGGAAAATACGCGAAGTACAAACATTACGTTATGGTAACGTTGTTACCATACCGCTTTACTCTGTGACGTTATATTATATGCATTAGCTATCACGACGATTAAACGTATAGAAAGACACAACGCATGATTTATTAAGATTCTTCAACAGGATACAAATAGATATACATATAACAAAAACACAAGAGTGGACGTGGCTGGGTACTTGTGCAACCCAACAACAAAAAGACACTATGTACAAGTCTGAGAGTACTCTCAGTAACGGAGAGCTAGTTCAAAGCTAATAACAACTAATAATAATAAAACATGCATCTGAGACTAAATTAAGCATACCTGATGGAGCATACCTCAAGCATACCTGATGAATAGATTGTTACAGAAAAGTTAAATAACAGTATTGTTTCAACCCTTGCATGTAAGGAGCCCATTAAGTATTGTTTTAATTGTAGAAATTACAAACCTGTATTCTTGGACCTTTACAAGAACTGTCTACCATCCACCAACCAGATATCAGACAGAGACAGCTAGAATGTATTCTACAGATTCTACACAATAATGGTGATAAACTTGTTCATGGATGGCCATTGGTGCTTGGAGTTATCGGTGCTGTTACAAATGACCAAGGGTAAGAAAATCATAAATGTAGAGTGCACAAAAAGCTGGTTTCTTGTAAAAATATATGAAAGACAACCAGCAACAACCAAGGAATTACATGCTCCTGATTTGAAACTGGCACATACAGAATGTGACAGGGTTAAACTTGTTTGTAAGTGTTCAACCCTCCTCTAACCTGGGACAGTAATGTAACTACATAACACATTGTACATGAGAAGATACTGTAAAACTTAATTGAAAAAAGTCCTGACTCATCTGATTGACACAAAGCACAAAAAACAGCATGCAAAAATATTTGACTCAAAATACCAATCGATTGATTGATTGACAGCTGCTTAACCTCCGTTGGCATGCATGTTCAGGACCGTATTTTACCAAACTTAAGGTACACAAAGTTACTGAAAGCTAGTTCACAGCCAACCACAACTGATAATAATCATGTTTCCAAGACTCTTTGTTGGTTTACCTTCTACATTGCTCTGGAGTTGCATATCTACAATATCTATAAAAGTGAAAACAAAACCAAAAAATATAGATTGGGTTTAACTACTGAGCTAACTTCCCTAAAGAAAATGCGTTAGAAATATTAATGAGAGCTACTAAAAAATTAATCATAAGTGAAAAACTTTTTAAAATCTTGTTCTAGTCACCATAAAAAAACACCAAATATCCATGTTTAGACATTTTGAATTAAATTTCCTTCAAATTACTATTCTCTAAGCACAAAAAGTTTTCTCAATTTTGAGCTATCTGTTTTTTGTAACAAAAGTGTGTCAACAAATAAATGGACACACTTATAAATAAAATGTAATGTGTGGTGTACAGCAATGAGACAGCAACCTGCACAATCTATGGTGAACAATTAAACATAAATTTTTCACAACTTTAAAAGATAGTTGTAAAGATATTATGATATTTCAGGGAAAAGTTGATACAGACAGCTTTTCAAAGTTTACAGTTGGTAGTTACAGATTTCCTTCCCATAATACCTTGTCAGTATTTACAAGTCTGTGTGGAAGTGGCAGCAAAGTTTGGTCTACAGCATCAAGAACTTAACATCAGTCTAACATCTATTGGACTATTGGTAATATACTCATGTATAGATATAGGAAGATGTGGAATGAGTGCCAATGAGACAACCATCCATCCAAGTCACAATTTATAAAAGTAAATCATTATAGGTCAAGGTACAGTCTTCAACACAGAGCCTAGGCTCACACCGAACAGCAAGCTAAAAAATATAAATGGCCCCAAAAATTACTAGTGTAAAACCATTCAAACGGGAAAACCAACATGTACATTTGTAACATTTGTAACAAAATTAATCAAATATGCAGAAGTATTGCTATTTACATTATGATAGATATATTATAAGGTAAGAGTACATTTCCAAATATTGTATTGCTGATAAACCAAAATGTATACAGCATAATCTGTAGAAATAAAAGAAAATGTGATCATTCGCAACAATGTGACAGCAACCCAACACCCCAAAAATCCAACTCTGAAGTCAATGTTTAAAAGAATAGATACCCTTCATTGATTTTGAACAAGTATCAGAATTCAATGTTTCTATTAGATTTAGAAACCCAATATCAAACTTTAAGTCATTTAGTTGCTAAACATAATTACAACTGAATTGATCTATGGCTGCTATTTTGGTGTACAATATATGCATATTCTGAGAAACTTAATCTGTCTTTCATCCAATTAACACCTGATTGACAGCATCTAATGAAGCTTGCTTTTGTCTCTTAGGTCACTGAAAGTGCATGAGATAATAGTATTTTGAATTAAATCATCAACGATGAAAACAATGGTTAAAGTTTGTTATTAGATCAGGTTAACGGAAAAATGCTTTTGAGAAAAATTGGTTACATTTTTAAATGATTCGCATTCTATTTTTCAGATCAGTCAAATATGATTCATTAACTTTAAATCTACGATTAAGTCAGAATTTTTGACACCAAGTTAGACAACTAAAAGTTGGTGAATTAAGTCTGACGGAACAGAAAAAATAGGATATGTGAATAATATTAGCTATTTGATTGGAGTTCCTTTCGCACATTACATTTCCTTAAAGATTATTTTGACTATTTGCAACTTTGTACTTGTTTGGCTTTATAAATATTTTGATATGAGCGTCACTGATGAGTCTTATATTAGACAAAATGCACGTCTGGCGTACTAAATTATAATCCTGGTACCTTTGATAACTTTTTGCACTTCATTTTTGGATAATTTTTTATTACATGAATGATTTTGTATATAATGTGACCACTAATAAACACATGATTGTGTGGTTTTTTGGATTTTTTGAGCGATAACTTTTAACGGTTTTTACATAAGAATTTTCTCTTTCAGTGGAATATTTCTGACTTTTTCTACCAAAATCGGGAAAGAATTGCTAAAGAACTTGAATCAGACTTGTCAGAAAATGATAGTAAAAAACTTGGTATGCCTGCTTTTGACTCCTTATGGATGTGCTTGTATAGCAAACTTGGTAAATTATGTGTGGACCAGAGGCCAGCTATCAGAAAGAGTGCTGGACAGACTTTGTTCTCTATGATATCAGCTCATGGAAGCCTCCTTTATAAAGACACATGGCAAAAAGTGTTATGGCAGGTAGGACTTGTAAAAGATAAATTTAAGCACAAATAGTATCACAGAAGGATTTGACAGTACACCAGACTACCCTAACCACCTCCATGGGACTCTTCCAAAAAATAGCCCAACAACCAACAAATAACACATGATCAAAATAGTCTGACTGTAAAAAGGCATGAAATGTGGTTAAAAGTTTTTGATCAATATTTCAAAACTTGTTCCAGACTTAAATGCATACAAATTTCTTAAGAATCGACCGCTTTACTTTTCATTCTGAGAAAAAAAAATAGATATGGAAGTTTCAAGTTAATAGTAATTACTAATGAATCCAGAATTACAATTCAGGGTTTGTTCTGAATATTAAATGGTAAGAAATAATCATATTTTGAAATGTATTACTTGTAGTATTTTAGTAATCCTGATAATAGTTTCACTCCTCTTTTTTGGCTTGAAATATTTCCTATTTTATCATTAGGTGTCTAATCTTGTATTTATATAAAAGATGGACAACAGAATGGATGAAATAGCAATGACCCATCTGTTTAGTTCTAATCTTTAACACTATTGCTTTAGGTTTTGTTCCCCCTGTTAGCAGATGTACAGAAACTATCAAGTCAAGCTTCTAATGTAAGAGACGATGCAGCAACAGGGAATATTCTGATTCATCATTCTAGAGATACAGCAGAAAAACAGTGGGCAGAAACCAGAGTTTTAACACTTGCTGGTGTAGCTAGAACTTTCAACTCAAAACGAAGATTTCTTCAACCAATAGGTTTGTAAAAAAATATTAGCCAGCTCTTTTAGCTTTATTTCTATTTTACTGTAGAGTAAATAGTTTTCTTGTATTCTAAATAATTACATTGCATGTATATTTCATTATGATACGTTATTTTGATTGGCTAACAGCAATTTCAGGTCCTTCTGAAATAAACATTCATTTGACAATAAAATGTAACATGCACGATGACACAAGGTCCCACAATAAAGAGCACTGTTAAATTAAAGAAAACTTGATAGAAAACAGGTTTCCATGATCCTAGGTAAAAAATGTAATTATTATTATTGAATGCTTTTTTTTGGAATTTCATAGGGTTGTAAAAGCGTTGACTGTGTGCACATTTTTAGAATGAAGCGCTTCTGCTTTTAAACCCTAATGAATTTACAAAAAAAAGCATTCAATTTTTGTCGAGCCTATAGTCTATAGTTTAACTATACTAGATTTCTACCAAACATGGACAGAAGCTTGTTTATGATCATAAGATAGTATCCAGAAGTAAATTTTGTAAAAATAAAATTCCATTTTTTCCGTATTTTACTTATAAATGGACTTAGTTTTTTCTGCAGGGAAACATAACATTCACTCTGTGGTTAAAGTTTTTAGAATTTTAATAACTTTCATAAACTATCCTGGGTTTGTACCAAACTTGGACAGACGCTTGTTTATGATCATAAGATAGTATCCAGAAGTAAATTTAAAAAAAAAAATAAATCCATTTTTTCTGTATTTTACTTTTAAATGGACTTAGTTTTTCTGGGGGAAACATAACATTCACTCTGTGGTTAAAGTTTTTAAAATTTTAATAACTTTCTTAAACTTTCCTGGGTTTGTACCAAACTTGGACAGAAAGCTTATTTATGATCAGAAGATAGTATCCAGAAGTAAATTTTGTAAAAAGATAACTCCATTTTTTCTGTATTTTACCTTTAAATGGACTTAGATTTTCTTCCAGTTAACATTACATACAGTCTGCAGTTAAAGTTTTCAAAACATTTATTAGATTCATTAACTATCCTAGATTTTTACCAAACTTGGACAGAAGCTTCTTACAATCATAAGATAGTATCAAGAGGAATATTTTTATTGATTTTTTTCCTCATTTTTGTTAAGCCTGCAATTTACAGCAAAAGTAGACGAGACACTGGGTTCCCCGGAACCCTTACAAATGTTTAAATAAAGATACTTTCATAATACTCGCAATTCAAGCATTATCTTAGAAAAATGATAAAAAATAAGGAGATGTGGTGTGATTGCCAATAAGACAGCTATCCACTAAGTTCAAATGATGACAATATAAGCAATATTTACCAAAATTTAAAAATATGCCCACAGCTTTTGTATCTTCGATGTATCTTTTGTATGCACCAGATCTTTTCATAAAGGCTACAAAAAATTGTCTGTTTTCAAATTCTTCACAAGTAGTATCTTGTACAAGTTTTAAAGTTGTAATTATACTTAAGTTACAACATGTTTTCTTCTTTTCAGTTTTTAAACAGTCTTTTACATGTACAAGTAAGCAATATGTGCAGTTTGTTTAAAATATGTTTAAGGGCTTCAAACATTTAAAACTTTTTTTCCTATTTCTTTTTCCTTAAATTAATGTTTTTATGCCCTTGCCACTAGGAAAGTAGACATTAAGGTTAACCGTCGTTCATCTGTACGTACAGCCCAAAATTGTTTTTTTTTTGTCTAACTTTAGTTTGCCTCAACAAAATATTTTGAAACTTAAACACAATGCTTATTGTCACTAAACATCAATAAAATTTGCCGTTTCTGCATTAAGTTTTAGAGAAAAAAAATCCTTCATTCCGTAGGTTTGAATTAGTACATCTACTCTTGCATATTTACAAGCATCTGTGTCCCATTGACACATTTTTCTTCCATGTACTTTTTATTTTATTATGATTAAAAAATAATAGCAAGATCATTACACTAGTGTATAATTGCATAGATACATTATGCTATTATTTGAAAATAGATTTGTTATCCTCTCTTTTAATTGACTATCGTGACAACATTTCCCATTAATATGTCTGAAAGTAAGTATTCATTTTTTCTAATTTCACATTTTTCTCACCAATAGACTATAACCAAATTTATTTCTTTATTGTTTACATAATACCTGATAAAAGGGAAGCCTTTAGAGACAAAAATGCAGATTAATAAAGAATTTACTACTTCAGGTTACACATTAGCATTTGTTTTGTTGTTGCAATTTTTACCTAGAAAACTTTTTGATGGACAAAACTGTAATATTAAAATGTATAATACAACACAATGTCAATAGAATAATTTCAACCTGCAAGTTTTGCTGTTGTGTTTTGCAGGAGATTTTCCTCGAGCTTGGACACTTTTACTAGAATATTTAGAAACTGCATCATTGTGTCAAAGTGCTGAAGTATCACTGGCAGCACTCAAAAGTTTCCAAGAAATCTTACAAATTAGCAAAGATAGACCAGAGGATCAGAAAATTGAAGGTTTACCTCAAATGGCCCCACCTCCAGAGGAGGTCATTCATAGAACAGAGGACGGAAAGTCAAACGAACAAGTGCAATCAAACAAACTGTCATCTGATGTTGAAACTGAATATGATCTGTCTTTATGGACTGCTGCATGGAAAGTTTGGTTAAACATTGGAACAAATTCAACAAAACCACCGAAAGTTACAAACAAATCTGTCAAAGTTTATGTTCCTTCTCAAGCTTTCTTGACAGCACTTATACAAACATTTCCTTATCTCTTTGAACATATCAAACCCAGGTTTGTTACTGCTGATTTACAGAAATTGTCGTCAGTATTACAGATGGCCTTGTCTGTACCTGTACATGGTGATGCTTCACCATTCATTATACCCTCCTACCCAGATATCACTGTCACACCATTACAGGAAGCAGTACTGCAAGCAATGGATGTCCTGATAAAGGTAAAGGAAATATCAATCTATTACATTAGATTGGTCTTCTTTTTTTTTGGTGGTAAAGAAGCCCAAAGAATACTCATTGCATGAAACTTATGTTTATTTGGAAAATCTCCAGTATGTAGGATATCCATTTTTATTTATATTAATTTGAGGGGGCAGGACCTTTTTCAGGATTTCAAGATTGACCCTTTCGGGATCCGGGATTTCCTTTTTCAAATTTCGGGATGTCAGGATTTTTTTTTTTTAAATTCGGGACCTCGGGATTTCATGTTTTTAAGCCCAGGATTTCAGGATCAGGACCCCTCCGGCCCCTCCTCATTAATGTCTGGAATCCGTAGATGTAACTATTGTATGACTAAAAAATAAGCAGTTGAAAGGCATTATAAATTATGAGTTTGCTTAATCTATGAATATTAATCACAATTTCTATGTTTTAATTTCATTTTTATTAGTTCTCTCTTGATATATCTATATATTTTTATTTAGTATGACGCTTATACAGTATTATTTGTTCTCTTTTTGTATCTGTTTTATTTTGATTTAGTTGGCAGCTTCTAAGGTAATAATTGTGTTAGAAGTTTGGCTGTGAAATTGCTTTTGACCTTTATCAATAACATATTTGATATATTTTGTCTCATTTTATTTGGGAGGAAGACTTTAAACTTAAAATGAAACCTGATTTAAAATCGACTAAATTTTTTATATCGCTTCTTAAGCAAACTTCTTATATTTGTTTTTGTATGGGAAATGAGTGTATACAAAAACAATAACTATCACTGGATACCATCAGGGTGGTTTTAGGGATTGACAAAGGAAATTATATTGAATAACTTTAGAAAAATAGTTTGAAGAATTATTTTCTCTACTTTGGTGTGAAATTTGATGTTAATTGGATATAAGAAGATGTGGTTTGAGTGCCAATGACACAACTCTCCATCCAAGTCACAATTTGTAAAAGAAAAACCATTATAGGTCTTCAATACACATTAGGCCATATGCAAGTTACTGGTTAGCCAAAAATCTGATGACATACTAGTTTTAGTAGTGAGTGTGGTAGAACATATTGATAATAGAGTAATTTACTAATACTTCTATAATCCTTATATGGCATGGATATTTCAATCTATTGTATGCAACTATATTTGTGTGAAAAAAAACTGTAGTAAGTGTGTTAGTGCCTTAGTATAACCCCTCTTAAACTGTTTAAGGTTTAATACTAAGCAGCATGGCCAATTTAAGCATCCCCTACTTTTCATATTTAAAGCTATAATTATACCCCCGCTTTAAAAAAGGGGGGTATACTGTTTTACCTCTGTCTGTCCTTCCGTCAGTCCGTCAGTCAGTCCGTCCGTCCCATGAATATTTTTCGTCGCATTTTTCTCAGGAACTGCAATACAAGGATTTCTGAAATTTGGTTTCAGGGTTTATATAAGTCAGCTATACCGTGTGATGCGTTTTCAGATTGATCACTCAACAACTTCCTGTTTACCGAACACTTGTATGATTTTACACATGATAGCCAAGTTGAAAATTTTCTTCACATTTTTCTCAGGAACTACAATACAAGGATTTCTGAAATTTGGTTTCAGGATTTATATAAGTCAGCTATACCGTGTGATGAGTTTTCAGATTCATCACTCGACAACTTCCTGTTTACAGAACACTTGCATATTTTTACACTATTAATATTATCCACTTGTGGCGGGGGTATCATCAGTGAGCAGTAGCTCGCAGTTTCACTTGTTTCATCTCTGTATGATGAATGTACTGTTCTGAGCTCATGTTGTGCATTGATAAAGTTTGAAGTTCCTTAAGTGTTACCCATTTTAACAACATATTTTTTACCCATTTGGGCCAAAATACTGAAGCAGCATGGTCAATTTAAGCATCATTTGCTTGGCATATTTAAGGCACAATGTCTCCTATGTATGATGAATGAGCTACAATTTCTCCTCTGAATGATGAATAAATTATTTTGGTCTCAATATCTGCAATAAAAAACTAAAAACTTCTATGTATTTGTGTATGCTAGAATTAGATTTTATTTTTTATTGTTTTTACACATAAAAGGAATAATGTAGGACATCATTTCAAAGATAATTTATTTATAGAATGGTGTTTACTATTTAATTAGAGAATTATTTTAAACATTGCTTCACAAGGCACGGGATCACCTGCTTCAGTTAAAAAAGCGCAATTGAAAATAATTCAGTTCTTAAGGTATATATTTCTTGAGATAGAATTTTCTTATACTTTGCAAAAATGAAGATTTTACTATGCTTTTTTTTTAAATATAATAAAAAGTATGGGTCACCGTGCTATTTTTGTCGAGCCTGCAACTTTTGTTGCAGAAAGCTAGACATAGGGCTAGTGATCCGGCGGCAGCGGCGGGGTTAGCTTACTTCTTAAAAGGTTTATATTTTAGAAGGTGAAAGACCTGGATGGTTCATACTTTGTATATACTTTGTATATAGATGCCTCATGTTACGAAGTTTCCGTCAGTCACATGTCCAATGTCCTTGACCTCATTTTCATGGTTCAGTGACCAGTTGAAAAAAAAAATCAGAATTTTTGTAATGTTGAATTCTCTCTTATTATAAGTTATAGGATAACTATTTGCGTACCTTGCAAGGTCCTCATGCCCGTCAGACAGTTTTCACTTGACCTCAACCTCATTTCATGGATCAGTGAACAAGGTTAAGTTTTGGTGGTCAAGTCCATATCTCAGATACTATAAGCAATAGGGCTTGTATATTTGGTGTATGGAAGGACTGGAACTGATAGGTGTACCTGTCCAACTGGCAGGTGTCATCTGACCTTGACCTCATTTTCATGGTTCAGTGGTTATAGTTAAGTTTTTGTGTTTTGGTCTGTTTTTCTCATACTTTATGCAATAGGTCTACTATATTTGTTGTATGGAAGGATTGTAAGGTGTACATGTCTAGCGGGCAGATGTCATCTGACCTTGACCTCATTTTCATGGTTCAGTGGTTAAAGTTAAGTTTTTAAGTTTTGGTCTTTTTATCTAATATTATATGCCACAGGTCAACTATATTTGGTGTATGGAAATATATTATGATCCATATGTCATTCCCGCAGGTTTGTTTGACCATGACCTCAATTGCACGGTTCATTGCACAGTGTTAAGTTTTTGTGTTTTGGTCTATTTTTCTTAAACTATAAGTAATAGGTCAACTTTATTTGTTGTATGGAAGCTTTGTTAGCTGTACATGTCTGCCTGGCATGGTTCATCTGACCTTGACCTCATTTTCATGGTTCATTTGTCTTTGTTTAGCTATCTTGGTTAATGTTAAGTTTATGTGACAGTTGTAATAAAGCTTTATACTATAGGACTATCAACATAATATCAATGATTAGTAAAGAAGGCGAGACATTTCAGTGTGTGCACTCTTTTTCAAGTTATGAGTCGTTGAAAATTGCCTAAACTTGGTAAGATTGTTCATGAAAAAACACATTTGTGTGCATAAATAAATTGTGTGAAGATAGGATTTATAATGCTTTTTTTAGATAATAAAAAGAAAAAATGGTGTCACCAAACTTGTTTTCTTGCTACAAGAAAAATTTAAAATTTTCCTATCAGTCCAGTATAATTTTTATACTTAACGAGTTATCTTCCCTTTAATTGCTTAGTTGAGAAAAATGATTCATA